>NC_081412.1:122369074-122969074 GCF_030272615.1 Cryptomeria japonica | reverse complement strand
GGATACAATCACGACAGAGTTCTCTGATACATCATCAGTGCATCGTGCAAAGTCTAAACAACCTTGCATTAATCTATCATAATCACATCATCATTTCATTACATTTAATACATTTGCATAAACCTAGTTCATTATCTTGTACTTGCATATAGGTTTTGTTAACCTCATTCTTCCATATTCATTCAAGTGCGTTTAAAATCCTTTAGTTGCATTTACATAGCTAAAGTTCATTATCATTCCATCGTTGCACAATCACAACATTTAGATTCATTTATAATTTTCTCATCATTGCATTTATTACCATTATTAGCCATTACTATGCATTCATTTAGTATCATTTACAACTCATCATTTATTATCATTTAAAATTTTTTACCATACATTTGTTTAGATTTCCATAGATGCATGCATCTATTTATCTATCCATTAGTTAAGTGTATTCATCTATACATCTAGTATATTCTTATACTCATTCATTTCATTTCATTTAGGATTCATTAAAATGCATTCATTCTCCTTTTAATTGCATTAAGGTGCAGTTATTCATTACTCATAAATTGCATTATCATCACATTATCACTTCGCTTAGCTATATTTCATCAACATTTAGAATCATAACAAAAAGCATTTGTCTCCACATTGGTTTATACATTGTACATATACATTCATTTAGATATCATCATATAAACATTTGTACTTTACATTTGTTTATCCATATTTCATTCATTTTAAAACCATCTAGATGCATTTACATAAATCAAACATACATGGCATCAATCATCACTGCATATCATCATCTCATTATCTCATCAACATAAAATACAAGTACTATCAATATCATCATTAGCATCATTTAATTATACATACATAATCATCATGGCATTACATACATAAAGCATTTCACCAACAAATCATGCATATCAACATGCATCCACATGTTAGCATCCCATTCATAAAACATGCATATAGACATCATGTAGGAATAAATCATCATAAACCATGCATAAATAAATCATCTCATCAACCCATCCATATAGCAAGTACAAGTATCCATCTAAGCATACATCATAAGATCATCATCCTGCATAACATCCATACATATCATCAAAATGCATATCATCACAAAATATGGGATCTCCTCATATATCATATCATATTGACAAAAACATACATGTATCAGAGTACAATGAAGTCCAAAATATCGGCTACCAAGAGCCATCCAAGACATAGTCCAAAATGACAATATAAAAGAATACAAGAATGCCCTCTCAGATGCCACTCTGACTAAATGTTGCACCACCATCACCACCTGCACTACCATCACCACCTGCTCCCCCACTACCCCCTGCACCACCTGCACTACCTCGTCGCGGAGGACCCATCACACCACCACTGCTCTGCATCCTTTGAGACCGCTCTGATCTCTCTTGACACATCTGTGAATAACTCAGTGCCCGCCGACTAGATGGAACCTCCTACTCATATAGACCCCACCAGTAATCAACCTCTACACCTGCTCTCTGTAACTCTCTCGCTAGGGAATCAGTCGATGGCCCATGTCCCTGTACTCCCTCCAAGGCCCAAACTCTCTCCTATAACTGGATCACCCTGTCCACGACCTGATCTCTCTCTCACAACACTACAGTCATCTCTGACTCTCATGCAAACAACTGCACATCTCTAGAGGCCACCTTGGCCTCCATATCCTCTAGTCGAGTTTGTAAAAATAATATCATATGATCCCACAGATCTCCACCCCCTGTCGCTCCCTCCCCTGTATCCATAGGCACCTCTCCAGTGGCTCCCTCCCCTGTCTCCATAGGTACCTATCCCTCACCTGCATCCCTGCCACCTAATCTCATGCCTCCCTACATCAAAGGTCCCTGGGATAACTGCAAAGGTTGCCCACCTCTCCCTCTCCACTGTAAACGTCCACCACCCCCACCTCCACCTTTGAATCCACCACCTCCTTCTCCTCCTCCTCCTCCATCCCCACCACCAACATCTCCTCTCCCTCATCCACCTATGCGACCTCCTCTCCTCCTCAAAGGATGGAATCAGCTCCGTTGGATCTGATATCCGAGGAATCAGATGTGCCGCAATGTACTGAGTGTACTCATATGACACCCTAGCATCTACCACCCCCAGCCTCATCTGCCATAGTCTCACCTGTAGTGTGCGAAACTCTATCAGTGCCTAATCATAAGGTAACACAGGTCCCCATAGGAAACTCTCTCGGACTACTCTAGCATACTCTCCCGATCCACTAGGCAATCCCTGCCTCCGCCCAAACTGTCTCAAAACTCTACTCAGAAGCTGTCTCTCCACATTGTAGGTTATCCTACCAGTGAGGTATCGTGTCATAAACACATACGACAATGCCTATGCATCATCCTCCCACAGATCACACTCAATGTACGACCTCCAGATCACTATATCCAAATTGTCCAGTGCCTACCACCACCACTCTAACTTGCCCAGGTGGGGATGACTCATCATACCTCCATACATGTATACATATGGCTGGTCCACTGCTCAAAATCTCAGACTAACTAGTCGGGTAACAAGTAAGTGCTCCCATGCCCAAATATGTAGCAAAGTGATCCCCACTCCCAATGAGCCCAGCCCTCGATATGCTACCTCATGTAGATCCTGATATAAGTGCGATAGCACGCACATTCCCCATGCAAACTGGGTCCCCTATGTCATCATCGGCTCGATCACCTGAACCCAACCAATGGCAAGTCCATGCGATCATCGATCTGGACATAGCAGTCCCCCAACAATCCATGATAACACTTATGGTAATGGCTCATACAAGGCTTCTATATCCTACCAAGCTATCGACCCATCATCAATGAAGACATCCTCATCAAAGAATCTATGCACTGTTGTTGTCCCCCAAGCTCGGTCATACATCACCAAATCTCCATGAATGGGAATGTGCAGGATGCACCATACATCCTCTAGTGTAACTGTCATCTCCCCCTGCACCAAGTGAAACGTGCATGTCTCACTATGCCATCACTCTGCCAATGTTGTGATCAACCCGCGATTTGTCTGAATCACGGGCATATACATAACATTGTTCAGGCCAGTCACTGCAATGCAATCCACCTCGGCCTCTGTCAAACGATCATGCAACACCTGTGTGGCGAGATGCATCTCGCGAATATGTAAGACACGAAGCTCCTCCTACACACATGCATCAACCACCATCATCAGTTGTTTTGTTTCAAACTTTCTTAAGTTTAAACCTAGACTATCAACAGATACTTTGATCAAGTATCTTTGGGTCTCAATAGGTAAGCAATCATGGCACACATAAACTACAACAAACATTTATCCTAATGACCTAAGTCTCAACAAGGCTGCTATGGTTCAAAACAACTCTCACCTCACATCTCCATCCATCCACCATTGGCATCAGGAGATTCTTGTTCAAACACACTGGGGCATCTATTTTCCTAACAAAAGTGCTATTTTGCACACAATAGTGCTAAAGTGCTAACAAATGCGCTACATCAACTACCCAATAGCGATAAACCAATAGTAGCACTACATTGACTATACAATAGTGCCACCTCACAACAAAAGCGCTCAATCAACTACTCAATAGCGCTAAAAACCCAAAAGTGCTAAATCAGCTATGCAATAGCGCTACATTGGACCAACGTGCTAAACCGACTATACAAATGCACCATAATGGCACAAAAGTGCTAAATTAGTTGACAATAGCACCAAAACACAGTTTTAGCGCTATTGTGTTGACTCAACTTGGACCAAGCAAAAAACCTATCAAAAATGCATGAAATTCAAAAATTCAAATTCACATACCTCTGGTCCATAGTCATTTGGCTGCTGGAATCGACAGACTCGCTCTAATCGGTGATTTGTTATAGGCACCGACATCCTGACTATTGCTTGCTTTTCCAAAAGGTCACTATCAGAGCTCAAAAACCACTATGGAGACGAATGCAAATGAGCTTGTTTTCACCCCTTTCCCCGCATATATACCCTTCGTCGTAACCCTAATTTTTACCCCACTCACCATCGTGATTCCCGTGAACTTCCAGAGCCTCCCATTTCTTCATTTTATCTCCGATTTCTTCTATTTTTTCACCAATATTAGTAAAATCTTCTCTTCTATCACCCCGCCAATTTTAATTCTTTTTCGAGAGATCGCTTGATTTTTTAAAATTTTCGACCCATCTATTGAGGGGGCATACCACCTGTATATGGTGAAAATGGATAAAATAATAACGATATTGAAAGGCTAAATGAATTCAACCACAAAACCCTAGCCTAACAACAACAAAGATCCATCATAACATATGAAGATTACCTAAGACAATGCAAATCAAACGAAATCACAAAGATTATACCATCGCATGTCCAATAGGGTTTGGATCTCCATTCTTCCTATCTCCATTGATCTTGCTTGATATATTTGCTCTCAAATTTCATGTGCACAAGAGCTCAACAAAGAACAGAATGTGATTGCAAGTAGGATCGCATATGCCAAGTAGTCAATTGATCAAGTAGTTAGGTCATTAGGATGATTGATTAGGGTTTGATAATGAAGGAAGTATCTCCTTATATAGAAGACACACTATGAAATGGAGGGATAAGATTGAGAGGTGTAAAAGGAGGTCGGCTATGATTAGAGGGTAGGTAAAAGAAATAATAAAATAATGAAAGGGGTAGGTAGTGTATGAATTAAGAGATGAATGGCATGTGTCATGGGTAGAAAAGGTTAATGAATTAATTAAATAAATAAAGATTTATTTAATTAATAGAAGGAGTGAGATCAATTAAATAAATAAGATATTTATTTAATTTAGGAAAATGATAATTTAAATAAATAAATGTATTTATTTAAATGAGAAATAAGGCTAGAAGAGGATAAATGAATTAATTAAATAAATAAAGATATATTTAATTAATAGAAGAATTAAGCTTATATAATTAAATAAATAAGCACAATTTTAGGTGTCTACACCACCCATTAAATTAACATTTTATGGGGCATATTTCTTCACACCTATTTTTCTTTCTTTGAAACAACGCGATAAACCGCACCGTCTCAAAGAGGGGTAAATGTAGTCACATAACTCTGTCCAATTTAATTAAATGAATATTTTCTATTTATTTGATTAAAAACCCACTAGCCACCAATTAATTAAATTAATATCTAATTAATTCATCTTCAAAACATTCTCCTATTAATTAAATAAATTATTCAATTTATTTTAATTCATTCATTAAACCAAAATCACAATCAATTAAATGAATAAATTCTATTTATTTCATTTAATCCCCTTTCCTCTTTTAAATAAATTAAATAAAACATTTATTTAAATCATTAAATCCCCCCACTTGCATTCTCCTAAAAATGCAACTTGCACCTATTTGTTGAAATAAATGAATTTTATTTCAATAAAAATCCTATTTTCTCTCACCCACCAAATCCACTTGCAATCCTAATCCCCTTCTAGATTCTTCTAAATCCCTTCCTAATTAGCCTAATCCATCCCCTAAATATTGTCACATTCCTAAGCAACTTGAAGTCACTTCTCAAAGACTCCAAAGTCTTTGAAAAGCATTTAATGCTTTATGTGTTCAACAAGCCAACCTCTAAAGTCTTCCAAACCACTAATGGCTCTTACATGACCATTAATGGCTCTTACATAACCATTTATGGTTAAATCCACTTGCACTCATGGTTAGGGACTTTGATCCCTAAACTCAACCCTCATGTAACCCATGTGTCTCCTCAAGCATTTATTGCTTTGACCATGGTTATCCCTTTAACCTTTGCACGAGAGTTTATCCATTAGATAGAAGCGTTATTATTTTGATAATAAATTTATTCACTCAACCCAACCTTAGCTTTAATTCCCAAGTTAACTCTCAGGTCATGTCAAGCATTTAATGCTTATTCCCTCTCCTCTCAACTCATCTCATGTTGAAACTTGTCATCCTGGGATTGGGTTGAAAGTCCTCACATGGATTGAATATCATTCAATCTTAACCCTTGTTGAGATTACTCAATCTCAACCATCCATTGCTCCATTTTACCTATAAATAGAGCTCATTTCTTCATAATCTAGATCCTGAAAACTTGTATGCATTTATATTATAGTGAGTTTTAGAGAGCATTTAGCATAAATCATTAATATATATTGTTATTTTGGATTAAAATAAACCATTTTCATTCCATATCTAATATTAGTTTTTTGTTTACACTTGCATTGCATAAGTAAATCATTTTTCATCTTGAACCTCCATAAGGCATCCATAGTGCAAAAAGTTGCTAAGAGCTACACTAATTTGGAACTTGGAGAGGAGAGGAACAAGGAAGGAGAAGCTACCAACATGGTAGAGAGCATATGGAAATGTTTAGTTACTTTTTGTAGATTCCTTAAGCTTTCTATTTGTTTAGTAATGTCTTTCTTGATATGCTTGCTTAGGATAGTAGTCAATCTTTGATTTGCTAACACTAATGACTAACTCTTGTCTCATGTGTTTCCTTGTGTGTGTTTAGCTATCAAAACAAGTTTTTACTAATTCCCCCATTTTATAGAGCATCAATAACATTATAAAGAGTTTGAGATTTATTTTGTTAGCTTAGAGAAAAATTGTTTTGAGCTACAAAAGTTATAAAAAAAGGGTGTTGATAGGATTATAGTGTGCTACAGACTTTGAGCTTTCATTACTATTTTCTCATCCCAAGGAAGCAATAGAAGGCTTTGTGCTTTCATGGAAACTTTACTTCTTGTTACTTGTATATTTCATTAGCATACTTTTAGGTTGTTTCTCAATAACTTAGAATTTTATTGGTTATTATTACTCTTAATTTATAATATCCTTTCTAAAAAGAGAGAAAAGGATAAACATTTATTCTGGAGAAAGAGAATGAGATGGTGTTGTATATGGTGAAAAGTGGAATAACAATATTGAAAGACTAAATAGGTTCAACGACAAAACCCTAGCCTAACAACAACAAAGATCCATCATAACATATGAAGATTACCTAAGACAATGCAAATCAAATGAAATCACAAAGATTATACCATCACATGTCCAATAGGGTTTGGATCTCCATTCTTCCTATCTCCATTGATCTTGCTTGATATATTTGCTCTCAGATTTTATATGTGCACAAGATCTCAACAAAGAACTGAAATATGGTTGCAAGTAGGCTTGATCGCATATGAATGTTCGAATGCTAGAGTAGTCAAGTAGTCAGCGATCAAGGTTGATAATGAAGGAAGCATCTCCTTATATAGAAGACACTATAAGAAATGGAGGGATAAGATTGAGAGGTGTAAAAGATAAATGGTCGGCTATGATTAGAGGGTAGGTAGTGAAAATAATAAAATAATAATAGGGTAGGTAGTGTAGGAATTAAGAGATGAATGACATGTGTCATAGGTAGAAAAGATTAAATGAATTAATTAAATAAATAAAGATTTATTTAATTAATAGAAGAAGTGGGATCAATTAAATAAATAAGATATTTATTTAATTTAGAAAAAGGATAATTTAAATAAATAAATGTATTTATTTAAATGAGAAATAAGGCTAGAAGAGGATAAACGAATTAAATAAAGATTTATTAAATTAATTGAAGAATTAGGCTAAAATAATTAAATAAATAAAGATATTTATTTAATTAGACAGGACAATTTTAGGTGTCTACAGGTGTAACACCCAAGCTTAGAATAAGATTAATAATTAGAATTATGTTTCAAGATAGTTGGAGTAATAAACAAAGGGGGATCCTTCCCTTATAATTAGAAGAGATTCAGTCTCATGTACTATGGCTGAAACCATCATTTTGTAAATCTCACAAGTTTACAAAATTTTCAACCAACACAAAATAAAGTGATGGTTTATGTACACATGAAGGTTTTATGTGTTTTCTTCTTCTTTTGTTCCTAAAACAAAAGCCATCCAAAAGGAAAAGATCACAAGTCTTGTTATATAGATAGATATTAGAAACAGCCGCAAGGCATGTTGAACAAAGCAATGGTATATGATCGTAAAAAGATAGAGAAGATCAAAGTAGTCCTAAAAGAGACTATGTTGTAGCATGAAGATGATGAGTATGTGAAAGATAACAAGACATGATAAAGAGGCTTCTTCTTTATTTTTGAAAGTCAATCATTGATGAAGGAGCTTTATGGTAGTCTTAAGGCTAAAATGATCAATAGAATAACATTTTGCAATCCCAAGATCATCAAGAAGATCTCAAGATTTTTTGCATCTCAAAACCCTTGAGAACAGTTTGGATTGCAGTCCTATGGATTGTGGAAGAGGTTTGTGGCAGCATGGTACATGAACAACTTCAAAGATCAAATGCAAACAACATCACAAGAATTCAAAGAGCATCTAATGATACAATCCTATCAAAGAATAGACAGAAATTTGTCTATTACATATTTTCAATGTTGGAGCTTTCATCCTTGATGGGTCTTTCATTCCATCAGGCATATATGTGCACAATATCTTCAAAGGTCTACCATGAGGATAAACTCAAAGATGGGATAGTAGTTGTCAAGTGTACAAAGAAAAGATAGAAATGGTAACCTTATAACAACAAGGTCAAATCATCTACAAATAGTCATTTTCTTTAAGCTACAGTCACTGGGTATGTTGATCCAAAGATTAGTGATAAAGCCTCCCATTAGGGATAGTTAGGTAGGGCCTTTGAACTATGTAAGAAGAACCTCAAAGAGCCTCAAGAAAAGACCACAATGAATGAAGAAAAAAAGGTTGTTGCAAACCCCAAATACTTTTTTGTAGTGACAAGAACCTACAAAAGATCACAGTCAAAGACAAATCAGAGGTCGCAATGAAGGACAGAGGTAAATATTTTATAAAGGATATAGAAAATAAAAGAAAATAAACTATTGAAGGAGAAAGAAACCTAAGGTATGCAGTCCATAAAAGGTAGCTATAGTAAGACAAGAGATCATTCTCAAAGTAAGGAGGGTATAGAGAAATTTTTTGTCTTGGACATAACAAAACAATCACAACTATCACAAAAGATGAAAGTGCAACCCTAAGGATCAAGAAAACAAAGAGCAGCTAGCGATTGAATATAAGAGGATAGTCGCCTTAAGGTAGTAGAACAAAAAAAAAAAATCAAGACCAACATGAAAGTGGAGACATAAAAGAGAGTTGGCATGAAAACAAGATAAATTATATATGAACAATCCAAAATGATAGTCAAATGTAATGTTTCCATTTTATTCCATAGCCTTGAGGGTGTGTGGAGACTGTTATAGAATAGTTCATGGAGGACAATCATTAAAAAGGGAAGTGTTTGAGATTGTATGGCAGGTTTTGAGACAATTTCCCCCCCTTTATTGACAATGCCTTTGGTACCAAACATGGAAGTGATAAATCCTCTTCAAATCAGTTAGAAGCATCTACAGGAGATAGATAGTCCCTTACCAAGTGTGGAGAGCTCATCTAAAAGATAGGCTAAAGGAACTAGGAGTCATGCAAATAAATGAAGAGTTGGTTTTAAAGCAAGGGTGGAGTTTTGACTCATGAACTCATACACCATACATCCAAAAGGGCTATTTAATTTGTAAGATTGTGAAAAGACCTTATATTGTGCATCACAAAGAGGATCATTTGAACAATCAAACTTTAGCATGTAATCATTTAAAGGTTTAATTTGAGGAGAAAAAAGAGGAGTTTTAGAGGTGTTTACAACAATTGTACATCAGTTAAGGGTCCCAAATGGGTATAACGTGAGTTGGGAAGCATTTTGGTCCCACTAACACTCAGCTAAGAGTAGTTATAGCCTTTTTTGCATTTTTTAAAATAAAACTCAACCCAAGAGGCCAGATTCATGTATGATGGAGATGAAACCAAGATGAAGACCACTAGTTGAAGCATAGTTCAGAGATCGAAGCTTAGTTCAGAGATCGAAGCTAGAATTCAAGATCAGTTCCATCCTTCAGTTGAGAAGAAGCTTCATTTCTATAAATCTTTTTCTCTTCTTCTCATTTCTTTCTTTTCTACTTATATACACAACATTAAAAAGAATTATAACTCAACATATTTTTAGTTTTTAGAGATTTTATACAAGTTGTAATAGCAATTCCTTTTAGAGTTAATAAAAACACAACTTTTCATTGTTAGATCTTGTTTTAGTATTGAATGATTTGATTCATTTATTGTGATTTCTTCATTAGACCTTTAAATTTGTATTATTTGTGCACTGATGAAACAAAGGAATTCATATCAAATGCAGATTTATGAGTTGTATGTGATGATTCAGTTAATTTGAAATTGTGAAACTTTGTTTTTCTTTATGAAAACTCTAAAGTTTAGACCTTCTCATAAAATATTAATGCATTACATGATTAGTTTTGTGTTGTGAATATTTAAAACCTTCTTTATCTAAGTTGATTGTGAGTTTAGGATAGCAAATATAATCACAATTTTAGGAGCATCACCTCCTGGTAGCTATAGTTTTTCAATTCAAACAATATGCCTACTCATTTTCCTGTCAATTTTAGTTCATTTCCATGAGGTATTTGAATGGAACCAGTCCATAATCTGGAGATTCACCTTTTCCATGAGAAACCCATAGGCTCGAAGGTGTTTCCATGTTACACAAGATTATTGAGCTTCAGATCTTGAGAAATTAGGCACAATCCTTCGTGACAACAACCCCCTAAAAAGACGGTTCAACTGGAGGATGGAGAAATCTTCTCTACTCCAAGTGATGGAAAACCTAGAGGAGAGCCTTCAAGAGTTCCTAGTAGATGTTTGGTATTGGAAAGGATTTTACCTTCTCCATTGAAGAAAGAGACCCCATGAGTCCAAAAAGCCCTTCCTATCTCTAGGTATAAGAAATTAGTTTCTTGTAGATGAGGAAGAATGGACAACCCAAAAGAGAAAGGCCAAAGCTAAGAAATTTGATGTGGGCACTGAAAATAAGGTTGGTCGCCCTTCACAAAGGCTCTTAAGGCAAAAAGAGGTAGCAAGATAAATCATCAATGGGACGCAAAGGACCCTTGATGCAACATCCAAATGTAAAAAATGAAATCCTTCTGATGGAATATGAGGGGGTTAAACAATCCTCAAAAGCAATATGTTCTAAGGAACTGTATCTTTGAAGAAAAAATTGGGATTCTCTTACTACAGGAAGTGAAGATGACTATGGAAACCCTTTCCACTATTTGCTCATTTAATATAGTCTAGTTCTTCCTTCTTTATTAGTGATGCCAATGGAGCTTCAAGGGGAGTGGTCACTATGTGGGACCCTACAAAAGTAAAAATGGATCTTCTTTTCTTTTCACCAAACTATATAGTTGTTATGTTTAACTTGGTGAATTTTCTGTGGCACCTAATCAATGTGTATGCCCCTAACTTACACTCTGAGCATTAGGAGGTTTGGGAGGAGATCTCTACTTTTATTCTTGATAATTTGGATTCTTTATGGATGGTTGTTGGAGATTTTAACTCACCTCTATTCCCTTAAGAGAAGATGGGTGGAGTGATAGACTACTCTGGTAGCATGTCTGAAATGGTCAACCTCATCAACAAGATCGACCTCTTTAACATTGAGCTGATGGGACAATCTTTCACCTAGTCTAACAATTGGAAAGGGAATAATCTTATTTAGGTTAAACTTGATAGATTTCTTATTTATGCCAAATGGTACATTGGATGTAATGCTACACTTAAGGCCCTCCTAAGGACCATGTCATACCATAATCTTATGCTTCTACATTGGATTGATAGACCCCAAGTGGACCTCTTTCCTTTCACTATTAAATTATGTGGGCTTCTTAGCCCGACTTCAGAAATTGTGTCCAAAATTGGTGGAGTACTCCTATTCAAGGCTCAACCATGTTTTAGGTCTCCCAGAAACTAGATTCAATCATAAAAGAGGTGAAAGGTTGGAATAAAGTTACTTTTGGGGACATTTTCACTCATACGAAAGAAATAAACTCCAAATTGGAGGCTATTCAAGATTTGATAGCTAAAGGTGATTACTCACAAACAACCCATTTAGAAGAAGAATATTTGAGAGGAAAATGGAAGGAAAACCTAAGAAGGGAAGAAATTTATTGGAAGTAGAGGTTCAAGGTGCAATGGCTAAAAGAAGGGGATAGGAACTCTGATTTTTCCATAGATCAACAAGCAAACCTAGGAAAAGGAATACCATTCAAAGTTTGAGAAATGATTTGAACCAAGAAATTACAAAGGACTCATAGTTGGGAAGTATGGAATTTGAATACTTTAGAAATGCTTATAAAGAAGATGGTGGAGAAAGAGATTTTATCCCAGAGGAACAAATTCTATAATTTTTTCCTAGGGCACTCAAGCTGGCTAATAATGACCAGATCCTTGCACCAATAACTGAGGATGAAGTGAACACTGTTGTGTTTCTCTATGGGTTCTTATAAGGCTCCAGGTCCTAATGGTTTCCCATAGGCATTCTTCCAAGAATTTTGGGACATTGTGGGTTATGATGTAACTATGGCAACTAAAGGGTTTTTTAGAACTAGAAAATTCTTGAAAATAATAAATAACACCTTCATTGCTTTAATCCCAAAAATTCAATATCCCAAAAGACTGGTGGACTTCAGACCTATTAGTTTATGCAACACAATCTAAAAGATTTTTTCTGAAGTCCCAGTGAATAGAACCAAACCCTTTTTGGATAGTTCTATCAATTGTAATTAGAAAGGATTTGTTCCATGGAGACAAATATTAGATGATGTGGCTACTACTCATGAACTTATCCACTCAATGGATAGATGTCACATGTTGTGTATGGTCCTTAAACTTAACATCTCTAAGGCCTATGATAGGGTAAGGTGGGAGGTTCTCTTTAAAGTTTTAAGGAAGTTAGGTTTCCAAGAAAGACTGGTTAACCTTGTTAGGGAATGTGTGGAAATGGTTAGATTCGTATTTATTGTTAATGAAGTCCTGAGGGGATTCTTAGGAGCAGCCAAGGGTATTAGACAAGGTGATCCATTGTCCCCATACTTATTTATCATTCTTGCTGAAGTCTTGGGTAGGAATTTTTTTATTCTTGAGAGTACAAGTAGGCTTCAAGGTGTTAAGGCTTCCTCCAACATCCCGCCTTCTGTCTTGTAATAGTTTCTTGATGATACCATTCTATTTGGGAGGTCTTCCATGGTTGAAGCCAAGGAATGGAAAACCTTTCTTATTGATTATGTTAGGCTTCAAGGAAGCATATCAACTATGAGAAAATCAATATATACTTTTTCAATACTAAATTAGAATCGCAAAATAAAATTAAGGCAATCCTAGGCTCTTAAAGCGTTTTTCTCTCTAGAACTTACCTTGGCCTTCCTCTTACTATCAAAGATGTGACCCCAACTTGTTGGAATACAATTTTGGAAATATTGCAAAAAAATCTAGTGGCATGGAAGGGAAAACTCCTCAATAGTGCAGGGAAGCTCCAACTACTTGTTGCCTTGCTTTAGGGTATCCCTATTTATTTTCTTTCTTTGTTCAAGATCACAGGCAGCATGGCTAATAAACTTGAAAGAAATCAATGGAAATTTCTTTGGATAGGTATGGAGGATAAAAAGAGAATGGCCCTTGTGAATTGGGATACAGTCTATAAACCAAAGAGACAGGGAGGGTTGGGAATTAGAAAACTAACTCTTCTCAACAAAGCCCTTATAACAAAGATGGGATGGGAACCTACACTCAACAATTTTGATTGGTACATAAAATATTGAGTGCTAAGTATCTCAATTTTGAAACTTTCTACAAAATCCTCTCTACTCTCGAATACCCAAGTGGACCAAAGATCAGGAATAATATTCTTGTGTAGGAACCTCATGCAATCTGAGCTAAAATGAAAAGTTGGAAATGGGTGTTTAATCCAATTCTAGAAGGATGTTTGGATTGGGGACATGCCTTTGTTTTTTAATCAAAACTTCAAATGCCTTTATGATCATGCCAAAAGTTTTTTTTGGCACCCAAGTTGTTGATTATTTATCCCCTTCAAATTGCTAGAAGGATCTTGCTCAATGCTGTCAAAACCAAACCTAATCTGATACCGAAGACTGTAGATTTGCTAATGATGATTAGGAAATTCAGAATTGCTTTATTTCCAAGGGAGGAAAAATTCATTTGGAGTAAGGATCAAAAGGGATAATTTTTCAGTTGGGTTGGCTTACAATCTACTATTGACAAATGGAAACTCTTCGAGGTGGTGGAGAAGGATATGGAATCTGCAATTGGTTCCCAAAATTAACTTATTTTGGTGGATTACCATGCACAATAAAATCTTAACTCAAGATAACCTAATTAAGAGGGGATTTTAATTACCTAACAGGTGTGTTTTATCCAAATAGGATGAAGAATGTATTCCTCATATTCTTCTCCATTGCCATTTTTCTCATGAGCTATGGAAAAAAGTGCCGATGAAACTCAATTTACCATGGGCTAGTAATAATACTATTCAATAATTTGTCATTGAATGGAGAGGACCTACTCATAACCCTTTGGTTAAACAACTTTGGTGGAAAATCCCCCCCACTTGGGATGGATCTTGTGGAAAGAAAGAACAATAAAATCTTTAGAGGTGTGGAAAGCTTAGTTGAGGAAGTCTTTAAAACCCTCTATAAACTACTCAAGGAAAATTTATTGGTCACAACCTGGAAGTATCCATCCTATCCACCCATGTATTTTGATGACACGATGGTGAGAAACTGGGAATTACCTTGTGATTATGTCAAGATTGACAATTCCAAAAGATTGACAAGGAGGAACACCAAGTGGAAACCACCAAACCCGGGCTGGTATAAGCTAAACTTTGACAAAGCTAAAAGAAAGGAAAATGTTGTTGTGCATGGTGTGATTTTATCTACCAATGGAGATATGGTTTATGCCTTCACTGGTAATTTGAATGGATAAGCTAATAAATAGGATGAGGGGATGGTCCCATTGTGGGGAATTAAATTCGCTCTTTCACTGGGTGTTAAGACTTTAGCTATAGAAGGGGACTCAAAGTTGATAGTTGAAGTTGTTAAAGGCCTAACCAAAACCAATTGGTCTATAGAAGGAATTATACTTGGGATATTAGGAAACTCCTTCTAGGGTTGGATTTGTTTGTTATTGGCCATTACTACAAGGAGGGTAATATGGTTGTTGATGCAATGGCAACTCTGGGTATTGAAATCATTGGTATCAGATGTTGAAGAAATATTGATTGGATCCCACCACATGTGAGAACTATCCTAAAGGGAGAGATTAAATTAAAGAATAATAGGAATGGGGATTAAAAAACTTTGGCTATGGCTTGCCCTGATCTACAAACTATTGTTGTTGAATAGGTGAAAATTTGACAAAACTTCAAAAAAAAACAAAGGCAGGAAAAGTGTATCGAAGATAGGAGTTTGAAAAGAATGGTTGGGTAGAAAGGGAAGGAGAGATGTTACACATACGTGGAGGGGTCATTGTGTAGCAAGTTGAGGTGGCACATTTGGGGTGGCAGGTGCCATGTGAATATTTCATAGGGTGCCCTAATGATGAGATGGTGTCATGACAGGATGAAAAGGAAAAAATTCCTAGCATTTTTAAATGGGGAAAGCTAATAATGAAATATTTGGAAATCTAGACCTTCTTTATTACTTGTAAGGGAAGGTGTTGTCCGCACGAGTGGGCTTTTATGAGATGAACAAGGAGTAATAAGGATGAAGATGGCATGAATAATAAAAATTTAATGTTAGCTTTCCTTTTCACAACAAATTATAGTAAAACAAAAATCTTTGTGGGGCTATCTATGACTATTGTTGAGTTTGATAGAATGGGTGGGGACAAGGTTCGAATCGAGCCGAGCAAATATGATGAATTTAAAAATGATGCCATGGTCTAGTATATATGCTATGAAGGAGGAGTGTCATAATTCATAGAAAACATCAATGGTTATAATGAGGGCCTCTCCATGTAGTTCACAACCTCGTGGGTGGACAAAAGGGTAACAATGGGCATAATCTCTTTTGAAGTGAATGAAGATGTTATTGTGCAAGCGATGGGGTTACCGATCATAGGCTAGAAATGGAAGAAGACCAATCGCGTTTCTGATAATGAGCCTAAACTAGTTCTTTAGAGAGAATGAGAGTCTTTTCAAGTTGCTTGGTGGCTTTGATCGAGATAAATTGTCGCTCCCATGGAACCAGGTATGCCTTATGATAATGAAATATTTTACTCTAAAGGGTAGGTATAAAGTGTTTTATTTTTACCATATGCCCCTGCTTAACCATTTTAGGAATCGGGGTCTTAATTCCTTTCCTTTTTTTCACCTCAAATCTTTGGAAATTTATGTGAATGAAGTGGTTGATAATGCTAAAAGCCATGGGAAAAAATGCATCTTTCTCTACCAAGTCCTTATTTTTTTCCTCTACCATTTCCACTTGGCCTTATGCCCTCCCAAGAAAATTATTGTGCAATAAGTCCCACACTCTTTTTTTTTTTTTTTTTTGATCGGTAATTGGCCGAAGCCTGAATAGCTTTTGACTAGAGTATGAACTAGTGGGGACACAGTAGGGGGCCCCATCCCCATTGCATATCTTTGAATTATTATTATTATTATTATGTTTGATTAGATTGACCCCAAGACCTTCCCCATTCTATGGAAGGCCAAGAGTCACAGTTTAGAATTCCACTTCAGATATCCCTATTGGGAATTGAACTTGGGTCTCCACAGTGAGAACCCAATGTTTTAACCAATTAAGCTCAACCCCTTGGACATAAGTCCCACACTCTTCTATCCCTCTCTTGGCCAGCATTTTTTATTCCCTCAGCCCTAGCATGAAAAAGTGCATCTATTTTTTGGGTTCTATTAAAATTGCATCCCACCATGGGTCTTCTGAATCCCCGATACTCTCAGTGACTCAGAATGGACCTAGGGACCCTAAATGAAAAGCCATGCTTCCTTGTTGTAGAAATAAGAAAGGAAAAAAAACCTGCCCCCTACTAAAAAGGCCAAATTAACCATCGAGGGGGTTGTTAGCGAGGATGAGGAGAAAGTGGAGGATGATATTGGTAAAAATGATAATACCCCTATGAAATCATATAGACTAGCTACTCGCTCTGCTGAGAAAGGAAAATTGAAGAACCTAGTGGATAATGAGACTAAGGAAGTGGATGAGCAGGGTAGTGAGGATGAGGAGGAAAGAAAATGTGGGGATGCCAACAAAGGGGGAGATAAGGACGAGGAAAGGGAAAGCTCTGGGACTGATGATAACTCTACCCATATTTTTAAGAGTATAAAAATGGGGCCAGTTGATCTCACTGATGATATGATGCCAGAAGAAGAGGAGATGAATAAACCTTGGAAAAGAGGGACCTATAAAAATCGACAAGAGAGGACTTATTCTAAATGCAATACTAATGCTAATGAGATGGAAAAGATCAAAGCCATGGTTGCTAAAATTGAAAGGAAGATTGGGAGTGTCTCCAAGTTCATCTTGAGGGTTATGCATAACTCCACCACCTCCTTGTACCTATTGCAAAAAAAGATCCTAGGAATTGATGAGAAAGATGAAGGAAATTACAAGGAACTATTTAAGCTCCTCACTAAAGATTGGTCCAATGTTCTCCACCAAGTTGGTTGCAAATTCAAGGAATATCATTAGGGATAAAATCTCTTTAGTTTGTGTTGTTAATGTTGTTTATGGCCCTAAGTGACCTTATGCTAATACTTTTAATAGTTTAGATATTGCTTATGGTTTATATTATCGTAGTACTTTAGATAATGTTATTACTATTTATCGCCCTAGGAGACCTTTTACTGAGACTTTAAGTAGTTTAGATAGCTCATTGGACCAAGGGTTCTAGAGATAAAACTTTATTTTTTGGTGATGTTGCTGATGGAACTAGTTTTTGATGTTAGTTGGTTGTTAATGTATTGATATTGTTACTACTAAACTTTATGCCCTTTGGGGTTTTTTATAGGGACAACACCCTTATTTTTCTACTTTTTAAGCATACTCTTGCTCTTTTTATGTATGATCTTTCTCTTTTTATGTGATCGCTTGTGTTCTGGTGATAACATTCCAAGAAGAATAATAGTGGCTGAGACATTGATTATTGAGGTCTCTTCAACTAGTTGACATGGAGCCTTTTGTTTTTAGTACTAACCCCTTGTGTTGTGTGTCTTTTGTCTTTATATGGATTTTTTATCTTTGTCTTGCTTTTTGTGTCCTTGCATATGATTGTGTGAGTTAAGGTCCTAAGATTGGGGGCTTGGTTCCTTAAAATTAGTGATGTCTTATCTCCTTGTGATCTCGCTCCTAATTTCTCCTCTCTCTCATCTTTCTACTTTACCGCGAGTATTTGCATAGGCTCATACTCCCATTAAAGTGGGGGCTAAATGTAGCATCATAAATTGTAACCAGTCCAATTTACACCTCATGTTTGTGCTCATACATTAACATGTCCCATTTCTAATTCCCCCTAGGCACATCTTGGCCCTCTTTTGCTCCAACCTTGATGTCACCTATTGACACCACTAAGTGGGCCCCATCTTAGAGGCTACCCTCTCTTATTTATCATCTATTGGTCCTATTTTTGGAGGACCAAGGTATGGATCACCTTGGTCCTAAACTAGGGCACCCCAAAAAACCTCAATCCCCCTTAAATAGGACCCAAGTCAAAATAGGGCAAGCCCTTTACCTACTTGATGGATTTCGGTCCCCATAGCTACACTTGAACGTTGGAGGCCGGCCTAATTAGTAATTTACCTAGGGAGCCCTATATAAAGACTTCATATCAATTCATTTTGACATCCACTAAGACTCCATACCTAGAATTCATGCATTCAAGCAATCATTATCAAGCATTTTCAGATATTCAAGACAATATTTTATCCTTCAAACATTGTGGAGTCAAGTTACAACAATCTTCATGCAAGCATGTGTGCATGATTAGGGTTTTTCATGTTCATGTGTCTATCATGCCATTACATTCAACATTTGTGATTACACTCAAAGGGAATTTCATCATCATCAATAATTGCAGATCTAAGGTATATCTCCTTAGCATTTACTTCAATATTTATAATATTTAATTCAAGTCTAATTCCTAAACCAGGGTTTGACTTAAGGAAAACCTCTATCCACAACCCTATTTCCTCTCTTTCTATGTGCAGAGAATAGGCTTAGGAGTTGTACTCCAAGATTCTGATAGAGTCAATAATGAGGAATAGTTTTAGCTTTCAACAGAGCAAAATTTGGAGGACCAGAGCAAATCTGTACTCCCTAGTCCTAAAACATCAAGTTGAACTTCTAGTTGCAAGTTTTAAATATCTTATTTTCCCTAAATCTTAGTTTGTGGCTCTGTGGGATATTTGTAGCAGTTCATTTTTGACAATTTACTTCAATCATTCCTTATTTTACCCTAATTTCACAATCATCATCCAATATTCAACTTTAAAGAGGGAGCAAACATGTAACCAATGAATCTAATCAGAATTTCAACCCTTTCCTTATTTGTATTGTGACTAGATCTATTAGGTTCATATGTCTTTCAATGTAGTGGTCCCCAAGAAAATATTAGTGGTCTTACTATCCTTATTGGTGAAACCATAATTTTTCCACCCATTACAAAAGGTAAAGCAAAATTATTAAAAATGTAACCTATGTTAGGTTCACCAAAATGTTATATGGGAAAAGAGAACCTAGACTAATTAATGAATTAACCTTGATCGATCCTTCTCCCATACAATATTAAAATATGAATGGTCTTGGATACTATCCTCAAGGAAGAGCCAAGTTGCTTGGGTTCACATTCCTTTGTTGCAAATGATAAGGATTATTAATTTTGTGTCTAAGGAATGATGCTAATGATGGTCAAATTCAAAAAACTTAACATAATGTATATATAGAATAGAAATATATAAATGAAAAGAAAAACTAAGAAGGTGATATGAATGAGAATTTGGAGCCTGAAATTGGTGTTAACTTAGTAGGACATAGTGTGGAGCACTAATATCAATGTGCTATGTAAACTAGAGTCACAAATTATAACAGATTCAATAGAGGTATATACACCTATCACCAAAAATTGGGACAAAAGTGGAAAGACTATAGCACCGGGCGTGAGCATTTTTAGGGTTTGCATAATCTAAAGTTGATGATATTTGGCATATACACATGAAAGAGGATAAAAAGGGTTGTGTTGTATAGGGGCTTGCCTAAGTCAAACCCCGAGTTGGTGTTCCCACCTCTACAACAATAATGATGATGATAAAAAAAAAGTGCATTCTCTTAGGAAGGAAAGGAAAAAATAAATAACATAAATGTTGTAATTAACAAAGTTACCTCAGATGTGACACCTTTTCTAGGAGTCCCACCCTAGGTGATAATGTAATTCTTTATGGAGTCTTGCAAGTGTTAGTACATAACACGATAATAAAAATAAACAAGAAACAATAGCTTTATTGTAAAAATATTGTAAACCATATTGTTCTTAATAAAGGATTTCTTTTTAATTTCCCTTTTAAAGTGTTTCCTTAGACTCCTTAGACCTTTGTGAAGGAGTAAGGAGTTGCATACAAATGCAAATAACATATTTTTGGCAATTATCTTTTAGGATTAGGCTAACAACAAGGTCATTTCCATTAAGAACTCAAGGATAACATTTGAATCTTAAAATTTAGCATGTTTTGTTCATAAAACTGAGGTTGGGCACTAGTGTCTTGGAATTTATACTTTAAAGGGCCAAGAGATATAGGATCTGACTAAGTTTTCCAAATGGAACCGCAAATATGCATATTCACACATAATCAATCACATATCCTAAAATGAGTGCTAAAACTAATAGGGAATTGTAAGTGGTGAAAAGTTATGACGATACACACCAATAAATGTGTTAAGAGAAATCCTCAAATGAGGAGCCTGCCACACCTCTTCACTCAAAATATTCCAAAATTCTTACAACTAGATAATGAGACATTTAATTATTAAATATTTTATTTAAATAGACACCTCTCTATACTTTCTAGAATGCACTACCCAAATGGTGAGCATATGTGTATATTTTGAAACCATAGAGAACCTTCAACACTATTTTCAACTGAGAATAAAAATGAAGAACCTTTGATACATTAAATGAAATAATTTTTATATAAATTCATTTGGTCACCTAAATCTACATGTGAAATTAAGTCAATATTGGATATCATTAATTATATATGTGTAGGATAAACTAAGATCCAATAAAAATTTACAAAGAAGTGGCATTGAACTTGCATGCAAACTATTCATTTCATAAGCACAATCATCACATTAAAATTCATATGGTGTTCCTCATCCTTGATCATTGAAAGTACATTTAAATATGTACCCTTATAATGGAAAATTAATTCTAGGTGGGAAAAACCCTTCTATAGTAGTTGTTGCATCAAATATAGTCATTAATGGTGTTAATGGTCATGTATAGGGTAGATGAGAGTGAATAGTGTAAAATGTAAGAGTTCTAAAGTTTTGGGGATTTGGGATTAGGGATACCTAAAAACCAATACCATTATCGAGGAGTTGTAGAATAAGAGCCTTGGATAATGATAAATTCATTGCTTTAGAAATACACACAACAATAGGTATAAAATTGCCATCCTAATAAGGCTATAAAGTATGAGACATTGATCATTGGGATTTAGGAGTACCTCTTATGAGGTACCTAAATAAAGACACATCTAAACCTATAATGTTAATGAGATAGTGTAGTGAAAAGGGTCAAAAATTAAGGTTTAGGTATATTGCATACCATGCACCACACTAGAAGTATTTGTACATCTCTAACTCTAAAAAAATATTTAGAATCTAAAAATTCAAAACTTGGGGATCCAATATACCAAGGAAAAGGAACTTAAGTAAAGGAATGACAGAATATTTGGCTGCAAAAGGTAACTTAAAGTAAAGAATCGGGAAGTTGGAGCTTTGAAGAAAACCATTGCAAGGAAAAGTTTATAATAGTGATACGATTAAGGGAAAAAATAGAAAATGGATGTAAGGGATTTTGGGAAGGGGAATCTAATTTTTTATAGGGAAAAAGAATGAAGGTAGTTATCAAATGAAAGGTATTTTGAGATGAGAAAGTTTGATATATTGACAAGGACAAAGGAACAAGAAAGATCTAGTCATGGAAGAAAGGTATACTAAGATGGGAAACTCTAAAACTTTGACATAATAATAATCCTTAGAATTTTGAAAAAAAAACCTACACACTTATAATATTTGAGACCTTTGATGTTTCTAAAACATAATAGGCAAATGATGAATGATAAAAGATAAATCTTAAGAAAAAATTACAAATGGAAAACCATACAAATATTTATTAGATTAGTTATATGTGATGAGAAAAATGAGGCATAAATACATAAAGGAACTAGGACCTAAGAAAAATTTGCAACTACAAGAGTGAGTTTCAAAATCTTACTCACAAGCCATGGCATCTCATATTCAATATATTTGAAATCTAGATACGTGTCCCATGTATGACATGGGTTGGATATCCTAGTGCAATAATATTATATATTATATCTCTCACATCCTCTACATTTATGAACTCTAGCTTGCCCATTTCCACTACCATTGTTATGTACAACCACCATTTTAGAAGCTTATACTTTCAAATAAAAATATCAACTTTGAGTGGCTACACTCCATCACTAGAAATAGGTTACAAATCCTCACTTTGTTCATGGTGCAAAACTCATATGTCAGCTTCATTGGCTTAATGTTGGAGATAATATCTCTAAACATTTTTTTAGGATTTGTGAGCTCATCATATATCTCAATGCATTTAGAAAATAAAGGAGGGGAAGTAACTCTTTGTTGAGATTCCATACATTATTCAAGATTTAATCTATCATTACCACCAAGTTTTTACTGCTCAAGAGTATATACTCCAACTCAAAAATATTTGCTCTATGACAACACCTAAATGTAGTTCCTTGTTACGTTTACTTAACTCAATGCATATTTGTGATCAAATTCTCACTAATAAAGATTTATGTGAGGTTTTCTTATCTATGTCCAATAAAATATCCACTAGCTTTGACAGTTTCTTGTGAAAGTTCTATAAAAAATTGAAATACTATGGGTGAGGAGCTTTCCAAAGTCTTTTTGGAAGCTTTTCATAAGAATAATTTAGGAAACAAAATCATAAGGAAACATTAAATTCATACCTAAAGTTGGTGACCTAAAGGAAATAGGTAACTAGAAACCTATCACCTTATTAAATGCCTTCTATAATATCATTGATAAATATTTTTCTCTTAACTAAGGCCACTCCTTCCCCATTTGTATAGCCTAAGAAATCTAGTTTTATCAAGTTGTACTACATTATGAACAATGCTACTATTGGTTGGGAAGAAGTGGAATGGGCCATGCATTCTAAAATATATATAATGTTAATGAAAATTAACTCTACGAAGTCTTATGACCACATTGAATGACTCTTCACCCTCTTCATTCTTCAAGGACTTGGATTTAAGTCTTGTTTTATATATTCACCAATGCTCTGGCTTATATCACCATTAATGATTAACATTTTAATCCTTTTACATTTTTCTTTTTTATCCACCACGAAAGCCCTCTATCTCTTACACTTTATATTCTTGTTACTAAAGGCTTTGACTATCTTTTGGCTCATGTGGTCTTTCATAATCTTCTTAAAGATCAAGGTACAAGATCACAAACTTGCACTAATTTTTTGCATCTACAAGAATTTCTCGAGGTCTATGCAACAAATACATAGATTTGTGCAACAATTGTATAGATTTGTGCATCAAACGTGCAGATCTGTGCATCAAATGCGCAAAAAAACTTAGAAACCCTAAGGAAAAAAATCTTAAACTAAAACCATAATACAAAAATCAAATGTGCAAATATGGGCTAGAAATACACAGTTCTATTGATAAGAGTTGTCGAAATAGAGTGCAAATGTGCAACAAAACCTCATAAAAACGTAGTTTTAAAAATCAATCATGTAGACTCGACTTTTAACTCCTAGAAATAATTCAAAACTCACATTTATCATTATAAAAATGGGACTAAGGTCCCACTAGGCATTCCAAAATGCATACGTTGAATTTTGAACCTATTTGTAAACCCTAATCAACCCAACCACAAGCCTATAATTTGCCAGAATATTCAACAACACCAATGGAGCTCTAAATCATGAAATGCAAACAAAATAAACAAATATATACCTCACATATATCATAAAATTGAATTCATTATTCTCTTATCCTTCAAGATCTTGTGAAAATGACGTGTTTTCTCACAACTTTAAGCACTAGCACAAGATGGCATAAAGAAATGGGGAGTGGTTGATTTGATGATGAAAACTCAAGAGATTTTGTCATAATGCAAGTAAAATCTAATTGTGGATGGTATAAATGAGAAGAATAATCCCTTTTTATAGAAATCTCAAAGAGAATCAATGACTTAGATTAAGAGGTTAAACGATGAATGGCCATGATCACATAGTTAGAAGAGAATTAATAAGATTAAGAGGTGCTAATGAGATGGAGGAACAATATTTAATGGTAGGTGGGATTCAATAAGATTAAGAGGTTAATTTAAATGAAGGGCTAATATTGAGTGGTAGGTGAAAGTTAGGTAGATGTGTTGTCATGTGAGGAAAGGATTGAGAAAATGATAATGAAGAGGAATGAGACACTTGTCACATTACTACAAATTTAGATTATGATCCATGTGAACAAGTTGAAGGGCCAGGATTAGAGGGAAGAGGGTAATGAATTAATTAAATAAATTAACATATTATGTTATAACTTTATGTAATCCAAGTGGTTAATACTATATATAGTCGTATGGAAGTTAAAATCTAAATTTACTTTAAAATTAATTGTATAGAGATATTCAACTTCACAAGTTTCTTATTGGTGAGAAAAATGCATTCCTTAATTGAGAGCTAGAAAATTATGCACTATATGTATATGCAAAACGACTATTAAGCACATCTTCCAATTTAGTAAGGCTCACTAAGGGTATTTGGATTATAGTATAGTATTCAATCTTCTTTTCATCTTCCTTCTTAAACTCGATTGGAAAAATAAATTATAAACAAAAACATTTGGAAAATTAGATGCATTACACACTATTATAAATAATTATTTTATCCACAAGTTATTATCCAAAAGATTAAATAATTTTTTTGTTAGAGATGTATTCACTTTTATAAGTTGGTCTTGATTATTGTATTAAATAGGAAAAATATATGCATAATTTAAAATATAAAATAATATTTTTTAAAATTTGACTAATTTGTCCAAAAAAATTCAAAATTTAAATACTTCATTTAATCCCTTTTCTAGCCCTAACTAATTTATTTAATTAAAAAAATGATAATCAAAATAATTTCTAATACACTCAAAATAACAAGGGAAGATGACCCAGTAGTTGAGCACCCTAACTTTGTGATTCTCAAAATCTTTTGTGGAAATTTCAAATCACTCTCAAATTTTTACAATATCTTACTTGGCAAGTCCCCTACTTATAACTAAGGTTTTAGGGCCACATCAGCATGTTATTTGCCAAGGTGTCCAAAACAACCCCCAAAAAAGTGAGACCGATACTTGTGCAAAAGTGAGACCCATACTTGTGTGTTGATATGGCATCACATGATTCGTCATTTTTTAGTGCTTAGGGATACATTTCGTTTAATTATGGTTAGCCTCATTACAATAACAACCTTAAAGTCACAACTATTGATGCAATATTGTCAAAAATATTGGACAATAAATCAACAATTGCAGGCATTAAATCAACAAATGCTATCACAACCATTAGAACATAGGTCCTTTCCCTTATATAATAAATCTAAAATCTAAAATAAACATCAATAATAACACTCCTAATCTTAAGGTATTGTTTCTTCATATGTTATTGCCTCATAACTATTTTTGTTAGTTCTTTTTATTTATGATACAAGGAAACATCAACACTGATAGTTGTTTTCTTTATACAACAATTTTTTAAAAAAAATTTATACTAAAAAAATATCTACGATCCAATAAAGACTTTTTAACAAGTTTTAGCCATAAGGTAGGAACCAATGCCATAAGTAGAGGTTGTTATAATTTTAATAATATTATTTTATTTTTGATTAAGAAAGGAGCAAAATAGGGGTGCTCTCCCCAAAGTACAAAAGCCCAACGAAGGCCATAGAACAAGCCACAACTAATCACTTACAATATACTGGCCCAACCAACCATTAACAACATCACCTTAAAGGTTGCAAACAAAACAAGAGGCTACAAAAGGCGACTTACAACACATAGGCCAAAAAAGGCCATGCTAGCATATAGTCAAAAGACTTCTTACAAACAAGAACAATAATCAAACAACCCACAAGAGTGGGCCAACCTTAGAAGGGGGCTAAGAAAGGCACCCCAAGCCAAAACAATGACATCACCCTAGCAGAAAGTCAACGCCCCTTCTGCAAAACCCCTTTCCACCACAGCAGAAAAGGAGCCCACCTCAATAGGAGCAGAAAAGGAAAAGACCGTCACACTCGAGAACCAACCATAATTCCATTTCATGACCAAACAACCACTAAAAAGAGAAGACCACCAAGAGTTACAATCATCCTCTTTCACAAAGAAAGTCTCCATCTCCATAGGGGACGCTCCCACCTCCATAGGAATTGCAAGAGAAGAAGAAGGGAACCGAAAGAGCCAAACTCTCATCATGACCAACAGAACACACCCCACATCTATAGGGGTAGAATCTAACTCCAAAGTAGTCCCAAAGGGAGGAACCTAGAGACAAGGAGTAGATTCCCACATCCAAGAGAAGAGTAGAATCTCGACAACAACAAAGGCAAGAAAAACCCTGAAACTAGCTCCAATCCAATACTAAAAATAATCATAGGCTAGGGCGAGCCTCTTAAAACTAACAACAAATGCCTAGCCATCAGAGAAAACAAGACTACTATCCATACAAACTAAAATGGATAGTCTAACCAAAAAGACAAAATGCAACCCAATAGTGTTGGAAACTTCCACCACTGTCCAACGCCAAGGGGCATAAATCCTACCACCCGAATCAGGTACAAGCGCCACCATCAGACTCACAAAAAAGAGTATAACAAAATCAACACTTGGGGATACAAGACCCCATCCAATAGCCACCAACAAGGCCTAATAAGTTCCATGTAGAAAATACCACTATTGTAGCCCATCACACCACTAGTCACCAAAAATAGGGTAACACCTGAACTACAAACCCCAACCACCAAAAAGAATAAGGAAAACAACCATCCACAATAAGACAACTCTTGAGAAGGACACTTAAGGTAGAGCCAAAAACACCCCCACCCCACCATCTCTAGTAGGGGTCCAAAGAAACCACAACAACACCATTAAGCACCACAAGAATACACCCAAGTCAGGGGGGCCAAGTGGCATGCACTTGAATGTAGCCAACACCCCACACATTAGCAGGTGAGTCCAACAACAAAACTCGATCACAAAAACAAGCCAAGGACTCCCAATCAACATATACCCATTCCTAGAAACACACCTAGCAACAATATTTTTGTTGCCACCAACCCAATCTCCAGATCGATCCACACACATATCTTTCACAAAGACCTTCAAAGGAAATCTAAAAATGAAGATCCAATCCACCAAGAGGTCATAAAACATGACCCACCAGGCGACACCAAAGATCACCAGATCCAAACCAGAAGGCATCACAATATTGTCTTCATCATCCCCAATGAACAAAGCCAACTTCAAGAGACCTTTGAAGCAAGGACCATGACCCCTAAAAAAGGGCAAAAGCCCCAAAAGACACAGTCTCTGGGACATGAAGACACCAACAATGGCCGGCCTCAGGCACACCAACACAACAATCTACTAGGCAGTCAATGCCCCCACCCGAACACCTAGCATTCTCTATGCAAGAAAAACACAAAGGAAAAGGCGGGGGCACAAATACAAATGGAGAAGGTACCCACATAACCATCCAAAGACACCAGCAGTGACTGGAACCACATAGGCACCCATGACTAGGCCCAAGGCAAGCAACAACATACCAAAACTGTCGAAGGAGGAGAAAACCATCCAAACCCGCAACACACTTCAAAGAGCCAAAACCATCCGTAGACAAAACCCAAAGCCTCCATCATCATCTTCACCAGAATCATTCCCAACATCAGATCCTCCCTTGCTACTTGAATCCCTTAGCACTCATTCGTTCCTGCTCACCCTCATTTCAAACTTTTAAAGAATTTCCCAAACTTTCAATGTTATTTTGTGATTCCCGATGTAGCTATTCTAGTTCCAAAACCATCGATTTGTACATCATGTTATTAACAAGTAAAAACATTGTAGCCATTGTTTGCAAAATCAACGGCGTATAACGTGCATTAACCTTCATGTTATTGACTTCGTACTGCTGTTTTGGAGGCTACGTTTATTCCTTTATGTGTATACATCTATATGTCTAAAAATAAATATACTTTGTTGTTACAAACTATGCATCTGTTCTTTGTTCCCAAATTTTTTATGCTATGTTAAATTAATATTATTTTGTTAACTTTAACATATCAATATAATTTCATGCTCATTGTTTTTGTATTATTTTATATAAATGATTGAAATGGACAAGTCATTTTTTCAATGATGTCTTAATCCCTTATAAAGTAAACAATGACATGAACATGGACTTTTAATGATATTCTAATACTTAATTAGTATGACAAATATCTTATTTCTGGGTATCTATGAAGAGGATTTGATATGTTGAATTTGTGTTTCTTTTATTAATAATAAAAAAAATAATTTTTATTTTTTTTAAATAATATTTTATTGGATTGTGAAGTCCGAATGTTCATTTCATATTCCTTTCTATGTCTCTTTGTCTTCTCTTGAAGGCTATTGTATATATTTAAGGGAAAAGCCCTATGTATGTAAGCTGGAATAATAATAAAGATCTTTGATCTGCTTTCTGGTGGATGTAGCCAAATTGGTGAACCACATTAAATACTATGTTGTCTATAATTTGTGTGTTCTCAAATTGTCTTTTGTTTTAACAATTGGTATCAGAGCGGTTACAAGATCTAAAGAGAGCAGGTTTTAAGGGCAAAGGGTTCAAAACAATGTAGACAGTAGCCATGCTAAAGGTAGTGCTTCCATGTGTTGGTATATTTGTGAAGTCCATCGAATATATTGTTGTCATGTTCAATTGATTGGTTCATGTAGGAAATTGTGTCACTTAAATTGGTTAGTTGTTGCCTATTTTGGGGGCTTGAAGTTGGTGGTTGTATGACATCTATGTAGCTGGAAGGCAAGGACTGTGCAGTTTCAGAATTGGATGTTACATATGGGCTTGATTCAGGTATAGGTTGTAAGGTGAAGGTGAAAAAGAAAGAGATTTTAACCCTCGTGTTAGTTATGAATGCTATTGAATAATAATTTTGATTTATTTGGATAAGATTGATACTATGGAGGAGTTTTTGAGGAGGTGAGGCGTCAAGCAAAGGTCCAAGGAAGAGATGACCTAATGCTTCTCCTAAAAAAATAGTGGATGGCAGACTGTATTGTTGGTTGTGTTGGCGGTAACACCTCCCCTTCTGCAAACGACATGAAAGGGATACTCAAGTTTCAAATAAAACCATGTGAAAGAGAATTGATGAGCCATCGAAGCGACTAGATGGGCAAGGGCGAAGTAGAATTGGCAAAGAAGAATGCCACCAAGAGAATTGGAAGAAACACTACGAAGGACGACTCAAAGCGTACTACCACCCTCAATCCCCATAATAGAAGCAGATGTCATAGATGCCACGTCCAAGATGTTAAATATTATTATTACAAAATAGAGAAGTTGTAGCAGTAGTTGAAGAAGATGAAGCAACACTAGAAAGACGAAGTGTGCAGAGTTGGTAGACTTTAACCTCTCTAGGGAGTGTGTGGTGTTTCTGGTCCAGAGATCTCTCATCTCTCATGAGGTGAAAGAGTTGAAATCGGAATATTTTCTCAGTGAACCCTTGATGTATTTAATGTTACCATGAGGAGGATGTCTTCAATGAAGAAGAGTAGAAAGTTTGTGAAGAAAATAAAAATGAAAAGACAAATGGAAGCTAAAGCACAGATCCAAATTAACCCTCACATTTCCTGTGAAAGATGGGCGGTTGTAATGTGGATGAAGCTACTACCAATTCCATGAGTAGAGTGGTAGACCAAAATGTGGCTCCTCAAGAAACATGCTTTGTTTTTCCATGATGCAAATCAGAGCCACTAAGAGTTGTTGGCAAATGTTGTGTGTGTATCTAAGTGCAAAGATACGTGATTCTTGCCAGACCAGATAAGAGGGTTGATACCTGCAGAGTGTGTATGTAGAAGAAAGGAACTAAAGAGGGTCTACATTGGCATTGAGTGCTATTACCAGATCATTGTAATACCTGTTGATCTCTAATCAATTCAATAGTTGGAAAATCCCTTAACAGGGTAGCTTTAACCAGCTTGTTGTAAATCCTTTAACAGGGTGACTCAAAGCCATTGAGTTCATAAAATCCTCTAACAAGGTAACCCTTAACAGGGTTTAACCCTTAACTGGGTATTCTAGCCATCCCTTAGCCGGGTGATCCCTAGCAGGATCGGTTCCTAATAGAACCTGTTGTAATAGTCTTTAAACGAACTAGGCTCCTAACAGAGAAGACTTCTAAAGAGTTCAAAACAACTTGTGGGTATTCATCCCCACCGTGGTTTTTTCCCAGTTGGGTTTCCACGTAAAAAATATGTGTGTCATATGTGATGTCTTTTTCATGTGATGCTTTGTTGTTTTATGTCAAGCGGTGAATCATGTTGATCTAACAAGTTATTATGTTTTTGATGATAGATTACCTGTCTATGCACAAGGATAATGTGGAAATGAGGGTGTAGGTTGTGTGGTAAGATAAGTGTTTCCAATTTATGTCTTTTACAGTCTCATTGTGCTTAACCGGTAGTAATTTGGTTAATGACCGGCGTTAGTGATTGCCAGTCAAGTTCACTGTTTGCAGTCAAACCGGTTCAGGAAAAGTTTTATACCTGTATTGATTCACCCCTCCCTCTCAGTACCAGTTTGGTACTCACTGTTCATCATTGTGTTATCAATTGGTATCAGAGCATCCTCCAGGTCCTCTGTGTTGTAAGCTTAACCACTTGAGGGAAAGATCCTATTGTAATGATGAAGAGGGAAGATCCTATTGTAATGTGGCTCCTCAAGAAGCATGCTTTGTTTTGCCATGATGCAAATCAAAGCCACTAAGAGCCTTTGTAAAACTTGCACTTGAAACCTACTTATGGAAGCCCCGAAATTTGGAAATTTCTTCATTTATTATCAGAGGATCATTGGAGATTGGAGCAAATCAGGCTTAGTATAGGCATGTTTGTGTTGCAGGAAGAGGTGTAATTTGTTGGTTGTATAGATAAGGGAATAGAGCAGAGAAGGGCATGGAGACAGGGAGGCAAAAATGCTCAGTGCAACTCATATTGTAATAGAATACACAAAGAAGAAATTAAGAGAAGTGTCGTAATCATTGATGATTATGTAAATGGATGAGTGGGAGCTCCTCAAAGCTTATGGGATATGAGATTTTTTCTTGTGTCCTGACAGTGATGGCAAACACAAGATTTTCAAAGAAGAGGTAAATTTGATGGCGACAAGGTGTTTGCGGCTATAAGTTTAATTGATGAGTGTGATGTTGTTGGTATCATTTTAAAGATTTTTTTTATGATATCTATGAACCTGACTACTCGTTGTAGATTGGAAAATTAGATTGTGGATCAGATGTTTGAGTCTTTAAGTCTACAGACTATCTAAATGGATAATTAGGGTGTCTCTATTGGACTTGTAGCATGCTTATCATGATACCATGAATAGTTCGGTGTCACACTGCAGTGGGAGTTTTTCATTTTTGTAGTGAGTTTTCATCAAGAGATGGTTATCTTCATGTGATTAAAGATTTTGATTCTTCAATGCCATAGTAGGTTCTTGATTCTAGATTAGAGCATTGGCATGATACAGGTTCTCTTGGCAAGTTATTCTTATTGGAGCATTTGGTCTTCATTTGTGAAGATGTAAGATCAATTTGTCATGTTGTGTTCCCAAGTAATGCAGACATGCAGTGGGAGTTTTGAGATTGGTCTTGTTAGTTCTCTTAGTATTGAGTACATTGGTAGATTGACCATGGAGGTGCTTTTGAAAACTAAGAGGCTTGGGTAAGGCTAGAGTTCTCTTGGGTTTAGAGAATATTTGTTGAGACGGTTTCTCTTTGGAGGTTTCAGCAAGAAGATCGAGGAGCCTACACCTGGTGATGGATGCGAGTTCATTAGGGACCTAGAGGAGATTTCTCTTGGAGAGAGTCATTGTGGCTTGGTGTATCCTAGAGGAGCATTCTTAGTCCCCACTCTTCATCTACTTGGTAGATTTATCTCCTTGTAGGAGATGTTTGAGATGGTTCCTAGTTTTGCAATGATATTTGTATACACCTAAAAAATGGTCTGAAGATAGTTAATTAAATACACAGTTATTTGATTAATTCCCTTTCCCAATTAATTAAATTCATAAGAAATTTGATTAATTTCTCTATTCATCTATTAGTAAAAAAATCTACATGATTTATTTATATAGTTCATTTCATATCCCCCTTTGATTAATTAATTTTAAATTAATTAATATCCCCCCATATAAATCAATTCTTCTAATCCCTAATTAAGATTAACAAACTCAAGTTTGTTGAGATTAATTATCAATTTCCAATTATTTGAATTTCTAAATTCAAATGAGCACATGGTTCCTAACTTTTAACCACCTAACCTAACCCATTCCACCTAACCCTGGGTCTAACTAACCATATCCTATCTTGCACATCCTAACCTCCTTATCCTAACCTCCTATGGTGTGGATATTCTCCCCTTCAGACACATGGCACTTTTTCCACATGTCTCCTCCCTTGGACACTTGCCCTCTCATAAGCAAGGCTCCTTGGCACTTGTCACCATAGAGATGACAAGTGTCCCTTCCTCCAACCTCTTCTCCAACTTCCTCAATCTTGACTCTTAATATCTTCAGATCAGATCTGGACCGTCAATTCCCACCTCAGCTTTGGCCTTGGAATTCCTATAAATATCCCACATTTTGGAGCAATAAGGATCCCTTGCATTCATAGCTTTAGCATCATTACTATAGGCAATTTTCATTTCAATCATCTAGTAATTAGCATTTTGGATTAATAATAGCATTGCATTTTATATCATTTGCATAATCAATCATGATCAAGTAGCTACTCAACTCTTGGGTTGCCACTTTGGAGGTCATTGCTCCACTAAGAGTCCATCAATCCAACACCTTCAAGGTCCTCAAGAATAGAGGAAAATGGGATATTTCAAGGAAGGCTTATGGTTTGCATTTTTAATCTAGTTTTCAATTAAGCTTTTCATTTATGTTTTATTGTCTCATTATATGTGTATGCCTTGTTACATACCACATTTTTAGCATCACGTTAATTGGCACCCACCGTGGGGCCTAGCCCCTTTGATCTTTAACAAGTTTGCTTGTAGGAAATTTCATTGACAGGTTGATTAGCTCTTTCAGAGTGCAAATTAGCTCTCTTGGGCTCCCGAATCGCGTTCTTGGTCTCTATTGTGGTGTTCTGGCATCTCAAATGACATTTTTGGGAGACTTCTCAACTCTGTTTTCATATTTTTCTATATGTTAGCGCTTTCAATCCGTACTTTAGCATTTTTGGTATGTATTGTGTCATTTTTGGTACATTTGTCAGCGTTTCCAGTCTATTTGACAATGCTTTTGGTACATTTGTCAACGTTTCCAATCTGTTTGACAACATTTTTGGTGTGCAAAACATTGTTTCTGGTGTGCAGAACAACGTTTTTGGTGTGCAGAGTAGCGTTTTGGGTCCATTTGGCAGCGTTCTTGGCACATTTGATGGCCTTTTTAGTTTTTATTGATTTTGAAAATATTGTATGTTGCATTCCTTATTTCTGCTTCTAGACTGTCATTTTTCCGAACCTAATTTGCAAATTATTGGTTTTGCAGGTACTTATTTCCTTGTGAAAGAACAGAGTCATAAACTATTTTGTCGTCAAAGAATGCAATATAAACTACTACCTTTGTTTGCAGCCGTGGGATTTTGCGCTTATTTTTGATAAATTAGGCACATAGACTAATTACAACGGAAATGAACAAACATGTCTTATGTGTTTTGATGATACGTGAGTATGCTCTCACCTTTCTTAGGTGATCAGAAATCCAGACTCGTCTTTTTCTTTCAATAATGCATATCTTTAGTGGGCCTACCCTCCCAAGGAGCCTATAAGGCCAAATCCATTAAGGTCGGTGAGAAGGGAATGACCCAAGTGGGAACGGCTAACGCCAAGTACTCCAACCCACTATAAAATAAATGTTATTTGTTGAAAATCAAGTCAACGACAGTGCTCAGGAATAGCTCTCCTTCGTACCTTCGGGTATATCAAACCTTGGTTTTCAAGGCTAGGAGACCTCTTAATTGAGTTTATACCTCGATGCGCCAAACATATCCCTTACTAGTTCCAATTAAAATTAGAAGCTACCCAGTTTACCTCCGAACATTATTAAATTATTAGTGCATGGAGAGGGAAGAATCTCTCCTTAAGATACTCATCATATGTCCCTCTTGAGCATATGTGCGAACTCCCCTTTTGAGACCTTATTGCTAGGCTCATAATGGGACTCCACCAGCTCTCGCAAAGGCAAAAACATGGGTGCCCTTTAGGGGATGACAAGGTTGTGTGAGCTGACAGGGTACCAAGTTGTGGGCTAAGCACTAATAATGAAGCCAATCTCCTTAGGATAGATTGATTGATGTGTTTTCAATTATTCAAAACCCGTGAAAACTTGGGCTTTCAATAAAGCTTCTTGAACATACACTTTATGTGTCCTTTGGGACAAAAATACAATCTGATTTTTGTGTTTGTAAGTTAAGTCAAGATCTCATTCACTGAAATTCAACAAACATTGAAAACTCAAACTTCAAATTGTCAAATTCATAAGTTTCATAGTAGATTAGCTCTTTCGGTCCAAACAGTCGCATTCACAGTCCAAACAGTAGCTCTGTTGGTCCAAACAATCACACCTACGGTCCAAACAGTCGCATTTTCAGTCCAAACATCAGCTCTCTTGGTGTGAATGTTAACTTTCTCATATTTCAACATTAATTCTCCAAGGTTGAGCACATTAGAGTTTCTGGTCCAAACAACAGAGTTCTTGGTCTAAATAGCAAAGTTCCTGGTCTAAACATCAGAGTTCTTAGTCTAAACATTAACTTTCTTGGTCTAAAGGTCAGCTCCCTTGGTCTAATCAACAACTATTGTGAGTTGAATGCCAAATTGCTCATGTTGAAGCATTGGATCTCCTAGTTTGTACTTGTTAGGTCTAAATCTCGGTTCTTTGAGTCTGAAAATCACAAAGTTGGGTCAAAATTGCAATCTCCTAAGTTCAAACACTTAATTTGCTAAGTCTACACATCATTATTTTTAACTTTAGAGTCATTGCATTGTAGATTAGCATTGCTGGTCTATTTCTCAGCGTTTCTGGTCTATTTCTCAACGTTTCTGGTCTGTTTCTCAGCGTTTCTAGTCTATCTATCAGCATTTATGGTCAGTATAGCAGCGTTTCTGGTCAATTTAGCAGTGTTTCTAGTATGTTTGTTAGCGTTTATGGTCAATATAGAAGAGTTCTTGGTCATTTTGTCAGCGTTTCTGGTAAACTACATCAAAATCAAAAAACAAAAACAACCCATTTCTCAAAAAGTCAAACATAGAGACTAGGTCATCTTCTTGGGTCATTCAATCAGGTTATCTTCTGTCAAAACATATTCAAGAGCTAGACACGCTAAAGGTTCTTAAGTATTCACCTCAAACAAGTTTAAAGATCTAACACCTTAAAGTGCAACATCACATTTTCTTTGATAAATTGATCGTTCAAACATAGTTTTTCATCAGGATCTATCATCCTTTATCATGAAACTACAACGTTTTATCAGAGTAACCTTGTTCTTTATCATAGGATATATCGTTCTTATTGAACTTGGTCATATCAAAAATCACAAAATTTGCACTCCAAAACTAAGATCGAAAAACTTGCCAACAAACAAATACTTTAAAAGATCATTTCCTCAACAATTGATCACTTATTGTGACACATTACACAAGATTCAAATCTCGCAAAAACATTCAAAACACGTGTATGCCCATTCTAACCAGGGCTCAGAGCGAAAGATTGCTGGAAACAAAAATAGAAACGTTTGAAATAACTGAAGATTATAGAAACATGAACACGAAGATGAAATACAAGTTGAAGAGGAAATAACATAACAACATGTCAGAGACATCAAAAAAGATCCTCAATTTGATAAATTTATGCTGAAAATATTGGAGGGAGAAATTATTTTTTTTTCCTAATGTTAGCAAAATTTGGTGCTAAACTCCCCTAAGATTTGATGTGAACAAATTGACACAAAAGAGAAGTGAACCCCCCCTTAATAACGAACAATACGAGGATATTTTTGGTCTCAAACTCAATGACATGTTAATTCCTAGTAACACTAGAACCAATGAGGAAACTTACATTCCCAAAAGGGATGACGTAGAAATTATTGTAAAGCGGAAAATCGAACCCTAGTTGTTCCCCCACTCCAAGGAGAGAGAAAGGAGGTCACTAGGATTGACGGTTTTCACTTAGGAGAGACTTTACATTCAAAAGAGGGGTTGAAACTCACAAGATCCAATCCCACACAATGCAAAATTGAATTCTAAATGAGTTTCAAGGGTTGAGACAGCAAGGATACCCTCTTTTGTAAAGAATGTAGATAGAAGGATTGAACTAGGAGTGTATGTGAAAGTAAGAAAGATTCACTTGTAGACGGAGATAGGGACACGGGATGAAGCTGCGGACCTGAAATTAGCAGTAAAATGTCGAGACGATGCTGTCCTGCAAGTTTGGGTGAAAGTTGACGGGACGATGGCGCCCGGAGTGCACACGGTCCTCCGAAAAATCCGCGAAACGAAGGGGGATCTGTTCGTCTCTGCACAAGGATTTCAGATCTTCAATTACAGCTATGTACCTGCAACCTACACATAGAAAAGAGAGGATGATTGGGGGGTTAGGGATTAGAGGTTTGCCTTCAGGTCAAACCCCGGTTTTGGAATTAACCAAGAAATGAGAATGATGTAAATCTAAATGTTTGTAATGTAATCAAGTATTGATACCTTGTTGTAAGAATGTTTGTATTCTTACATGCGAAGGTGTAATGATTTTGTATGTTGTATGTTGTAGGTGATCTCCTCTTCAATGGTTGAATCCTTGTCTTGAATGCAACACCTAGCCTTGAATGGAGACGTAGAATGCTCAATTGCTTGAAGGAATGCTTGAATGCTTGAATGTTTGCCTATTGCTTCCGCCTCTTGCCCACATATGTTTTTCACCCCTCCTTCCTGGAGGGGAAATGTAGTTTATATACTTGTCAATTAGGGTTAGGAGACTGATTTTTCCGACCTTAGGCCGACCTAGGAGCATTATTTTCCAAATTGCAAACTTGAAGACCCGATGCCCAACAAGAGACCGGGCCCAAAATAGGGCCAGGGACAAGGGCGTTGGGTGCCATGGTCCTGAGGGACCAAGGCGCTAGGCACCATGGTCCTGAAGGACCAGGGAGCTGGGCGCCATGGTCCCACCTCTCGGGACAGCAGGGTGCAAGGAGGATCAGGCCAAGGTGCAGAAAGATGCAGTTTTTGATGTCGTAAACAGGTTTCGGGGTCTCCATTCAGGTTCAACATTGTGCCGCCATCGTGAAGACCCAAATGCAGTCGAAATTGCAAGTGTCACAATTTTACGATGCTACAATTATAAATAACGTTCAATCCAATGAGGATACAAGAAGGGGTAGAGATGATACAAGAAGAGATCAAGATCCTCCTAAAATGCAAAATCATGTTTATACAAGAACTAATCATGTTGATAATCCTATCACAACTCTCACACAACAAATACAAATATTAAAAACACAAATTCAAGATATGCGGAGAGGGAATGTTAGAAGATACTCACTTCAAGAAATTTGTCCTTATCCATTCGACAAAAATCTAAACATGATACCATTTGCTATAGGTTTTGAAACTCCTAGATATGAAAAATATGATGGAAGCACTGACACCCAAGATCATATATGATAATTTTGCACAATGACTATGGAGTTTGCACATGAGGATACCTACTTGATGAGATTATTTCCAAAAAGCTTAACTGGACTAGCTATGGAATGGTTCTCCAAACTTCCACCTGGAATCAAATCATTCTCATAATTTGTGGATAAGTTTGTTTCACAATACTCTTAAAACATACAACATGAAGTAACAATGCTAGACCTATGTAACGCCAAACAAAAGAGTGGAGAACCTTTCATGACATTTTTACAGAGATGGAGACAGTTAGCTTCATGATATCCTTGTACAGTGCCAGATTATGAAAAAATGAACATATTCGTCAACAACCTAAATGATCAAATGAGCTATCATCTAAAAATGCAAGGACATCAAATTTTTGGAAAGATGATTGATAATGGAATCAGAATGGAGGAAGCCATGATAAAGAAGGGTGAGTTGAAAATATACAAAGAAGGAGTTCACCCTCCTAACAACACTAACAACAACAATCACAATGATAAGCCAAAGTTTTAGAATAGAAATCGTAATATTGTCAATGATGGGATAGTGAATAAAAACAATATGAAACCAAAGCAACCGGTTTTTAATTTATCCAATCACTCAGCAGCGGCTCAACAAAACAACAATCACCAAAAAGTAACTATCAAAAATTTCTTTTGAAGGCAATTTACAAACATTGGTGAACCCCTTGGATCCGCATTAAAAATGCTTATCGCAAACAAATTGATTACATTACCAGAAGAAAGAAACTTTGAACCCAAGGTAAAACCTGCTTGGTGGAATGACAACCATTATTGTGATTTCCATCAAAACAAAGGACACCAAACATATGTTTGTCAACGATTAAAACATGTCATCCAAGATTTGATTGATAATGGAGTAATAATTGTGGATGTACATACAACAAACGAATCTCACACAACTTTCAAAACTCTGCTTCCTAACTATGAGAAGGGTGAATCATCAACAGGGCAGAATGGTAAAGGCAAAGCAAAGGTAAACTATGCTCATACATATGACAATGTGGTAAATGTGATCGTGGTTAAAGAACAACAACATCAAGAACCCGCTCATGTTATCACACGAAGCAAAGCCAAAGTGGTTTTGCTAAGTCCTACAACAAACACATCATCCACTACAAAACAATACAATATAGTGGATCAATTACAGAAGACCCCCGCACAAATATCCATCTTAGAACTTTTAAAGCTTTCACCTGCACACAAAGAAATTCTAAAAAGAGCATTAATCGATACAATAGTATCCAAAGATCTTGATATAGATCAATTCCAAACCATGGTGGGACACCTCACAACCCCTCACTTCTTATCATTTACCATAGAAGACAACATGTCCTTGAAACATCCCCATAATGCTCCCTTGCATATTGAAGTCCTCATTCACAAGACACACGTTAAACATGTCCTAATAGATGGTGGAGCTGGCTTAAATATTTGCTCATTGAACCTTGACCGTGCTCTAGGTTATTCAGAAGATGCAGTTGATCCCCCAAAAAAATCACCATCAAAGCATATGATGAAGAAGAACATTCCTCTAAAGGAATTGTGATATTGCCCATCAAAGTGGGACCTTTGCAGAAAGACACAGCATGCCAAGTTTTAGACTTGGACTTATCATACAACATACTCCTGGGAAGACTCTGGATACATGACATACAAGTTGTTCCATCCACATATCATCAGTGCCTAAAATTTCCCTACAATGGGTAGGAAATCTCGATCTCGGCCAATTTAAATCCATTTCAGTATTGTAGTAATCTCAAACCAGCTCAAGAAGTCATTGTTCCTCATAATAGGGAGGCATCATCTTCAAACACACAAACTAAAGAAAAATCATTTGCCTCAATTTTAACAAGTATGGAAAAACAAATGCATCTAAGAGATCTAGGGAACAAAGAATATTCAATATCCTAATTACCACTTTCTCCTAAATCCTATGGAAAACCATCAAACTCTAAACAACAACCAATTGTGAAAGATCTTTCAATATTTGATGGAGCATTTGTTAGTGTTGGAACCTTATCAGAGGAAACAGAAGACAAAGATGTGCTACAATGGCTTTACAAAGATGTAAAAGTCCAACAAAAGATCAACAATATCAGAATACCCACTGAAAAGTATGGAAAAGGATTTAACATTCTTCAAAAAATAGGATACACTCGAACAGGTCCTATAGGAAAAAGAAAAGAAGGTATCTCAGAACCTATCCAACCTCATACTCAGCAAGCTACAAATAAAGCAGGCTTAGGGTATGGACAAGCTACTCTACCATAAGACACATTTTCTAACCAACAAGAAGAAGAATATGAAAATAGACAAGGAAAAATTGCAATTGAAAGGGAAGAAGCATCTGCAAAGCAACAAGAACAAGCAAAAATGAAATGGCAAAAGAATAAATCTCCTAATCAACAAGAGAAACAAACAAATGATACCTCCCAAGCAGCATTAACTCTCAATAAAAATAAGAAAGAAGCTAATACAAGTCAAGGAGAGCTAATAGCAAAGTTGACAGAAGTCAATCTCAATCCAGAAGAAGTTGAATATGAAAGAAGAAAAGATATAGCAAGAAAAATAGAGGAAACACATCAAAAGCTATATGAACAAATTTGTAGATTTCAAGATGCAAGTGAGATAGATTCTGATGAATGGGAATGGGATTCCTATCATTCTGAATAATCAGCTGAAGAAAATTGTTTTGAATAAGATGTAGGAGTCGATGTAGTTCACACGTATGTAGGGAAAACATTAGGAACTAGCCCACTTGAATTAGAATCACATTCGTCTGACTTGGACTTAATTGAGGATGATTAGGAGCTTCTTGTGCGAGGTTATTCTGATGAGGGTACCATTCTAGACATGGACATACATATCGAAAAACTTTGACATAGCTATCATAACCCTTGATACCCTCGAGACATCTCAACCTAAGGACCCCTTGCCTCTAATCCACCCCGAACTTATTAATTGGGAAAATGAAGGACATACTGCCATTGATACCTTTCCAAATGACCATGCCATATCTGTATATCTTAATGCAATTGAACCCGCAACAATTTTCACTAGGAATTTCAGCAACGCATCTTCCAGTCAAGTGGGTGCCAAATCTCCCAATCGCAAAAAGGAAAATAAAGAAAACAATATCAGGTCTAATGCTGAAAACCATTTCTTGGCAACATTAGATTAGGAAAAAGTAAAAAGAAAGGATGCATCTAACGGTGAAAACCTCCTCGAGGCGCCAGAACATGGGAGATTTGACACTTTCCCTGAGTACTATCAAGAAAGGTCATCAATTTTGATCGAACCAACAGAGGCAGTTAACATTGGGACAACAAAACAACCAAAGATCCTACATCCAGCAACTTCTCTGTCAGAAGAAGAAATGCAACAATATATGGAATTCTTCAAACGACGGCAAATTAATTTTGCCTAGACATATGCAAACATGCCAGGATTGGATCCAGAGCTCATTATGCACCACTTAAATGTCAGTCCAGGAGCTAAACTAGTCAGACAAAAATTAAGGAAGATGCTTCCACATATCGCTCTCCTGGTCAAAGCATAACTAAAGAAATTACTAGATGTAGGATTCATCAGACCTGTAGCATATCCTCAATGGATATCAAATATCATTCCTGTTTCAAAACTAGACAAAAGTATTAGAGTATGCACAGACTTCAGAGATCTTAATAATGCATGTCCAAAGGATGACTTTCCTTTGCCTAACATTTAAATCATTGTAGATTTAACAACTGGACACTCCATGTTTTCTCTAATGGATGGTTTCTTCGGATACAATCAGATTAAAATAGCAACTGAAGATCAAGAAAAGACAACTTCCACATGTCCGTGGGATACTTTATGTTGGAACATCATGCCTTTTGGACTAAAGAATCTAGGTGCCACATATCAGAAAGCTATGAAAATGATATTCCATGACACATTGCATACATTCATGGAAGACTATGTGGATGATATCTTGGCCAAATCATACAATAGAGAAGAACATATAGAAATACTGGAAAAGATCTTTGACCGGTTAGAACAGTACAAGCTACGGCTAAATCCTAAGAAATGTGCCTTTGGTGTCACTTCAAGAAAGCTACTGGGATACCTTGTTTCAGCTAGAGGTATTGAAGTAGATCCAGCTAAGGTCAAAGCAATCATGGAAATGGCATATCCCAAGAATATGAGTCAACTCAGATCACTCCAAGGAAGACTCCAGTCAATCAAAATATTTGTTACTCAACTAGCAGATAAATGTCAACCATTTACTCATCTATTACATAAAAATGTTCATTTCAAGTGGGACCATCAATGTGAGGATGCATTCAACAAGATCAAGGCATATCTCATGCAACCACCTGCCATAATGTCACCAATTCCAATAAAACCATTATTACTCTATGTATCAACCACTGAAGTATCATTAGGAGTTCTACTCGCACAACATGATAATGAAGGAAAAGAACGAGCCATCTACTACATCAGCAAAACACTAGTGGGATACAAGCTCAACTATTCCCCAATAGAAAAATCATGCTCGGCGGTATTTTTTGCTTCTCAAAAATTAAGACACTATCTATTATCTCACTCCATCAAGTTGATAGCTAAAATTGATCCTTTGAAGTATTTGCTCAGCAAGGCAACATTAACAGGAAGATTAGCAAAATTGATCATGATTCTAAGTGGGTTTGATATTTAGTATGTAGACAGAAAAGCTATCAAGAGACAAGTCATTGCAGACCAACTAGCCGAGGCACTGCTACAAGATGATCATCCTTTACACATTGAGTTTCCCGATGCTGATATCCTAATGATCTCCACAGAAACATGGCAATTATACTTTGATGGTTCATATACACAACATGGATCAGGAGCAAGTATTCTTTTCATCACACCACAAGGTCATACAATTCGGAAAGCATACAAATTAAGCTTCCCATGCACCAACAAAACAACACAATATGAAGCTTTGGTTACAGGTATCAAAATGGCTATAGAATGGAACATTACACAACTTCAAGTCTTTGGAGACTCTCAGCTTGTCATCAATCAAATTAATGACGATTACCAAACAAAGGATGACAAATTAATGCCTTACAAAAAGATGGTAGATGATTTCAAAAAATATTTTGTAGAAATAACTTTCAAGCAAATTCTAAGGAATGACAACAAAGTAGCAGATGCCATGGAAACACTTGTTTCTCTACTTCAGACACAACAAAATCAAGAGCATTATGAATTCCTGGTGGAAGAATTGTTTTACCCGCTCATAATTGTCCTGATTCCCAAACTACCTGTCACCTTGTTGGGCATGATTCCTCCCACTATGGCCAAACTTATACATACCTAAAAGATAACACCCTACCTCCCGATTTATCAAAGAACCAAAAGAGAAACTGTATTCCCCAATCCTCCCATTTTACTCTTGTCGCGGATACCCTATTTAAACGAGGTCTAAATGGTACTCTTTCAAGATGTCTCGAACAAGAAGAATCTGAGAAGGCCTTACATGAAGTCCATAACGACATTTGTGGCACTCATTCAAGTGTTCTTACCCTTTCAAAAAAACTCATACGCTTGGGCTATTATTGGCCAACTATGGAATGAGATTCTTTTCAGATAGCTAGAACATGCAAACAATGTCAGATCCATGGGAATTTGATTCATGCACCAGCACAAGAACTTCATGCTTCGGCAACATCTTGGCCTTTCTGCCAATGGGGTCTTGATCTAGTAGGAAAGATAATTCCTTCTTCATCTAATGGTCACAAATTCATCCTTGTAGCTACATAATATTTCACAAAATGGATTGAGGCAGTACCTCTCACAAATATCACAGGAAAAAAAATTGTTGCATTTATCTTGAACTACATCATCTGTCGCTATGGAATACCCATGACCATTATCATTGATAATGGGCAACCGTTCAAGAATCACAATGTACAAGAACTATGTGAGAAATTCAAGATACAACACAGATTTTCCACACCCTACTATCCACAAGGGAATGGGCAAGCGGAAGCATCAAACAAAATTATTTTGAAAATCCTCAAAAAGACAGTGAATGATGCTGACAGAGATTGGCATATTCAATTGAACCCTACTCTATGGGCCTATCATACTAGTATCCGCACACCAATAGGTGCCACACCTTTCTCTCTTATTTATGGATCAGAAGCAATACTGCCAATAGAAGTAGAAATACCTTCTCTACGAGTATCATTAAAAGGTCTTATCCTACATGAAGAACATCGAGTATCTAGATTGCAGGAGTTAGAATTGATCCATGAACGAAGACAAAATTTCTTTGATCATTTAAAAGTATATCAGCAAAGAATGTGCCGAAGTTATAATCACAAGGTCAAACCATGAGTCTTTCAAGTTGGGGAACTAGTACTAAAGGAAAATCCATGAAACCAGTCAGATCGAGAAAAGAAATGAAAGTTTGAACCAAACTGGTTAGGTTCGTTTGTGGTCACAACAGAATTTGGGTCAGGAGCATATCACCTATCAACATAGGATGAGGATCAGCTTGAGGAACCCATCAATAGCATGCATCTGAAGAGGTTTTATGTCTAAAAATGCATAAAAATAAAAAAAACAGTAAAAAAGCAAAAAAATAAAAAAACAGTGAAAAAACAAAAAAATAAAAAATAAAACAGTGAAAAAGCAGAAAATACAAAAACAGTGAAAAAAAATTAAAAACATCAAATATGACAAAAAGTGCAATAAAAATAGATGGTGAAAACCTAGCAAACAGGCGCTATCTATCAGCTAGCTCTTCCATCTATTGGTTCATGCATCCTTCCGCTTGCATTCTTTTCCATCAAAGTTGTTCATATCCATCATAAAGCCTTTGTACATACAGAGGCATCCCAGGTGATTTCTCACCATGGTTTGGATCATTGTATATATCATAATAAGGTTTTTTTCTAGACTGGGGGCAAAAGTTTCGATCATTTTAAGCTTAATCAAACAGGTCGAACAACAGTTAGACAACACTGGTCAAGCGAAAAAATGAGACACATCGAACGTTGAACATAAGATCACATTGTCAACCATTAACTATCACATATCAATGTAAACATGACAAAACACATATCAATGGATGATATATCTCGACTAATGATTTTAACACTTTGACAATAATGGTTCAACTATTTTATTTTGATTTTCACTATCATGATTTCTGAGTAACTCCATGATGTCTATGACTAGAGGAACAAGGAAGGAACATGATATTTTTCTTGTCTACTGTCTGTAAATTAATCATTAATATGTGCAAAGTTGTCTCAGGACATGATCATCGGAGTATCATGGAAGACATTTTGGACTTGCATATAGGAATGGTTAATACTGCCTATTTTACACAAGCAACACTTCGGTCATCTTGGTTCAATTATACCTTGATGCTTGTGCTAACTTACAATATCAAAACACAGAAAAGTAGTGCTCAGGTCATTATGGTTCAATTATACCATTGATGTTTGCACTCACTTCCCACATTTTAAAGGCTCAATGATGAAACAAAGCAATGACTCCATGACCAGTTTGATCGTCGCATTGCATTTCATTTTAAAGTAGATTTGCATTTCATTTTGCATGGGATCACAACGCTCATCTTTTCCAAGTCCAAAGACTAACATGGTGTTATCTCTCTCATTACGTGATTGAGTACATTGGACAATAGCAAAAAAAAATCAATTATTTCATCCTACATGATAAGTTAGTTCATCTCATGTAACCATTGCATACTAAGACATCATTCATATAAAGCATCCAATCATTAATTCATTTAGTTAGATCATTGCATGACATTCATCTAATCTCAAATTATATAAAGTAGCACCATTGCATTGCATCCATCTCATATTAACATGCATAAGAAAATCAAAAAAGTATCATAAACATAGAAAGCATTACGTTACACATACATCACATAGTACTTATAAGCATCACCATACATATTTGCATTTGCATAACATCATATAAATACTGCATTATCATATATCCATCATCTAGAATCCATAAGCATATAGAAAATAAAAAATGCATCATGAAAGTAACTGCACAACATAATCATCTATCAAATATAATGCATCCATCATCTCATAGGTCATGTAGAGCAAATAGTATCGACTGCATATCATATCATCAAAACAAGATCAATGTCCTAGGTACAATGATATAAAAATATATATGAGATACATCACAAATATACATCATGGGAATCATCAATATCTCATCACAAAAAGGTGTGTACATGAATGGATCAATGTCCCATATCAGTGTGACCACTAGGATGCGGAGAGGAACTCTGTCCTGATATGGCAGGTATAGTAATACCAGCTAGTACCCATGTACCTGGTTCCCCACCTAAGGGATCTCTCTTGTCACTCCTCGACTCTCAGTCTGGCTCTATCCTGATCTCCTGCTCAGCTGTGAAAATCTTGGAGCCCTCCAATCAGCAGGAATAACAGTAAAGTATAAGGTCATGTAATAGTCAGCCTCTCGGATCCTCTGGCGCATCATCTTCAGGGGAGTCTTCCCTGAAATAGACTCTCCTGACAACTGTACCTATGCCTTGGCCTGCTGACACCTATCCCTAGCTGCATCTCTCTTGACTATGTGAGAAGCCATCTGAGCCTCTAGCTGGGCCATCTAAGAGTCCCTCTCTAGTAGTCGACTCTCTAGCTATTGAACCTGAGCATGTAAGTATGTAATCTAAGCCTATAACTCTATAATATGAGCCTGCTATTGATGAGACAACATTCTAATGAAGATCCGTCGAGGTGCCTCTGCCTATGGTTGCTCAGCCTGTGATACTGTCATAGCTACCTTCTCAACCTAGGGAATCTCCTGCTCTGGGACTCGATGCCCCTGATCCCTTGGACCTGATCTTCTCCGTCTGACCACCCAAGCCATCCAATCTGTATATATATCTCTGGCAAATCTAGAACTGCTAGCTCCTGGTGTGTTGGCCGCTGCCACTGCCACTGCTCGACCATCTCCCCCATCATCATCTCTCCCATCCCCCCATCATCATCTCCTCCATCATCATCTCCAGCACCATGATCTCCTACATCTCCTTTGTATCCATCTCCATCTCCACCTCCTCCACCACCATCCCTCCATCGTCTAGGAGCTCTGCATCATAGCCTCTCATCATCCTCATCTAAAATTGGCTCTGGCTCATCTAGGCGTGTCAGCCTTGAAAACCTGTGTACAGTACAATGCACAATGTACTCATTTGTCATCCTGCTATCCATCACACTTGGAAGATAATCCCAATCCAGTGGCCCCAATGATTGATACTCTACACATGCCTAGTCATATGAAATAGAAGGCCCTCAAGTAGTCACATCCAGTCTCTGGCAAGCATAATGAGTTGTACCCTGTGGTATCCCCTGTATCCTGCCATACTATCTCAACACCCTCGTATAAAGGAATCGCTCGATGACATAGGGTGTCGATCCAATCAGATATCGCGTCATGAATAAATACGACATCTCCACTGCATTCTCGGGCCAAATCTCACAATCCCTGTATGGTCTCCATATCACAGTATCCAGATCATCCAAGGTTCGTCGCCAATACTCTAATTTTCCCAACTTTCACTGGACAATGATACTTGGATACCCGTCAACATAAGGCCTGCCTATAGGTCTACCTCTGTCATCCAATGGTTTTGTGATAAGCAGGTGCTCCCAGACCCATATATGAAGCACGATCACCCCTGCTAATAATGCAGCTGATCTCCAGTACACAACTCAATGCAGGTCATGATATAAGTGCACCAACATGCATGACCCCCATGCAAATCGGGTCCCTTGTGTCACCATCTGCTCAAGAAGATGACCCCGTCCAACAGATAATCCCTTTGACCTATGATCAGGACAAAGGAAACCTCCAATGAATCCAGCGAGAACAGTAGGTAATGTGGCATAACCTAACTCTAGCATCTCCTGCCACGCAATGTCATATCCACCTATCTCATCATCCTCAAACACTCGACAAAGTGCATGTGTCCCACCCCGCTCGCTGAGATCATAATACACTAGCTCACCCATCACAGGGATGTGCAATATTTGGTAGACATCCTCGGGTGTCACTGTCATCTCTCCCGTCGACAAATAAAAAGTGTTGTGCTCACTATGCCAATGCTCTGGTAAGGCTGTCAATAATCCCCAGTTTATCAAGGGTCGGGGCATGTCAAGAAGGGAAGATAAACCACACCTGCCAATGTGGTCTCGCTCCGCCTAGCTAAGGTGGGGTATCAACATCCATGTCTTTAGGAAGCTCTCCCGATACTGGAGAACAGTAAAGTGCTCCTACAATCAAATCATTTCATCATATCAGTTTCTTGATTTATCTAGCTATCAAATCAATCTATCTATCGGTTTATCTTGCTCAATTGAGATTTTTATCTAATTTCGTTGGGCCCCTATCAATGACACTCATCTATCATGAGGTCATTATCAATCCTATCTCATCTTGCATGTACATCGAGATAATCAAAACTGATCAACAAATTTATCAATCAGGAGCGTCTAATTTTATCAATTAGATAGCTAATCAAATCTTAACCTATCAAAATAAAAAATCAAATCAAATTGAAAACAAACCCAACTTCTTTATCAAAACAATTCAATAAATGACAAAAATCGACAAATCAAATCATTTTCTTCAAAAATCGGCAAATCAAATCATGTTTTCAAAATCACCCAAATCGAAAAAACGCAAAAATTCTGAATAATCGAAAAATCATCAAATAATCACAAAATCGCAAAAATCAAATCAAAACATCAAATAAATTCCAAAAATCGTGAAAAAAAATTCAAAAAATTGCCAAAAAAAAAACTCAAAAAAATAATAATATGCAAAGTCGCCCCCCCCCCCCCTCGCGGTGGCGCCCAAGGCGTCTGCAATGGCGCCCATGAACCCATTTCGTAAATCGAAAAACCCATCTCAAAAATGTAATTTTTTTCCCAAACCATCTTGCAAAAATGCTAAAAAATGATTTTTTATGCAAACAGCTAAAATTTTCAAAAATCAACTAAAAATTAACAAAGCCAGGTTTTCTCGAAGTACGTATCGGTGGACCGTATGCTGGAGGATGCTCATATCGATGAGCTCACTCAAACCTATGTTGGTGGTATAGAATTTCCATTCCTTCCTCCAGAGCAAATTTTCTCAAACAACTGAAGTGCACAAATGAAGAGTGGTAAAAGGAATTCACCTTTTTAAACTCACAATGGGGCACTTAAGTGGGATTTTTATTCCACTGATTTTTAATCATCTAATCAACTAATCAGCCTGACAGGGCAGCGTTTTCAAATTTCTTATCGGGAAATGAATCGGATTGACTCTAAAAATCTCTAAAAATCGAAAAATCATTAAAAATAAAAAAAAATCGAAAAATCAAAAAAATTTCAAAAAAATCGAAAAATCGAAAAAATTTCAAAAAAATCAAAAAATTGAAAAAAAATCAAAAAAAAAATTGGCGAAAAATTCAAAAACATTCAAAAATTATCTGATTCATCTCCCGAGGGGGCATCCTCGAATCAATATCTATCAGTCAGCGTCTGGGGCATCATATCGATATTTATCATCTCAAAGATCGAAACCGCATCAAATCCGCATCATATCGAGATTTATCATCTCAAAAATTGAATTAGTATCATATCGAAACCAAATCTGCCTCAAATCAAGATCAAATCTACATCCTATCAAAATCAATATCAACAACATCATCAATCGAGTTTTCTTTGAACCAACGCGTCGTCACACATCGCTTCAAAGAGGGGCAAAATGTATACACCTAAAAATGGTCTAAAGACAGTTAATTAAATATGCAGTTATTTGATTAATTCCCTTTCCCAATTAATTGAATTCACAAGCAATTTGATTAATTTCTCTTTTCATCTATTAGTAAATAAATCTACATGATTTATTTATATAGTTCATTTCATACCCCCCTTTGATTAATTATTTCTAAATTAATTAATGTCCCCCCATATAAATCAATTCTTCTAATCCCTAATTAAGATTAACAAACTCAAGTTTGTTGAGATTAATTATCATTTTCCAATTATTTGAATTTATAAATTCAAATGAGCACATGGCTCATAACTTTTAACCACCTAACCTAACCAATTCCACCTAACCCTATCCTACCTTGCACATCCTAACCTCCTATGGTGTGGATATTCTCCCCTTGAGCCACATGGCACTTTTGCCACATGTCTCCTCCCTTGGACACTTGCCCTCTCATGAGCAAGGCTCCTTGACACTTGTCACCACAGAGATGACAAGTGTCCCTTCCTCCAACCTCTTCTCCAACTTCTTCAATCTTGACCCTTGATATCTTCAAATCGGATTTGGACCGTCGATTCCTGCCACCTCAACTTTGGCCTTGGAATTCCTATAAATATCCCACATTTTGGAGCAATAAGGATCCCTTGCATTCATAGCTTTAGCATCATTACTATAGACAATTTTCATTTCAATCATCTAGTAATTAGCATTTTGGATTAATCATAGCATTGCATTTTATATCATTTGCATAATCAATCATGATCAAGTAGCTACTCAACTCTTGAGTTGCCACTTTGGAGGTCATTGCTCCGCTGAGAGCCCATCAATCCAACACCTTCAAGGTCCTCAAGAATAGAGGAAAATTGGACATTTCAAGGAAGGCTTAAGGTTTGCATTTTTAATCTAGTTTTCAATTAAGTTTTTCATTTATGTTTTATTGTCTCATTATATGTGTATGCCTTCTTACATACCACATTTTTAGCATCACATTAATGAGTTTGATCTTCCCTGATTACAGGAGCTTACATCCATGTTGGTTGGGTGTTGTTAATGCTTTCATTTGGGGAGGTAAAGTAGATCATACTTGGCACAGTTGAGCACTTGGTGGTATTGGTAGAAGGATGAGATATGTTTTGCATGGATGTTTCTTCCTAAAGTTTTTTGAAGTCATCTATTGTTGTTGTACTTTATTGTTTTTTAACAACAATATATGGTCTTTTCAAGAGGACTTGGAGGACGTCATGTGAGATTTTTTGCAGCAGGTTGATTGTAGGTTGTAGATCATTGTGATTTGATTATTGCCACACCTTTTATGTTAGTGTTGATTGGTAGAATTGAGTTGTTTTGGTCAACATTGCTTATGCAACATGTGGATTGTTATATAAGTGTCTTCCAGTTTTTCGCACATCAATGGTTTTTGGTGTGTTTTGTTGGAAGATGGGATTACACGAAATTGTTGTATGGGTTGGATACGTTGCCATGATTTTATTTGATGTTGTATGGTTAGTTGGATGTGATTAGCAATTAGTTGTGGTTGTTATTCCAGCTATGGTGATTGATTCTCATCCTATTTATTACCATGAGATTTGGTGATTGTGTTTGGATATTGGTTGAGAATGGAAAGCAGAGGATATACTTCAAGTGGGAGTTGTTTAGATGTGAATTCGCAGCATGAGTCGAACTTCAAGTGGGAGATTGATCTATGCTCTACTTTTTGGTGGATCTAGCCAAATTGGTGAACCACGTTAAATACTGTGTTGTGTATAATTTGTCTGTTCCTAATTTGTCTTTTGTTTTAACATATTTTTAATATTTCAATTGGCATATTGTGGAGTGTTATTAAATATATCTTTGAATGATTATGGCATGATAACATTAAAAAAACGGTTCAATGTTTATGGATAGATTTGAGATGGGTGTAGTATTATATTTCTGATTTCTTATAGTTTATCATGTGTCTAAACAATAAATTATTTTTTCCATACAAACATATAGAAGCAATCAACAATATATTTTTTAAGGGGTAAACACTTTTAACCCAGAGCTATGAACCGGTGGATCTTGAACCTTGATGGCAAAAACAACAACACAACAACTTAACCATCACAACATGCCACTATTGACAAAAGCAATCAACAATGATCTTATATTTACGAGATAGTTTCCTTTAATTTATTTTGAATTAGATTTTTAGTAACAATCAATATAAATTATTATATAATAAAAGAGATTCTAACATGTCTCATTTTTGTTATCTCTGATATTTTCATTTTGAAATGATTGTAATAGTGATGAAAACATTTTTTTCAATTGATTATATGAAAGGTATAAATAAATATGGATGCTAAAATTTGCCTCGAAAACTAGGTATCTAATGTATACAATAAAAAGAGAGAGGTGATTATACATTGAATTATATTTAGATAATTAGAATGTGACCACCATTATCCTTTGAGACAAATATATACCAATGAGATTTATATAGACCAATATAATTAACCATATTATGAAAGATGTTTATTACATATATTAAAAAAATCTCTATTCAAGACATCCCACCTTTTAAAACAAGAATCTTTTAATGATTATTTCTTAGTGTTTGGGGTACTCTTTTATTTTGAAATATGAAGGTTGTTTGTCAAAATTTACTTCTAACAATGTTAGTTTTTTCATAATATAATACAACAACTTCATGTGGTAGGTCAAGCAAGACATGTTACATAGATATTTTTAAAATTTCTTTATGACATAGTGTTATGGTATATTGTTAAGTCATTAAAACATAATCTAATAAAAAAAATTTATCAATCTTAATATCAAATGTGACTCTTGACATTGCCATTATAGAGATTAAGGAATTGGTAGTGTATATGGTGAAAATGGATAACAATAATAACAATATTGAAAGACTAAATAGATTCAACCACAAAAACCCTAGCCTAACAACAACAAAGATCCACCATAACATATGAAGATTACCTAAGACAACGTAAATCAAACGAAATCACAAAGATTATACCATCACATGTCCAATAGGGTTTGAATCTCCATTCTTCCTATCTCCATTGATCTTGCTTGATATATTTGCTCTCAGATTTTATGTGCACAAGAGCTCAACAAAGAACGGAATGTGGTTGCAAGTAGGATCGTAGTGTGGTCAAGTCCTTAAGATAATTGATTAGAATGCATAGAACGATTAGGGTTTGATAATGAAGGAAGCATCTCCTTATATAGAAGACACTATATGAAATGGAGGGATAAGATTGAGAGGTGTAAAAGGAGGTCGGCTATGATTAGAGGGTAGGTAAAAGAAATAATAAAATAATGAAAGGGGTAGGTAGTGTATGAATTAAGAGATGAATGACATGTGTCATGGGTAGAAAAGATTAATGAATTAACTAAATAAATAAATATTTATTTAATTAATAGAAGAAGTGGGATAATTAAATAAATAAGATATTTATTTAATTTAGGAAAAGGATAATTTAAATAAATAAATGTATTTATTTAAATGAGAAATAAGGCTATAAGAGGATAAATGAATTAATTAAATAAATAAAGATTTATTTAATTAATAGAAGAATTAAGCTTAGATAATTAAATAAATAAAATATTTATTTAATTAGACTGGACAATTTTAGGTGTCTACAGGTAGAAATGCCTATTTCTTTTAGATTTCATCATATGCCCCACATTCATAATTTGGCAGTGGATATTATAACCAATGAAATAATTAAATATGACTATTTAAGCTTATGATGATTGAAGAATTGACCTCTTTTTTAATTATATTTAAAACTATGACATAAATACTATTAAAAAATTATATGCAAAATCAATTATTTATACTACTTCTCAACAAAGAACACACACACACACACACACACACACACACACACACACACACACACACACACACACACACACACACACACACACACACACACACACACACACACACATACATATATACATATACATGTATACATATATACATACATCCATATTCTCCATACTTATTATTTGATAGTGGATGTTATAGTCAATAATGTAATCAATTATGACTATATGATTTTAAGATGATTGAAGACTTGACTCTTTTTTTAATAATATTCAAAACCATAATACAAAACTATTAAGAAATTGTTTTCAAAATTAATTATTTAATACTCCTTAACGAAATATGTCTCTGCACAAACTCTATTTCAATCTACTATTCTAAATCATACTATTAAAAAAACTCTATAACAACTTGAAACAATATTATTTTTTTATATTTTATAATAAAAAATATTATATTATTAAATACATTTCATAAAATATAAATCAAATATATGTATTTTGGTTATCCCTTGCACTTAATAATCTCAAATGCATATTCTCAAACCACAACAAAACCTCGTATGCAAAAGAAATTAAAAAAAATCTACTTTTCCTTCTAAGTAAAGACTATAAGTAAAAGTTAGTAAAGAAGATATACCTCATCTTTTAAACTTAAGAAGAACTTGAAAAAGAGGGTGGTTGAACTAACTAACTTCAACACTAAGAAAAAGAAAAGGAGGGTGGTTGAAGAGTAAAGATAACAAACACTTCGGTTGTGAAGGAAGTGATTGCAAAAATGCAAAAAACTATATTATAACTAATCCCTTATCCAACCGTCATCATGATAAAAGAAAGTCAAATTGAGACAATATGAAGTAATTTATGAGAAATTAAAGTGGCAAATTAAGCCATGAGCTCATAAGGAGAAGCTAAACTTTGACCGGTTTTCCCATTCAAATAAAATGATGTTTTATGGTGAGGACATTATCTCCTTAACATATAGTGTATAATGTGATAATTTATTTATTTATTTTTATTTAGGTCTAGATTTTTTAGCATGACAGTTTAGCAAGGGCATAAAGTCTACAAGCACACCAGTTCAATGAGGGTCTTCACAAAGTAGTTTTTGCTATCCAATATGGGGGCACGAGTCTATAAGATGAAACCTCTTCGACTAAGAGCCAAGGACTTAGCAGTATCCATTTTGCCAAATTCACCCAAAGCACGATCTCGACCTCATCCCTTATGATGCCGAAGTCTTGCACTCAACAAGATTTGATCCCCCCCCCACACACACACATATACGTACACACACACGCACACGTACACATACACATACACATACGCATACACATACACATACACATACACATACACATACACATACACATACACATACACACATATAGATAGATAGATAAGGAATTAGTTATATTATAAATTTGATTGATTTAGATTATTAAGAGTTGGGTTTAAAATTCGTTGTAAAAATTTCTTAGTAATTAATGAGAAAATATCAATTGATAGTGAAAATTTTCAAATAAAATAATGTTATTTGAAATTGAAAATCAAATTAATTCTCCATTCTCTTCACCCATTTCTATAAAAATCTAGGAAGATGTTAATCTAAAGGTTGACCTTTTATGTTGTTGATGATCTAATGTGTTTACTCACTTTGGAGTTAGAGCTCCAATAAATTAAAATTTAAAATCTTCTCAAGCTTAATTCCTCTTTACACCTAAAAATACCATTCACAACCCAAAACATGGGGCAAGATGAATTAAGATGTGAAAAAGCTTTAAACCTAATGGATTAGATTGAGTTAATTTTTTCACAAAGGGTTTTTGCAGCTTGCCAAGGAAATATTGGTCCATGTGATATGAGACAACATCTTTCTCATTCACTAGTTTCAATTGAAGATCAATAAGCAATTATGGTATTCTATTAGTAAGGTCAATAAGGGCACATGGTGATTACTCACATGATCATCCTCATGTTGGCCCAACCAATTGAACATTAGGGTTGCAATTATTTGGGGTATGATAAATTAACACTAAATTGTATGAAGTTTTTAATTTATTTGTGCTCTACTAACAATGGGCACACTTAAAGGTTTCCTCCAATGATTCAAGGAGCCAAATTTAAAAAGATTTGGTTGGGAAATTTTGACCTAAATATAAATTATACTAATTTTAATTTCGTATTTGACTATGATTTGCATAGTAGACTTCAACTTCCGGTTTCAAATTGAAGCATGGACAAAAATGATTTTGGACCTAAATGAGACTTTAATTTAGTTTTAATTTGATTCAATCTAGTTTAACTTGACCAATAGGATATCTTATTAGGTTGCATTATATCTTAGATTCAAACTAGCTTTACATCACTTTGGCGGTAGATTTTTATAAATCGTGGTGTAAATACGTCAAATGCAAAAAACTAACTTCAAGATTTGTAGGGCACAGTATTATGTGACATCATCTTGCACTTCTTTAGTTTTACTTTACTATCATAGTTGATAACTCTAGATCCAACTAGTTTTTATACAAATTTTAGGTTTATTATATCCTTGAGGTTCTTGGGTAGAAGTATAAAATTGTGTTACATTTTTTACCAACTTCTCAACACAAGTGAATTTAAGCATTTGCATCTAAAAATCAATTTCAGATTTTGGTCAAACATACGATCTATCTAGATTCATTCTAGCTAAGTTGGATATGGGTCATAACTTTTCAAACTAAAAGTGTTATCTAGATGCATATATTGTACCACTTTGGGTCAATTCATGAAAAAGAAAATATATTTGAAAACTTGATGTTTCAACTCCTACTCCTATAAATAACATTTTAAAAATGTATATTAAATAATCCTTTTGTAGATCTATAAGTATAATTTTCTAAATATAATTTTTAATAGTTTAATTAGTTTTTTTCATTTTATTTTTAATTTTTAATGAAACTAGGTCATCAACAACAAGATATAAGATTAATTATCTTACCAAAGTAATAAAGTAAAACTTATTTAAAATTTTGAAAACAATATAATGTACTATAGAAAAGATCATATGCTTCTAGCTTCCATATTGAGAAATTATTCTTTAGCTTTTATATATCCTCCACCTTCTAAGCTTCCCAATGCTCTTCTCTAACTATAAGATTCTTTATTATCACAAAGTATAAATATGTTTTCACTTGACCTTGTTGTGGCCATGAACATGTAAAATAGTCACAACTCCAACTAGAAAAATAAATTACTCTCTTATCACTTGATTCTTAAATTGAGGAATGTATTCCTCCAACAATTCAACCATTACAAATTTACTAGAGAACACATGCCCCAATTTCAATTAAACAATGAATAAAAAAATAAATGTAGGGAAACATAAAGAAATAATCTAGAGAGACACCAATGTATCATAGAGAAAATATTACGTGTTAAAAACTCTAGTAGATGTGAGAAATGTCTCATTTATGAACACTCCAACAATATTTAAAATAATTTTAAGTCTATCAAAATTGTTTGCAATGTAAGATAACTCAAGTACATTTTTTATGACACCTTAGATCTCTCACACCCCCACATCCTTGGTAACACACTTATTAAAATCACTACCTCTCATAAAATTATATATTTTCATTCTAATCCATTGATACTCTCCTTCAATTATAACTCACAATAACTATGTTTTGAAAATGTATTGTACACCTTGTGTAAAACATAAAATATATAATGTTATTATAATTTATGGTCTACCTAAGGTGTCACCTCACACTTGATTACATATAAATGTTATACTATGTATTTATTTTATATAACATTGGGAAATACATTTCATTTGGGGTTACATGTAGATTATAGAGCAATACAAGTTCTTATAGGATGAAGAATCACTAGCATTCTAGAAGGACTACCCTTTTTGCATATATTATTTGGATACTACCCTAGTTTGACATATAATATAAATTGATTAAAGTGAAGAGATTCAACAACTTCTCATCGATAGACATATATTTTGAAATCTTGTATGACATAAAATGTTGGTAATTGAAATCATGTAGGCTTTGGTTGCTTGATACTACAAGGGTTCATAACTGGCAATGCCCATTGCATGTCTTGTCATAAGTTTATTTCTACTATAAAGATTCTATTTAATGGAAAGGACAAATACAAGGTAATCCATGATAAAGTTACATATTTAAACATAGATTCTTTAAAAAATGGGAGAAATTTTTAACTCATTTGAAGAGAATTATATCTATAGATTTCTTGGTGCAAAATTTTATTTGTATAGGACAATTAAGGCTACTAACTAAAATATTATTTAAGTTTGAATATTGGAACCATTGCAAAACTTTGTAGAGCTTTATTCAAGGGTCATTAAAAATATTATTTACTTCAACATTTAAAGTTTTCTAGGAATGTTTATCATGCTTAGCAAGCTTAAGAGAGGTGGGTGGGCATATTATTGACTCACATAGGGGTTAGGTGAGTAGTCAAACCAAAAGTGCATAGAACCAAGGACTAGTAACTAAAGACAAGTGAAAAATTTGAGTGGTGGTCACAAAATAATTATATCTATCAATGAAACCCATTTTTTAGTGGGAATGATACTAATGTGTTGGGAGGACATGAAGTTTAGGGTTCAAATTATATTTACCCTTCGTTTTAATTTTCATTGGTGTCTAGAAGATAATATGGTAATGATCTCTTTGTGACATGGAATTGGCATGGACAATATCATATATGGCAATTGTGTGGCATACTATGAGTGACACATGGTAGTTCTCGATTAGAGTTGTACAACATTGGTAGTAAACTAAAAAAGAAATATATTTTTTTCAAAAATCTTAGGTTGAGTTTCTAGCACATTAGTTGGTATCATTAGGCTTATTTTTTCTTATTATCACATTTTTTTTCATTCATCCTACTCAATGAGCCAAACAATGAGTGATTCAATCAATAGAATCACATAATCAATAACTAATCATTTAGAAGTAACCAAAACACATTATTAATTGAAGAGTGGCATGTTGAATGGTCATGAATTTTCCTCTCATTTTCTAGACTTAATTTTCTTGTGTATAAAATATAATTTTAGAGAGAACATAATTTTTGTTATTGATCTCCTAGAGGCCATAGCAATTTTATACAAGTTTTTCATAAGCCCAAAAGATGGTTTCAAGATCTCCATACTCTTCATGTCTACAATAATAATCCACACATGGGTTTTTATTTTTTAATTCTTTCAACCATTGGCATCCTTCAAGTTTAGCATTAATCATCTTTTACATATAAATATCTATTAAAGGTTAGTTAATCAAGAATTAATGATTCTTTTATGAATATGCATTAACCCTAATGATTGTGATATTGACTATAAGAGACAATTAATAACTAATATTTCCCTGAAAATATTATAATACTTTTAATAATTATAATTATTGGAAGATTATAAATTATCTTGTCCCTTCTTCTTTTTATATGAAACTAATGATATTCTTATACATCATTACAAATTCTAAAAAATGTGCAATTGTTCTACTTATAATATTTCTTTAGTTCATGGTTCTCTTTCATTGGCTAATTTCCATGCTAGTGGAATTTTGGTCCCTTTTGATCCTATTTCTTAATATTGGAATTCTTAAGTACATCCCCTTATAGCATATAAGATTCATATGTAACTTTAAAATTAAAACTATTATGAACCCAAACAATTTAAGATAGTTATTACCTCTCTTTGTTTATGTCTTGCCTCTCCTAGTAAACTATGTATATGTCCTCTCCCTTTTTAGATTATTTCTTCAAGAATCAATTATAGGATCTTCACTTGCACTTGAACTCTCTCACTAGTGTATCTATTTTTATAAGAATTTCTCTTTGTCTTTATCAAGGAATTGCACACCCCTTCATCCAAACATAATGTCACACAACCTTATGATTCCTAAAATTTGATTAGTGAAACATGTAATGCCCCGCTAGGAAACCCCGAAGGGATAAAGCCATAATACAAGAATAGAGTGCAATAATTTTTTTTTTTTAAAGTTACACAACATTAAGATACAACAAGATATCAAAGATTCAGATTACATAGCGGAAGACATCAACTAACACCTAAAGAGTTTCCCAACGTGATTGCTTAATTACACATTTAACTTAACTCACACAATTAAATCCAATAAGTTGATTATCTTAAAAATGAGATAATTCTTAAACAAGGATAATTTCTTTCAGAAGATGAAAATATATGGATTACAATATAAGGTTCATCCATTAAGATCTATTCATATCTTACGTTCAATCTTTTCATTAAAATATAAGTCATGCATCTCATTTAACAACACACTTGAATTTTATCATAAGCTAATGAGATCTTTCCATGCATGCTTAATTTCCTTAACAACAACTAAATAGATTCCATTACTCTAAGCTACATTCTTTCATGATACAATTTACAACATTTAAAAGATGACTGCATACATGCATTTAAGATTAATTCCATCTTATCCACTTATACATTCTATCAAAATGTCGATTCATGCATGCTAACACTAAACATGAAACATAAGAATAAAAGCATCACATAACACCAAGATGATCTCGGAGTTCACCCCTAAAGGGCTACATCTTCGGGTCTGCTCAACTACAAGACCCCTCTGATAATTAATAAAGTTAAGAATACATGAGGTTCTCATAATTTACAATCCTCCCTTCAAGGCGAAACATAATCAATATACAAACGACCACATCAGTCAATAAATACATAAACGATCCCTAAAAAGGAAAGGATACAACTGAACATAATCGAAGCTAATACAAAGGTCCATTAGGACATCCACAAAACTAAGTCATCACCACCCCAGGTCTAACATGAAACCAGGTACTCACAAGGGCAAAGACAATAGGACGACCCACAAACGTGCTCCTATCAGGACAATACAACAACACACTAGCGAATGTAGGGACAAGTGTCATCACACAACCTGGTATGGTTACCATGGCAGGTCTTCATAGGTTTCGGCCCCATACACTGGGATACCCTGGAAACCTAATCCGAACCTCTAGCCCATCCAAGCCTCATGTGGACCCACACATCCTCTCGTGAAGACAAGGATGATGGTTTGCCATTTCAGGCCTTCTCACAACATGTCGAATCTGTGTTAGCACTCATCCCATGTGTGAGGCACAATTATCTTACAGCTTACTTAGAGATTACATTCTAATCTACTATTAGGTTATCACTTATTATACTCACTTTCGATGGGTTACCCAGCAGCCACTTTGGGCACGGCCCCCAATCGAAAGCCACTTTCCCATACGACACTAGACTATACTCAAGCGGCCTCAGAAACCAAGGAACACACATGGTCAAGCAAACGGAGTTCAAAAAGGAGGGAACATCCATTTGGTCCAACACGACTCAAAACAGGTACACTTACTGACGGTACTCTAACCAGAGACCTGACCAACTATGGTCAACCATGAATTCATCATTCGACACCCATATAAAGGATATGACCAACTACGACACCACCACAATACAACAGTCAACTCGAGACTGAGGACAGAAGCAGGTACCCAAATCAACCACACGACAGGGTCCAATCAAACAAAGCAAGGCTTGCCATTACTTAAGCAAAAGCGAATACAGAAATTAAACTTGCATAGGCAATAACCAACAGATACAATCTTTTCTGAATTGATTTAAACATTAAATGTTGATCAAGTTTTCTAAATGATCTAAGTTTTTCAAAATACACTAGCAGGAAGTCATCATTGCGAGTTGAATACAATACCCCAATTTGCAATAGTACCATTTGTCTATTTCTCAAAATAGAAGAAAAACATAATTAAACCATTCATTTTACTAAATGAGATTATCAGTAACATAACAATTTTTCCAAATGATACTTAATCAAATTCCCAATTATACCAATAGCATGTCATTTAAATTCATAATGTCCAATGATTAAATATTCATTTCTAAAATTTTCAGATGACCGATAACATTCAAATCTTCAAATAATATATACTCCTGAATAATGTATATTTTATCTCTAAAATTTTTCCAATTTAAATAATATTCTATCTTTTTCCAAAAAGATGCTTCCCTAATATTACAGGTCCAAAAGGATTAAATATTAATTCATATATATTTATTAACCCACGGTTAATAAAATATACACAATTAATAATTAGTAATGCATAATAATCCAATTAAATATTAATATATATATATATATATATATATATATATATATATATATATATATATATATATATTTTCATTAATAAAATATATATTATTAATAATTTAATAATGTTCAACTTTCACATTAAATATTAATTAACATATATATATATATATATATATATATTAATATTAATTAATAATTAATTAAAAACTTTATAAAAAAATACTTTTAAATTAATAATTTTTATTTTTTTTAAACTAAAAAAATAATTTAAAAAAATACAAAATAAGGGGGGCGGCGAGGGCGGTCGAGCCCGCCTCCCTTACACGGGGGCTGGGCAGCCCTTGCCCTAGTCGCGGGCGGCCCTAACCGCGGGGGTCGCCGCTCCCTGCGGCCACCGCGGGGGTTGCAGTGACTGCGGCCGCCCCAGGGGTCACAGTGAGCTGAGGCCACCATCGGCTGCGGCCTGCACAGGGGGAGGAGGCGGCGGGTAGAGCTCCGCTCCCCACCCTCCAACCCCAAATCAATTTAATTTTTTTTTTTTTAAATATTTTGATATTTGCTTAAAACAAATTTCGATTTTGATAAAAATAAAATTACGATTTCAACATAAAAATCGATTTTTAATTATAGATGTGGGTTTAATATTTTTCTCTCAAAACAGCAAACCCCCATTTTACTTTTTTTTTTTTTTACACCCAGGTTATTAATTTCTCAAAAATTGATGAATATACAAACCCACAAGTAAATTTCTTCAACCAAAACCTATATTTGGGCAGAAGGAACCATTTTAAACACAATAATTCAACCATTTTTGCAAGAACACCAATTAATATGCATAGTTTTTTAAAAAATCACAAACCCAAATTAAATCTATAATCAATTTGAAAGTTTTGTTTTTTAACAACAAGCATTTTCCTTTCAACCAACAGCCCATTTCTTTGGCAACAAGGAAGACAAATAAGACAATTCCTACCTCCATATGCAGTCCCGGAAGAGATTTGAAGGAGAGCCCAACCCGCAAGCTCCAAAAACCTTCTTTCTTCCTCCCAAAAACCTCCAAATTTTCCATCCAAAAATATTTTTCCAACAAAAATTCCATCTCTAATATTTTCCAAAAGTCTAGGTTAAATGGGAGAAGTTTGACCAAAATTTTATTTATGGAATTAAAATATTTATTTAAAATAATTCACAAAAATCATCCTTTTAAACTACATCAATAATTTAAATTTGCTCTTCAATTTAAAAATTGATTTTCTCAATTAACGGAAATTAACCTTTCTATTTCAAAAATGCTAAAAGCTTAAATTAATTCTATTGCAATTAAATTTAAATCTTTCTTTTTCAACAACATAAACATAACAAATTTAACATTAAAATTAACTATTTAATTGAACTTGCTCCCTGTTTAAATCAAGCAATTCAAATTAACGATAATCGCATAAAGAAACCATGTTTAATTTAGTCCCTTAATCTTTAATGCACAAACACATATTTAATCCAATTAAATACTAAGGACTAATTACTCAATTTAACCATACACACAAAACACGCAACCCAAGAAGCCAAACAAACAGATGACTCGCATACCCAACCAAAGGGAGTACCGACAACGACTAACGACGCTCACTTGAGCACGACTATGGTCAAATGAGGATATCACGACCACCTAATCCAACTCGAAGGATTTAAAGAGGTACACTCAAACCTGCGAATCCAGGTGAAGATGAACCTCACACTCATGCGGTACTGTACCTGAAATCTCCTGCAACCAAGAGTCATACATGCATACATATATAAATTTAATGAACGTGTTAGTTCGAGATAATAACACAAAATAGGAGAATTAATTAGCTTGCATACAAACTGGTGCGAAAACCACAATAACAGATATGCACTAAAATCAAAACATCTGACTATAACATTATATTATGATAAACTAACCAAGATTAAACCGAGATTAGAAATTGATTAGGGCAGGGGTACTACATTGTCCCCCCCTAGGTTCCGACTTACTCCTGGAAGTCGTAAGGCTAGATAAAGAACATGTCACATGCATCAGCTCTGAAACTCATTCAATAAAGATCAAATTGCACATAGGAATCTTTCCATAAATAAATGAAACATTAGTGCAAAATCCTTTACGAATGCCATTACCCATTGGCAAGATACGTCTAAATCCATACATTTCTTATAACATTTTATGTATTATCCACAATCATAGCAGAGAAACAAGAATTTTCTCCCTTTCATTACAACAAATTAAAGCATTAAAAGAGGTACACAACAATTACCATACTTATCTATCAAACATGACAAGAAAACATGCCATCGAGATCAATTTCCCTTACCAATACTTCCCTTTCACAAAATTTTATCGCATAGAACTAGCTTCAAAATTTTAATTTCTACAACCAAGTTAACTTTCAAGAAATAAGAGCAACATAAATAACTCAATTGCTTACACTTGTTAGGCATATAACAACCTTTCTAATGACTATGTCCCATAACATAGTGACAAGTTAACACAATTTACTCCATGATACACATAATAACCATCCACATAATTGGAATGCATAACTCAAAAGGCCACATGTGAGCATGTCTAATGCTTAGTCAAAGATAACATACACGATCAACATCTCTATGCCTGATCTCAGAACAAAAATATGACCATAAACATCCAATATCTCACTCAAGGCTCGATGGTGCTAGGGCACACCATAGCGGTGCTACCTTTCATACAAGACCTTCATGAACATCCCTTGTTGAGTAAGGTGGTTAGCCTCCAAGAGATAGTCACCACACATAGGTAGGTAGTGGATCCTAGCTGCATCACAACCTCACATACCCCTATCCTCAAGGTTCCTTATGTCTACTTCCTCGTACACACTCTACCAAGACCGTCTCATACGTCCTTGGAGAGGAATTTCACATTTCAACACAAGACCAGCATACGAAAACAATAAGGATAAACCAGTTTAGCCACCAAATTACAGATGAATAAAGATAATAAATCATCAATTCCAATAGTAAGGCAATAAAATAATCCAGAATTGCAACACCAAATGAAAAGTGCAAAAGATCACAAGATCATGGCTAAACCTTCAAAGTCAAAGTAAAATAAATTGTTGGTCCCCAAAGAAATATAAAGAATATCACAATTGCACATAACATCACTATGTGACTAGCATCTAGCCACCAACGAGGAAGGAAGGAACAATCGTCTAGCTATTGCAGTAGCTCATCATGTGGTGCGACATAGTCACACTACCCACATGGCATGGCGGTGTGCACCTCGACATCACCCCGCGTCACGTCGTCACGCGGCATGGCCATACCCCAAGCGGAGAAGACACGCAATGGACGTATCTCGCATGGTAGTGTACCTCGTGGAAACAAGCACACACAGGTCACGTCCTGCATAGCGATGTATCTAGAAGGATACTCACCGTAAGCCAGAGGTATACATGGCTAAGGTCCACCCACATGCCCACCAATACATACAAATTGGAAGCTCATGTGGATAAACCTACCTTTCATGAAGACAAGGCAAAGGATCCTCCAAAATACACCATCACTATGCTCAAGAAGTGCCATCAAAATGCTCAAATAAAGGAGAGGAATAGGCTGCCACACATAAACCTATAAATAGATTCATCAAAAGGGAAAGTATTGAGTACACCCTTGATATAGTTTTATAGTATAACCATATCATTCCTCAAAATAGAGAAGCTAAAGTTGCTTCGCGCCGACATTACTCGTACATCGATCCATACTATTTAAGGAATGGTGACTTCGAATACTACCCCCTAACATACTGAATTACCCACAACCCGAGGTTTGGTACTCAGTAGGGAACAATTAAGCAACATCACATAAACAGTATGGTTTCCCATACTCATAAGCAGCATATCCTCTATGGTTGATTATTTCATGGGCACATATAATAAGCGCTGGTTTCTTACAATACACACGAATACACCAGTACTGGTTTAGTCACACTTACGGGGAACACTTTTCAGTACGCTGCCATCTACTCAAGGCAGATTTTAATTATGCTTTCCATATGAATAACTTAATAAAGTTTACTCTAGATTTAGGTACTGAAATTATTAACAGTTCAAAATTACATAAGGAAATACATCATTCCTATATCTTTCTTGAATTTCACTAAGCATTCGTATTCACATGCTTAATAAACATTCTATTTAAATCAATGCATTCTTTAATACCATTTCTAAAAATCTTATAATCTAGGCAAAGAGAAGGGAAAGGGAGTTTGATAACCAAACTATTTCCTAGAAAGACACAAGATCAACAAGATCACACTATGATATAAAATTTCTCACTATAAGCCTATCATTTTAATTGCACGGTTTTCATTTCGTTACCATTTAGAAGGATGGCAATCAGCCTACAAGACATTTCCAATAATTATGGTTGCAACAGAATGTTCTAGTTTTCCAAACCACAGAGATCAAAACAGGCAATCTTTTCGATGATGCAAGGTCTCTTGAGAACACTCACTACTCTAATACAATACAGACACATATCATAATTTGCAACCTATTATTGAAAATCAATTTACGATCAGAAGGTAAGCGAGGAGCTATCAACAAAATAATACATCTTAATGCATGCACATCAAACAAGCTTTTCATTTGCACTTTCTAAACATAACAAGGTAATTACATATACCCAAAAGCAAGTTCAATGGAGCATTTCTAAAATAAATCCTCAATCAAATTGGTTTAATGAAACACATACAAAAATATTTCATGTAACACATTAATACCCTCTCGAAGCTAGTATAACATGTTCCCCTTTTATACTTCTTTTACAAGCAAAGTGGTTTCACATAACAGCTATTTGCATATTAATGCACATTACATAAGATGGAATTTAATTATGTTAATCCTACATTACACATGGACAATTCTTTAATGTAAACATGCAGTTTTCTCCCAATAACCAAAATGAACTTTCAAGCCGAAGCCCTTTTATAATCCAAAACACAGAAGCGTCATAGGGTTCACACAGGGTTCAAGAAGTCACACCTTTCTCTTGCAAAAAGAAACCTCATATAAGAGATAATTTACACATGTCCCAAACATTTTTAATTTCTAGAGAGAGAGGAGGAAGGGTTGATAATTATTCAATTTGCTACAAAATAACCATTCAATATTTACCATACTAGTCCTTCAAGTGGACAACACTAAGCTAGATCATAATCTTAAACAAGCACATTACGTACTTTCAGATTCCAGACAAGCACTGACCAACCCAAATGGACTAGTATAAAGAGTACAACACTCAATAAGGAAGGTACATACGACTCTCTTTCAGAATATGAGTAATCATAGACCAAGACATCAATAAGCACATAAAGCACATATAATCACTCAAAGGACCAACATCAAGAAGGTGAAAACAAGGTGTGAACACACGCATTACACACAATTAAGGTCTGCTCAATCACTCACATACAAAGAGGAGGACAAGCATGCACGTAAGGTCGATACACCTCACACCAACTAAGGGCACAACGAAACTAGAGATCCTAGTGTTTGCAACATGAGCTCTGATACCAAATGTAATGCCCTGCCAGGAAACCCCGAAGGGATAAAGCCATAACACAAGAATAGAGTGCAATAAAAAAAATTTTAAAAGTTACACAACATTAAGATACAACAAGATATCAAAGATTCAGATTACATAGCGGAAGACATCAACTAACACCTAAAGAGTTTCCCAACGTGATTGCTTAATTACACATTTAACTTAACTCACACAATTAAATCCAATAAGCTGATTATCTTAAAAATGAGATAATTCTTAAACAAGGATAATTTCTTTCAGAAGATGAAAATATATGGATTACAAGATAAGGTTCATCCATTAAGATCTATTCATATCTTACGTTCAATCTTTTCATTAAAATATAAGTCATGCATCTCATTTAACAACACACTTGAATTTTATCATAAGCTAATGAGATATTTCCATGCATGCTTAATTTCCTTAACAACAACTAAATAGATTCCATTACTCTAAGCTACATTCTTTCATGATATAATTTACAGCATTTAAAAGATGACTGCATACATGCATTTAAGATTAATTCCATCTTATCCACTTATACATTCTATCAAAACGTCGATTCATACATGCTAACACTAAACATGAAACATAAGAATAAAAGCATCACATAACACCAAGATGATCTTGGAGTTCACCCCTAAAGGGCTACATCTCCGGGTCTGCTCAACTGCAAGACCCCTCTGATAATTAATAAAGTTAAGAATACATGAGGTTCTCATAATTTACAATCCTCCCATCAAGGCGAAACATAATCAATATACAAATGACCACATCAGTCAATAAATACATAAACGATCCCTAAAAAGGAAGGATCCAGCTAAACATAATCGAAGCTAATAGAAAGGTCCATTAGGACATCCACAAAATTGAGTCATCACCACCCAAGGTCTAACATGAAACTAGGTACTCACAAGGGCAAAGACAATAGGATGACCTACAAACGTGCTCCTATTAGGACAATACAACAACACACTAGCGAATGTAGGGACAAGTGTCATCACACAACCTAGTATGGTTACCATGGCAGGTCTTCATAGGTTCCGGCCCCATACACTGGGATACCCTGGAAACCTAATCCGAACCTCCGACCCATCCAAGCCTCATGTGGACCCACACATCCTCTCGTGAAGACAAGGATGATGGTTTGCCATTTTAGGCCTTCTCACAACATGTCGAATCTGTGTTAGCACTTGTCCCATGTGTGAGGCACAATTATCTTACTTAGAGATTACATTCTAATCTACTGTTAGGTTATCACTTATTAGACTCACTTTCGATGGGTTACCCAGCAGCCACTTTGGGCACGGCCCCCAATCGAAAGCCACTTTCCCATACAACACTAGACTATACTCAAGCGACCTCAGAAACCAAGGAACACACATGGTCAAGCAAACAGAGTTCAAAAAGGAGGGAAAATCTATTTGGTCAAACACGACTCAAAAGAGGTACACTTACTGACGGTACTCTAACCAGAGACCTGACCAACTATGGTCAACCACGAATTCATCATTCGACACCCATATAAAGGATATGACCAACTACGACATCACCACAATACAACAGTCAACTCGAAACCGAGGACAGAAATAGTTACCCAAATCAACCACACGACAAGGTCCAATCAAACAAAGCAAGGCTTGCCATTACTTAAGCAAAAGCGAATAAAGAAATTAAACTCACATAGGCAATAACCAACATATACAATCTTTTCCAAATTGATTTAAACATTAAATGTTGATCAAGTTTTCTAAATGATCTAAGTTTTTCAAAATACACTAACAGGAAGTCATCATTGTGAGGTGAATACAATACCCCAATTTGCAATAGTACCATTTGTCTATTTCTCAAAATAGAAGAAAAATATAATTAAACCATTCATTTTACTAAATGAGATTATCAGTAACTTAACAATTTTTCCAAATGATACTTAATCAAATTCCCAATTATACCAATAGCATGTTGTTTAAATTCATAATGTCCAATGATTAAATATTCATTTCTAACATTTCCAGATGACCGATAACATTCAAATCTTCAAATAATATATACTCCTGAATAATGTATATTTTATCTCTAAAATTTTTCCAATTTAAATAATATTCTCTCTTTTTTCCAAAAAGATGCTTCCCTAATATTACAGGTCCAAAATGATTAAATATTAATTCATAAATATTTATTAACCCACGGTTAATAAAATAGACACAATTAATAATTAGTAATGCATAATAATCCAATTATATATATATATATATATATATATATATATATATATATATATATATATATATATATATATATATATATATATATATATATATTATTAATAATTTAATAATGTTCAACTTTCACATTAAATATTAATTAACATATATATATTTATTTCCATTAATAAATATATATTAATATTAATTAATAATTAATTAAAAACTTTATAAAAAAATACTTTTAAATTGATAAATTTATTTTTTTTATTTTTTTTAAACTAAAAAAATAATTTAAAAAAATACAAAATAAGGGGGGCGGCGAGGGCAGTCAGGCCCCCCTCCCTTACACGGGGGTTGGGCGGCCCTTGCCCTAGCCGCGGGCGGCCCTAACTGCAGGGGTCGTCGTTCCCTACGGCCACCGCGGGGGTTGCAGTGACTGCGGCCGCCGCGGGGGTCACAGTGAGCTGCGGCCTGTACAGGGGGAGGAGGCGACAGGTAGAGCTCCGCTCCCCCCCCCCCCCCCTCCAACCCCAAATCAATTTAATTTTTTATTTTTTTTAAATATTTCGATATTTGCTTAAAACAAATTTTGATTTTGATAAAAATAAAATTACGATTTCAACATAAAAATTGATTTTTAATTATAGATGTGGGTTTTATATTTTTCTCTCAAAACAACAAACCCCCATTTTACTTTTTTTTTTTTTTAACATCCAGGTTATCAATTTCTCAAAAATTGATGAATATACAAACCCACAAGTAAATTTCTTCAACCAAAACCCATATTTGGGTAGAAGGAACCATTTTAAACACAATAATTCAACCATTTTTGCAAGAACACCAGTTAATATGCATAGTTTTTTAAAAAATCACAAACCCAAATTAAATCTGTAATCAATTTGAAAGATTTGTTTTTTAACAACAAGCATTTTCTTTTCAACCAGCAGTCCATTTTTTTGGCAACAAGGAAGACAAATAAGACAATTCCTACCTCCATACGCAGTCCTAGAAGAGATTTCAAGGAGAGCCCAACCTGCAAGCTCCAAAAACCTTCTTCCTCCCAAAAACCTCCAAATTTTCCATCCAAAAATATTTTCCAAAAATATTTTTCCAACAAAAATTCCATCTCTAATATTTTCCAAAAATCTAGGTTAAATGGGAGAAGTTTGACCAAAATTTTATTTTTGGAATTAAAATATTTATTTAAAATAATTCACAAAAATCATCGTTTTAAACTACATCAATAATTTAAATTTGCTCTTCAATTTAAAAATTGATTTTCTCAATTAACGGAAATTAACCTTTCTATTTCAAAAATGCTAAAAGCTTAAATTAATTCTATTGCAATTAAATTTAAATCTTTCTTTTTCAACAGCATAAACATAACAAATTTAACATTAAAATTAACTATTTAATTGAACTTGCTCCTTGTTTAAATCGAGCAATTCAAATTAACGATAATCGCATAAAGAAACCCTATTTAATTTAGTCCCTTAATCTTTAATGCACAAACACATATTTAATCCAATTAAATACTAAGGACTAATTACTCAATTTAACCTTACACACAAAACACGCAACCCAAGAAGCCAAATAGACAGACAACTCGCATACCCAACCAAAGGGAGTACCGATGACGACTGGCGACGCTCACTTGAGCACGACTATGGTCAAATGAGGATATCACAACCATCTAATCCAACTCAAAGGATTTAAAGAGGTACACTCAAACCTGCGAATCTAGGTGAAGACAAACCTTGCACTCATGCGGTACTGTACCTAAAATCTCCTGCAACCAAGAGTCATACATGCATACATATATAAATTTAATGAATGCGTTAGTCCGAGATAATAACACGAAATAGGAGAATTAATTAACTTGCATACAAATTGGTGCGAAAACCACAATAACAGATATTCACTAAAATCAAAACATCTGACTATAACATTATATTATGATAAACTAACCAAGATTAAACCGAGATTAGAAATTGATTAGGGCAGGGGTACTACAAAACATATACTTTTTAGGTGACTATAAGCAACTTGATCCTTGTACATAAGCCTTTAAAAAATCATGTAACTTTTTTTCATCAAACTTTAGAGTCATTGGATTCAATAAATATCTAGGAACGTTTTCTCACAATCTAAAATATATAATCTTTCATTATGCATTATTTCCTTTAATTCCTAGATTTCTTGTATTCCAAAATTGATATTTTTAATTCACTTTTTAACACTACCCACATATTATCCTATATTATGTTGATTTTTGAACTTTATATGATTTGAACACACCATAGGATTGAGAGTGGGTTGTGATTAAGTTCAGATCTTAAAACAAATTACTAATAATCCTTTAAAATTCAAACCACAATTAACTTATCTCTACAATTATGAAACATGAAAGCATAAAGCACAATGCACACAATAACACTAGATTTATGTGGAAAACCCAAGGAGGGAAAAACAATGGTGATAATTACACTTACAATATGAATAATTGATTAAAAAAATTTAGGCTCAAGGTCAAGGAGCTCATCGCTCCTAATTGGACTTGCAAAACTAAGGTGCACAGCCTTAGGGCAAGATACAAAGGATTTCCAATACTGAGATGCACAATATGAGGGCAAGATACAAAGGGCTGCATAGGTTGCCAAAGGACTCATTATCTTCTGACAAGTACAAGGAATAATGAATTGTAGTGAACAAGATCCCTCGATCATGAAACTGTTCTTGAACTACTATGTCGAGAGAACAATATCATGGCAAACATCTTTGACTTCATTCACTGTCTCAACACACTATCACACTAAAGATATGATCATCAAAGTTCATCACAAATTTAAATTTTCACTACTGGTGCTTTTATATCATTCACATCTGATTCACAATAATCCACACATCTATTTATACAAGGTTATACATTGAAACCCTCAACTAGGTCGACCATAGATAGAGTATACATGAATTACAAAAATTTGGCCACCCCGACCAAAAATACATAATGTGGTCCACTCTAGGAGATAAAGGGAACCCAAACACATTGCAACACATATTCCAAAGTGAATTCCAATGAACCACACACGCTAGAACACCCTCCAAAATTTGCATCAACTGTAACATGTAAAACAATAATGAAATGTGTTAACCAGTCGGCCCAAACACATCACCTAATGCAAAATACTCAATGCAGATCTACAGATGCCATTGTGAGACCCATATCAACATTCTAACTCAACCTCCAATGCATACCCATACCCATACCCAAAGGTATGATCCAAATAAGATACACCACCTAAGTCAGCCAGAGACCAACACAACTAACAACACAAAACACACAACATCATAACTTCACTTGCTGATCAAATCAACACTAGAAATATAAACTGTAACATAATACAAACCATATGAACATGTCCTCCAAGATGCAACACTTTATTCATGATATCAGAGAAATGCAGAGCCTTCTTCAAACCAATCCTAACAGACAAATTCACTGTCAGTAAACCATCACAACCACCTACATCATCTAAGCAATTGAGAACCTGAAAACATGAAAGTGTAACATCCATATAACATAGACATTATATCTAGAACCACAAGTCATGAACATAAAGAATCAAAGGAATGCAAATAATTATTCTATAAAAACATTTAAATATTGTTTCCTGCATATTGTAACTTCCACTACACTAGCATTTTGGAAACACCTCATACTAACTCAACACCCACTAACTCATTTGAGGTCAAAATCGGAAACAAAGAGAAGCTCAATAAGGTAATGCAATTTTCAATATTTTATTATGCTGCACTTTTAAGCTTATGCGATTTTCATTAGTTCTCTTTGCTTCAATATGTTACCCTTTGTACTTATTTTACTTTTTAACACATCTCATATGTTACCCTAGATGACAGCTTTTGCAGGGGATTCCAATTGGCACAATATTTCCAATTGAGAGATTATTCAAATCATGTCCTGAATATCACTTGAGTTTGATTCATTGTTAATTGTTTTTATTATAAATTAGGGAACACATTTCTACATTTGAACTTATTTAATTGTTGATAGAAACATGTTAAGGCATTCTTTTAACTTTTTTTATTCATTTGTTGGGTCAACAGCCAATTACATTTTTCTGAGAGGTTTATTTCTTTTTGTTATTTGGGTATATATAAATTGACATGATTTATGGAAGCTTTAACCTTATGTTCTATAAACTTAATTGTTTCAATGGTATTTATACAAGTGCTAGCGTTATGTGACCATCCAACACTTCTAGACAAAGACGAGATACATGACATCTTTAGGTAGGCCAATCTGCACATGCCACTACCTTACAAATCTCAAAGCTCACTAAGAACATTTTGTATGATCTGTTGTAGTTTTTTTTGTTCGTAAACCTTTTTCATTGTTGTTAAGATACTAACAATTGTTGTTATAGTTCTGATTCTTTAAATAGGGCTTGGCAAATTTTACACGAATTTCTGGGAAGAGCTACTGGAGCCTGCAGCCATAGCCAGGTATAATACACAATGAAACTTACTTTTCTATCTATACTATCCATAGTTCAAATCTGTTTTAACATGAATCAAATTTGTGCTATCCATAGCTCAATTAATTTATTATTAATAAGTGAATTGTGCATCTACCATTTAAGATAATTAAGTTTGTCTTCCATAACTCTTAATGCAAGTACCAACCTTTGTTACTACTTCAGTTTTAAGGAAGGAGGATATGTATGTTTATACCAAAGCACTTAGAGGCCAACTACAATAGGTTCCCTAAAATTTTATAGATCCAAGCCCTTACCTCTCTTGGTTCTATACCCTCAAGGCTTACGGGTCATTGATCCCCACCCTATCTTGGGACTTAAACCTATTGCTTGGATTTAGACTGCCCCTCTTTGCAGGAACATCTCATTCCCACCTTTTCAAATACTGACAATAGTAACAAGAATTAGAGTATAAGTATACTAACTTCCCATGTATTATAAACATATATGAAATTAAGTATAATTGTCATACATATTGCAGTCCATATTAATATTACTATTAAATTCTGCAATAAGAACATTATCAGGCTTCATATATTAAGCATACATATCAAGAAAATCCCCATGCATGCCACCAAGAACAAAGATGTTACTGTTTGTAACTTAATAACATTTTTTATCTATGTCATTGACTTGTATATCTATTTGATGTGAATGCCTTGTAAACTTTTTTTGGCCAACTCTCTATTACCAATAATAAAATTTGTTTCAATGTATGCAATTTCGACAAATACAAATGTTAGCAATAGCATACATTTGAACGGATTTTTTTTTTTGTTAAAACAGCACATTTTCGTCGCAATTTTGACAAACACAAACTGATGAACCACTAAAACATCTGACGAAGTTGTTGTATGTGTGACGATAGTTTTGACGAAGTTCCTATATGTGTGACGATATTTTTCTTGTACTGGCATGCTCAACATCGTCGCAATTGCGATGATCCACTAAAAACTTCTGATGAAGTTGTTGTATGCACAACGATATTTTTGTCGTAATGGCATGCTTCATATCGTCGAAATTGTGATGCACCACAAAAAAAAATTTGATGGATTTGTTGTATACGCAACGATATTTATGTCGTAATATTTGCTCCACATCGTCAAAATTGCGATGACCTTTTGGTGCTTTTTCGACGTTTTGAAAGAGAGATTTTGCAATGTTTTGTGGTTATTGTTTGTTGCAAGATGGACGAAGTTTTCATCGCTTTTCTGACGAAAACCGGTTTCATTTTTCGTGGCATTTTCCGATGAGACTTTGTCGGGAATTCAACGAAGTTAGGTTCGTTAGAAAAGAGATGAAATTTTAGTGATGAAATTTGTACGGTTGTTTCGTTGGTAATCCGACAATAGTTTGTCGAAGTTTCAACAAACATTCGTTGAAAATTGGTGCCAAATACAATAGTGACCAAACAACATAGCAACATCTGAACACTCATTCTTGAACCATCTTCAACATCTACAGCACACATAGTGACATCAATGACAACACTAGACAGGTTAACATCAATGACAACATAAGCAACACAACTCAAGTTTCTAAAAATGTGTAACCCAACACTCTTCTTATCAATGTTCCAACTAATCCAAATAGTTTCGTCTTTATTTGTTTCAACACTTTCAACTAAAACCTCATAATATGTCAATAGATCTCTTGAGATCAATAAACCCATCATATTGAACCAATGTGACAAATTATTTCGGTAGAAGTGATAATAACGCCATGTTTGCTAGATTTATTTTTTACTACATTTTATTTTAGAGCATTGTGAATCTTCATTATTGTCTTGCACTTACAAATTGTATACCAATGGAAATTATTGTCTTCTTTGTTTTACTTATCTAATGAATTCTCTACTCTTGGTACTTTTCTTAATAGCTCAACAAACAACATTCTTCCCACCTCACTTTTCCTTCTTTCTTCTAAACTAGGTGTAAAGGAGGTTGTCTCCATTAAATGCTTTAACGACTCCAAAATTCTCAATTAGATCATATTTTGAGGACCTGTTATTTCTTGATCTTCATTTGCTCTTACATGTCGATTTCCATCAATTGATAGTACTACATACTATTTCTAATAACTCTACATGTTATGTCCTTATTGGTCATCTCCATCACTACACAATAGCCCATAGTATTTCCCTTAAGAAAAGATGACAAATAATTTTTGTGTCTATGTCTTGTTATCTTACATTCATTGACTTACCATTTTTTGTGGGCTCCTTGTCTTGTTGGTTGCTTTACACAACTTTATGTAGTCTCTTGATTCTTTTTAATTCTTTATTTTCTTCTCTATTAATTATAATATCTTGCTATATCAAAAATATTTGTTTTTCTATGGTTAGAGCCCTCTAATCTACCCTTAAAACCATGTTTCTTTATCTTTTCTCAATCCTTCTTTAATGAAACTAGATCCCTATCTCTTCCTAGCAAACTTCTCCGCATAAGTGGTTTATGGTACCACAACTTTCTCAATAGCCAACATTTTAAAGAATAGAGGTATCTTCAACAAAAATACTCATCTTGCACCTATCATAAAAATATCAAGTTCTATTTTTAAATGCATGATTGTTAATTACAATGTTCATTGTAGATTTACAACTTTATTTGCCTAGTTTCTAAGCTCTTACATGTGACAATTCAAAATCAACTTTCGTGTTCAAATGTACAATAAATATTTTTTTAATCCACAAAATGATAAAAATAAAAAATAAAGGAATCACTTTCACCAATCATGACTCATAGAAATAACCCAAAATATTAAAAAGTGAAATAATTAGTTCCCAAAGTGGACATTTTCAAAATTGGTTTGAATTTCATAACCACCAACTATTTAAAAGTGGTTATTTCATCTTGATACCAATGCACATAACTTTTTTTAAAAAGCCCAAAATTTCTCCTCCCAATTTTTTATTTGGGACCTCTTAGTGTATGAAGGGGACATCCTAGCATCTATTTGCAAACAAGAGAGTTGGGATTGTTGGAAATTAGTGTTCACATCTAGGTGTTAGGAATATTAGAATGCATAAAATAATTTAGTATCATAATATTAATTTGTTTATTAACAACTTAATATTATTAATAGTTTTGTAGGTTTGTTGTTTGTTGAATAGCTTATTGTTTTTGTGATACGAATATATTGAGTTGTTAAATAGGGAGGTTTTTTAGGAGGTTTCCTATAAAATAGGGGCATGAAACTCTTATATATTTAATGCATTTGAATGAAAAAAGATGAAAAAGACATTTTGTGTCACTTCTATTAATCTGCCTGAATTTTCTATGATGGTATCAGAGCTATAATGACCGTCATGCCTATGAAAAACTATCGAAGGAGGATTGAATGCTAATAGAAGAATGAAGAATGTTATTCAAGTGAAACATTTTCGTCGGCAAGTTGAGAGTATTGACTCTTTTGGCAACATGACTGATGCATCATTGGAGGGATGCATCATTGGATCAGCTTGACTTCTTGAATTGCTGAGGTATATTTCTCGCATTGGCATTGAACACATGAACATAAATGGAAAATGCTTGTCAATCCTATGCAGCACCCATCTCCTATTTGGATCAAAGAATGGGTTTCTTCACTATCTTAGATTTGTCTTCTAGCAATATTTATGTAGTTTACATTTTCCAATCTGCAAGATGTCTTATTAGTGTTTATAAGGATCTCATGTATCACAGTCAAGGAGTATCATTTTGTTTAAGATAAAGTCTATTCCTCAAATCTTTTATCAAACTGTAAAAAGTGTTAAATTTTATCTAAAAATCAAAAAAAGGTGAGGGCATGCAAACAAATGTGAGATTAGTCATTATTTTATTTTGGTTAAATGTTTAAAGTCTTGAGGTTGAGACTGCCATAATGTGTCATTGGAGATATTTTGTGTCAAAGGCAAGTTATGTCTTTTTAGAATAGGATCTATTTTTAAGAGTGGTTAATTGTTGTCATCAAAATTCAATAGTGTCATTAAAAATAAAATCTTTATTTCAATTTTAATTGGGTGCATTATCACTAGTACGCGACGTCCATCTTGGGGGGTCAGGTATTTTTATTATGGAGAAAAATAATATTTTGATAAAAAAGTTTCCAAGTTCAGAGTTTCACAAATGGCAGATTAAGCTACAATTGATCCTCATTGAAAAATATCTATGGGATGTGGTAAGTGGAGCAACGACAAAACCAACTAATGTTGATGAACTTGCAAAGTGAACTACTAAGGATCGAAGGGCAATTGCTATAATTGGTCTTGGACTGTCAGATACATACCTCCATCATATCAACTTAAAAAAGACCTCAAAGGAAGTGTGGGATGGTTTGAATGTCATGTTTGGATCACAAGCAACGAACGCAAAGACGAGCTTAAAGCAAAAAATTGTTCAAGCTAAAATGGTAGAAGGAGATAATATTGTTCAACATATCAGTAAGTTTCATTCTCTGTTGAATCAACTAGCTAGGATAAACACTACAGTGGATGATGATGATGCTAAAGCTATTCTGTTAAATAGCATGACTCCTAGTTATAGTAATATTGTATTCACATTGAACAAAGTAAATGCTAGCCTAGAAGATACAATATCTACTCTAATTGATGAAGGAGCAAAGAAAATGGACCCAGTTTTAAAGGAAACTGCAATGTTTGGTACAAATAAGCCTAATTGTTCCTTCAAATCCAATTCTTCTACATCAAAGGGACACAGTTTTTTGAAGAATAGAATTATGTGTTACTATTGTAAGAAGAAAGGATACATTGTTATGAATTGCATTCAATGTGCCAAGGATCTCCTTGATGGCAAACTAAATACAGATAAGGCATTAGTTGCAAATGAAGATGAAGAATACCTTCATGGGATGGCTACTGAAGATCCTCCACACAAAGATAGCGAGGAGGAATATGTTCTCTAAATAAAATCAACTGGAGGTTGGAGGCATATGAGGCTGGAGAAAATTCAATGACCTCTCGTCAGTCACTAGCGATGGGGTCATGAAACTGCATTAGTAACAAAACAACTTGTGCCAAAATGACTAAAGCCAAGATCGGTTTCCAGGTGGCAGTGGCAACTGTCTCATATCATTTGTGATTAAAGTAGCAATGATCTCAAATGGTGGTTGCATCCATGACAACAAATACTTGGTTCTCAAGCTTTGTAAATTATGGATGGATGTATTTTCTCCCCATTCATAAGATGATGTAAGTGGTTGCATGTGTTTGTCCCCAATTGCTATTGTTGGTTGTTTGTGAATGGATGTGTATGTCCCCATTCACAATATGACTAGATGTGTTTGCCCCCAGTCATAAGAGTTGGTAATAATGATTGGATGTGTTTGTCCCCAATTATAATTGAGCATATTTGTGTGTCCTTGTTCATGATTGATGTTGGATAGATGTGTTTGTCCCTATCCAAATTTGATGTAATACCTTGGGTAGATGTGTTAGTCCCTATCCTTGGTTCCATAGGTAGATGTGTTTGTCCCTATCCTTAGATGAAAGTATAGTGAGCATAGTGAGGCTTGTTCCACTATTGCTTCACATGAGTAGATGTGTTTGTCCCTAATCTTAGCTTATAGTGTTTGGTGAGCTACTATGTGTGGTCATCAGGTATTGTGATGTACTCTCACCCCATGTCCACACTAATGGGAGGTGTTGGGAATTAGTGTTTACATCTAGGTGTTAGGAATATTAGAATGTATAAAATAATTTGGTGTTATAATATTAAGTTGTTTATTAACAACTAAATATTATTAATAGTTTGGTAGGTTTGTTGTTTGTTGAATGGGTTATTGTTTTTGTGATACGATAGGGAGGTTGTTTAGGAGGTTTCCTATAAAGTAGGGGCATGAAACTCCTATATATATGTAATGCATTTGAATGAAAAAAGATGAAGAAGAAGCACGGTATTCTGTGTGTTTACATTTTGTGTCGCTTCTATTAATCTGCCTAAAATTTCTATGAGATGTAGAAATGGGAGATAGAATCAAGAATTTTTACAACATTGAGAATTAGAATTTCATTGTCGTTCATGCCAAAGACTTGGTAGCACATAATCTAGTGGAACAAAGTGACAAATTTTATCCTTAATATTTTGCATCTTAGTTTACTTGTCTACATTTTAATAATAATTCGATTGTAATGCATTTCCCACTACTAAAGATAACTTTTAATCTTTTGAGCAGTTTCCAAGATATAAATGTGTGTTCAATTCTCTTTCCTAACATTATTTCATTTTGGTTTGGTCTCTCCTAGTCATGTGCCCCCATTGTTGATGCTAAAGGCAATGACCCTATCAGCCCTAATCCCCTATTAAGGATTTGTACTTTTGTGGAGCTCACAATTTTTCTCAAGTGGCCAAGTCTAGTCCTACTCACCCTCAACATGTGAATTTCCCTCTCTTATGTGTCAATCCTTATTTGACGGTGGTTTGTTTTGTGGTTGTTGTTGAAGACAAATATTTATACTAGCATAGAGGCTTGGTATGTTGTTATCTTTCCAACTTGCATAGTTGGGTTTTGGGTTCTTGGAATCCCCTTGTGGTTGCTAAGTTTGAGCTCTTCCCCTATGCTAAAAATTTTTTAATTGCTTATTTTTCCTCGTCTGAGGACAAAAAATTGGTGTTGGGTCAACTTCAGGCTTAGGAGAGCACTCTGTCTCAAAAAAATCTTGGTCAACCTCCTTTAATCCCCTTACCAAACCAATAAATGTGTGTTTAGTGTGGGTTAGACTTCCAATTTTTCCCTCCATTTTTGGGAGGATTCTTGTTAAGAGACCATTAGCAACTCTATTGGTTGTTTTTTGAATGTTAATGATTTCACTTCGTACATGGGGCACTCTACTTTCACTCACATTTTGGTAAATGTTGATATCTCTAAGCCAGTTCATGGGGATGTGGTTCTAATGGTTGGGATATGCCTTGGACTCAATTTCTTGATTATGAGGGCCTCTCTTTTCAATTCCATTTCTTTGCAACTAGTCACTAGGCTTTGGATTGCTTTGTTTTGCTCTGTAAAGGACATACTACTTGGTGAAGTAATTCTATTGGTGATCATTTTACTATCCAAGCTCATGATTCTTTAACAGATGGCTCCTCTCAAGATTTGTATGATTGTATTGCTTCTAGTGTGGCTTTGTTGAGTCCTAAGGACCCTACTATGGTTCTTCCTGCTCCAACCTCACTACTTGTTTCACTAGCCACTTATGTTTATATCTAGACTCCTTTGGTGGATGATGATTGTCTTTCACCTTGTCATCTTGTTGCTACCACTTTGTTTGTTCTTGGATCTCCCATGGGCAATCTCCTCTTATTTTACTTTCAAGTGGGATGTTGGAAGATATTATTGCTTGGAATATTGTTTGTAGGAGGAAAGGTACTTCTACCTCTTCTTGCACTCTTACTCATTAAGTGAATGAGAAGTCCTTGGTATAGGGTCGGGACCCTTGTTTACTGTTGGTTCTTTGCCCTGACAAAAAACATTTCTAGTCTTTGCTCGGTTTTCCCAGTCTTACTAATAGTGAGACTTTTCCTTCTTATCTCTATGGTTGTTATCCTTCTTGCCTCTATGGTTCTTATAATAACAAGATCAGGGCCCTTTCCAATTTTATTGGTGCAGCAGCACCTAGTTTTGCTTATACTCTCCATTTTTTGGTATTTTTCATGCTTAAGTGTCTTGTTAGTTTTGAAATGTTGTCATAGGTTGTTTTGAGTCTTTTAATAGTTTTTTGATCTCATTTTGTGCTTGAGATATCAATTTTTGTTTTCCTAAGGTTTGAGTTGTCAGTTTTGTGCTCCTAGGCCAAATAAGGCTAAAAAGTGGAAAATTGCCTTATAGGCTTAGCCATGCTTTGGAAAGCATTTAAACATGTTTATAAAGTGTTTTTAATCATTCCTAGGTGATTTTGGAAGGTTGGTTGAGTTATGTTTCTCAAATTGCCACTTGGAACAACAAAAGTTGTCATTCTTGCTTGTAAAAGTTGTCATTTTGGACACTTTTTGTAAAAAGAAGACAAAAATGCCTTATGTCCATACAAGACTTAATAAGTACCTCAAAATTCTATTTATATTCCTCCCTCTTCTTTGTATAGGGTTGACTTTTGTACTTTCTAACATAATCAATTGAAAGAGCAGGATTTTTTTCTGATTTTTCTCATGTTTTGCACTCCATTTGTATAGCAGTCCGTACTGGGGCTTCTCCTTTCCATACTATACATTTTGGAAAGTGGATTTCTTTTATACTCAATTCTCTACATGTAATTAGTTTGCAGGTTTTGAATTTGGAAGTTGGTTGTACATAATAGTTTCATTTTTGCTCCTTGACTGCCCTGTCAAGGGTTTTGGACTCCAAAATGCATCAACTTGTCTAAATCCAGGTTTGGGCTCCCATGGGTTGACTTAGACAAGTTGTATTGCACATCTACAATATAAATATTTCATATTTTGGCCAGGGTTGTGAAAAAGAAGTGCCTTTGAGCATATGCTAGGCAAGTTGGTGATGGATTTGACTAGCAATGTGAACAAAGACCAAACTTGTTTGTGCTTAAAGATCAATTTGAGTGAGAAAAATTAAGGCAGAGGTCTGCACTAGTCTCCTTAGAGTTTTAGATGTATTTGGAGCTCCAAACAATGTTTATTTTGATGACTCAATGATGAACAATAAGTACCAAACCGATACTGAGAGGGGGGGGTGAATCAATACAGTCACAAAACTTTTCCCAAATCAGTTTGACTGCAAACACTACAAATGTTTAACAGACAGTAACACCAGTCTGAAACAGAGTGCGACCGGTAAAGCTAAGAATGACTGTGACAAGCATTAACCGGTCAATCACTTAGCTTTCCACTTAACTTAATACTACACTTCCATTTCACCCTTATGCATGAAGAGGTAATCTATCATTAGAAATATAATAACAGGTAGCTCAGCATGATTTACCTTCAGACACAAATCACTTAAATCATCACATGAAAAATACTAAACATGACACACAGATTTTTCACGTGGAAACCCAACTAGGAAAAACCACGGTGGGGATGAATACACACAAGCTGCTTTTGAACTCTTTAGAAGTCCGCTCTATTAGGAGCCTAGTCTGGTTAAAGACTGTTACAACAGGTTCTGCTAGGAACCGATCCTGTTAGAGATCACCCGGTTAAGGGATGGCTAAATACCCGATTAAGGGTTAAACCCTGTTAGAGGTTACCTTGTTAGAGGATTTCAAGAACTCAATGAGTTTGAGTCACCCTGTTAAAGGATTTACAAGAAGTTGGTTAAAGCTACCCGGTTAAGGGATTTTCCAACTGTTGAAGTGGTTAAAGATCAACAGGTATTACAATGATTTGATAATAGCTCTCAATGCCTAATGCAGATCCACTTAAGTTCCTTCCTTCTGCACACACACTATGCAGGAATCAATCCTCTTATCTCATCTGGTCTAGCAAGAATCACGTATCTCTGTACTTAGATACACACACACAATTTCCCAACAACCTTAGTATGAAACACAACATCGATCTTATAGGAAACAAGTAGGTCGGTAGCATAAACCCTAAATCCTAAACATTTAGGTTAGGCAGTTTAGGCGGTTCAATCTTGGCCATTGAACACTTTGCATTTGAATACAATGGTCTTGAACAGATCTCAAGATGTTCTCCATTGTTTGTTCATAAAGGCGATAACCCATCACGTGTTCTCCACCATTTACAGGGACTTTGCACATTCCCGAGGTAGATAGGATCAATCTCCTTCATGCAAGATCCTTCACGTGCACAAGGTTGACGTGGCAACATGACCTAATCTTGATTAAAATGCTAGCTCATCACATAATGTCATCGGTTGAATCACACAAGCTTGGAACACTTCAACCGGAAACCCTTAAGCTAAGACTACCAACCGATAGTCATCCCATATTAAGCCTTACTAGAAAACATTCCATATGTCGGTTCACATTCCATCATACCGGTTCACTTGGACAAACATACCGCTTCACCTACTTCTCATATACCGGTTTATACCGCTATACCGGTTCTCTTTGCCAACTACTTAGCTTCAATATACACGTACACTCCTTTGCACATATACCGGTTCACCACATTATACCGGTTCACTTTTCAACATATTGTCGATTCACACTCATGTATATTGACATCAATGACAACATAATATCATCATGTCAACATACTCTGCACAAATGCCAACATATTTCACCTTGCAAAAGTGTTGAGTTGTGGCTGGCAGCGAGTATGCAGTTTTGGGAATTTAATGTCTTTTGAATCCAAAAATTGCTTTATGGATGTTTTGATGCTTTGGAATCTTGTGACAAGTGTTAAAAATGTGTTTGGATGTTTCTACATGCTTGGGTGAAGGTCTCTATGAAGTTCTAACCCTTCAAAGTGCAGGAAAAATAGTGAATTAGCAGTGACAGTGCTCATAACAGTCATTTTACTACCTTTTTCAGTTTGCATAGCAAGTGTTTGATGTAATGTCATGCAGGACAGAGTTGGAGAATTATTCAAAATGATGTGGCAAAGGTTCCATGATAGTTTGGAAGCTTTACTTGAGGTTTAGGAGAGAATTCCTATGTTTCATGTGCTAAACCCTCTCAAACCCTATTTCCTTGCCTAAAAATGTGGACAGTCACTATACTACCTTCAGATGGGCTAAGACCATAAAAATATTTGAGCTTGGACCTTGTAGACACCTTCCAAATCAGGTTCCAAGGTTGTCTTGGTCATCGTTACACTACACAAGCAAAAATCACTCCAATTAGCCCCCACGAGCTAGTAGCCTTTTAGCCTTGTTTTAACTAAAAAGTGAACCTGATTGCCCCAAGGGAGTTAGAACCTTCCAAACTTGTGTAAAATAGTTGAAAGACACTCAAGGAGCCTAATTCAATCAAAATTAACCATTTAGAAATGTGGACCTATGGTGGAGGGTTTGAGTAACATTGAGGAAGCAAGCTAGAACAAAGGAGTATAACACATAATGGGGTGGTTGCTTGAGAAGAGGTGTGGATGTTGAAGTTTGTTATTGAAAACACTAATTGAACACAAAGAAGAGCATATCCTCTGGGTCCTTTTCATTGATTAACCCAATTTAGACTTATTGAGCAACTTCTCACTCAATCTCCCTATCATAGTGGTATCGGAGCCTGAGAAAGATTCAGGTGAACAAAGAAAACAAATTGACTTAGGATTAATAGAATCCTTAGAAGCAAACATGGTGACTAACGCTGAGTTAGCCAAGAAGCTCGAAGACCAAGAAGAATAAAATAGAGCACTCAAGGAGAGGTTGGAGCAGCTAGCAACAAAACTAGTTGAAGTTGAAGTCAAGACTGAAGAAGTCCATGATAAGGTTGGAGATAAGGGGAAAATGGTGGCAATAGAAGATGAGGTTCCCATACCTGACCCTGTTCTTGAGCAAGAACCATTCTTGAAGGCTTTGAGAGACATGAGTGGTAGAACCTTAGAGGGAGTGGCTCTTTTCAATGGAAAGATGGATCCTGGTGCTCTTACAGAATGGGTTGAAGGCTTGGAAAACCATTTTGAATGTGATGGAATAATTGAAGCACAAAAGGTTAAAGTAGCAAAATCAAGGTTGAGAGGGGCAGCCTTAACTTGGTGGAAGTTTATTCAAGAGGAAAGGGTGAAAGAGGGTAAGAAACCAATAGCCACCTGGAAAGCAATGGTAACCAAAATTAGAGAAACCTATCTTCCTAAAGACTATGAAATCCAACTACATAGGAAAAGACAAAACTTGAGACAAAAAGACTTAGATGTCAGTAGCTACATTGAGGAATTTCATAAACTATGCATGAGATCCAAGGTAGTAGAGGATGAGAGTATAAGAGTAGCAAGGTATTTGAAAGGATTGAGATGGAACATACAAGAAGAGATGAAATTGTTATGTCCACAAACAGTTCACAAGTGTTATCAACTAGCACTCAAATTGGAAGAGAAGAATAAGAGAAAGCAAGAACAAAGCAACAGAGGAAGAGGTAGGGGAAGAGATGGTAGAGGCCATAGAGGAAGTTTAGGTGGAAGAGGAGATCAAAGGTCCCAAGTAGAATCCAAACTTATTAAGCAAAGTGGGGAATTTAACAAGAGCAGCTCTAGAGGAAGGGGATCTAGCAACCCAAGGTAGAGGTAGATCTAGTGGACTAGGAAGAGGGTCCTACTTCTCCACCATGAAATGCTACAACTGTCAGAAGTTGGGGCACCCTGCCTACAGATGTCTAGAGAAACCCACTTCATCACAAGGAGGTGAAAGAAAAGTGAATTATGTGCAAGAAAATGTAGCAAGTAGAAAAGCTCATGAAGTGAGCTTAACATCAGAAGATGGTGAGAGTTTGATGATGAGAAGAGTCTTGATGAAGGAGCCAATCAAGGAGGAACCTACTCAAAGAAGGTCATTGTTTAGAATTAAGTGCAAGATCATGGGAAAGGTATGCAAGGTGGTCATTGATTCAAGATCCACAGATAACATAGTTTCAAAAGAAGCAGTGAGTAAACTCAAGCTAGAAAGAATCCCTCACACACATCCCTACAGAGTCACATGGTTGAATAGGGAGCAACATGTTCTTGTCAATGAACAAACATGGGTAGAATTCACTATAGGAGGGTATCAAGATAAGTTATTATATTATATTCTTCCAATGGATGCTTGCCATCTACTTCTTGGTAGAGCTTGGCAATTTGACAGGTTAGCCATACACAATGGTGAAAAGAAATTTTACTCATTTCAAAAGGATGGTGTTCCATACAAAATTCATTCTATAAATGAAGAGAAAGAGGGCAGCAAGTCAAAGAATCATAATGTTTTAATAGTGAATGAGAAAGAGTTTATTAACACACTTGAAGAGGGTAAAGGAGTGGGATTTGCACTCATAGTGACACCCAAGGAAGAAAAGAAGGAGAAGAAGGTTGAAATACCACAAGAAGTGTAGCAAATACTTGATAACTTTAAAGAAATTATAAGGGATGGAACACCTGCAACCTTACCACCTCCTTGAGCCATTAGCCATCAAATAGACTTCATAACAGGAGCCTCTTTACCAAACAAAGTAGCCTATAAGATGACACCTAAGAAGAACAAAGAAGTGGCAAGACAAGTGCAAGAACTCCTAGATCAAAATTTGATAAGAAAAAGTATAAGTCCTTGTGCAGTACCTGTCATTTTAGCACCTAAGAAAGGAGGTACTTGGAGATTATGCACAGATTCAAGAGTCATTAATAGAATCACTATCAGGTATAGATTTCCTATTCCAAAGATTGATGATTTGATGGATTGTTTGGGAGCTGCAAATTATTTCACAAAAATTGACCTCAAAAGTGGTTATCACCAGATCAGGATAAAAGAGGTGATGAATGGAAAATAGCCTTCAAAACAAATGAGAGTCTTTATGAGTGGCTAGTTATGCCATTTGGTCTTTCTAATGCCCCAAGTACATTCATGAGACTCATGAATGAAGTGTTGCATGATTTCATTGGTAAATTTGTAGTGGTGTACTTAGATGACATTCTAATTTTCAGTAAAACTCAAGAAGAGCATTTGAAGCATCTTAAAATTGTTTGAACAAATTATATGATGAACAACTGACAATCGATTTGGAAAAGTGTGATTTTATGAAACAGGAATTGGTTTATCTTGGCTTTGTGATCTCGGGTGGAGATTTAAAAATAGATAAAACCAAGGTGGAAGCCATCACAAATTGGCCTACACCCAAATCAGCAAGTGATGTCCTAATTTTTCATGGCTTAGCACAATTCTACAAGAAGTTCATCAGAGGATTTAGTGAAATTTGTGCACCAATGCTTGATACTATAAAAGGTGGGGCTAAGGTAAAGTTTCAGTGGACAGATGCAGCAAACAAGGGGTTTGATTCTTGAACTTTTGAAAACCAAGGTTGCTTCTCAACCAGTGCTCATACTTCCTAGTTTTGACAAGTGATTTGCCATTGAATGTGATGCTAGTAATATTGCAGTAAGTGCAGTGTTGAGTCAGGATAATAGACCCATAGCTTTCTTTAGTGAAAAGTTGAATTATGCTAAAAAGAAGTACTCTTCATATGATTTGGAACTCTATGCTTTAGTTCAAGCACTTAGAAAGTGGAGACATTATTTGCTTCCAAAGGAGTTTGTTGTTTATATAGATAATCAGGCTTTGAGTTTCTTGAATTCACAAGATAAGTTAAATCATAGGCATGTTAAATGGGTTGAGTACTTACAATAATACACTTTTACTCTTAAGCACAAGACAGGACAATGCAATAAGGTAGAAGATGCTTTGAGTAGAAGGCTTCTAACAGTGCAGGAAGTACAAGTTCAAAGTATTGGCATAGAGTGCTTCAAAGGAATGTATCCTGATGATGAAGATTTTCCAGCCATCTATAAGGTTTGTCAAGCATTTGATAATTATTTTCATAGTGAATATGTTGATTATACCTTGCAAAATGGTTTGTTGTTTAAAGGTGGGCAGCTATGTGTTCCTAAAAGCTCAATGAGGGAGAATATGATTCAAGAAAAGCACAATGGGCATTTGAGTGGACATTTTGGTCTCAACAAAACATTGAAGTTGGTGCAACGTTTCTATTATTGGCCTAAAATATAGCGAGATGTCAGAAGGTATGTGGAGCAACATATGGTTTGTCAGAAGGCAAAAGGTACTACTTCTAATGCTGGTCTTTATCAGCCTCTTCCAATTCCTACAAGGCCTTGGGAATGTGTTAGCATAGATTTTGTGGTAGGCTTACCTAAGACTCAAGCTGGTTTTGATAGCATTTTTGTGATTGTGGATAGATTTAGTAAAATGGCACACTTTATTCCTTTCAAAAATACACATGATGCTAGTCATATAGCCTATTTGTTTTTCAAGGAAGTGATTAGAATCCATGGTTTACCTTCTAGCATTGTTTCTAATAAAGATGTTAAGTTTCTTGGCCATTTTTGGAAGACATTGTGGAAAAGATTGGGTACTAATATTTCTTTTGGTTCAGCTTATCACCCACAGATTGATGGCCAAAATGAGGTGGTCAATAGGACTCTTGGAAACCTATTAAGGTGTTTAACAAAGGAATATGGCCAAAGTTGGGATCAGCTCATCCATCAAGCAAAATTTGCATATAATGATAGTGTTAACAGGTCAACTGGTAAGAGTCCCTTTGAAATTGTTTATGGTATGCACCCAAGGGGTGTCATGGAGTTAAGGGATCTTGGTAACTTGCAGCAAAAGAGTGGTACAGCAGATGACGGGGCTCAATCAATGAAGGAAGTTCATGAGAAAATGAGAAAAACTCTTCAAGATACCTCACAAAAAGTGAAAGCTAGAGTGGATGCATCAAAGAGGGATATTCAATTTTTAGTTGGGGACTTTGTGATGGTGCATTTGAACAAGTATAGATTGCAAAAGGGAGTTCCCAGCAAGCTCCAAATGAGGTGGATAGGTCCTTGCAAGATATTGGCTAAGTATGGTTCTAATGCATATAAAATTGATTTGCCTATTGATCTTTCTTTGTCTCCTATTTTCAATGTTTCATATTTGGTGGCATTCAAAGGTCAGCTTCCTAAGGAGGATGATAGAGTTTCAGATGTTCACAAGTCACTTTCAGACTTGTCTTTGCCTCCTCCATCCATTCCTCAAGCTTAACAGGTGTTGGATTCCAGAGTTTACAAGAGGACTCGCCATTAAGTGTACATGGAGCATCTCATCAAGTGGAAAGATAAACCACTTTCAGAAGCCACTTGGGTACATGAGTCTGAGTTCTCTAAGTCTATAATTCTTTCTTCTTTTCTTCCTCATAGAGTCACATGACTTCTTTGTCTTTGGGGGAGTATGGTGCAGGAGCACCTAGTTTTGCTTATACTCTCCATTTTTTGGTATTTTTCATGCTTAAGTGTCTTGTTAGTTTTTAAATGTTGTCATAGGTTGTTTTGAGTTTTTTCATAGATTTTTTATCTCATTTTGTGCTTGAGAGATCAATTTTTGTTTTCCTAAGGTTTGAGTTGTCAGTTTTGTGCTCCTAGGCCAAATAAGGCTAAAAAGTGGAAAATTCCCTCATAGGCTTAGTCATGCTTTGGAAAGCATTGAAACATGTTTATAAAGTTTTTATAATCATTCCTAGGTAATTTTGGAAGGTTGGTTGAGTTAGGTTGCTCAAATTTCCACTTGGAGCAACAAAAGTTGTCATTCTTGCTTGTAAAAGTTGTCATTCTGGACACTTTTTTGTAAAAAGAAGACAAAAATGCATTATTTCCATATAGGACTTGATAACTACCTCCAAATTATATTTATATGCCTCCCTCTTCTTTTTATAGGGTTGTATTTTGTACTTTCTAACATAATCAATTGAAAGAGCAGGCTTTTTTCTGATTTTTCTCATGTTTTGCACTCCATTTGTATAGCAGTTCGTACTGGGGCTTCTCCTTTCCATACTGTACCTTTTGGAAAGTGGATTTATTGTATATTCAATTCTCTACATGTAACTAGTTTGCAAGTTTTGAATTTGGAAGTTGGTTGTACAAAATAGTTTCATTTTTGCCCCCTTGACTGCCCTGTCAAGGGTTTTGGACTCCAAAACACAGATCAACTTGCCTAAATCCAGGTTTGGGCTCCCATGGGTGGACTTAGACAAGTTGTATTGCACATCTACAATGTAAATACTTCATATTTTGGCCAGGGTTGTGAAAAAGAAGTGCCTTTGAGCATATGTTAGGCAAGTTGGTGATGGATTTGACTAGCAATGTGAACAAAGACCAAACTTGTTTGTGCTCAAAGATCAATTTGAGTGAGAAAAATTAAGGAAGAGGTCTGCACTAGTCTCCTTGGATTTTTAGATGTATTTGGAGCTCCAAACAATGTTTATTTCACCTTGCAAAAGTGTTGAGTTGTGGTTGGCAGCGAGTACCTAGTTTTGGGAATTTAATGTCTTTTGAGTCCAAAAATTGCTTTATGGATGTGTTCATGCTTTGGAATATTGTGAAAAGTGTTAACAATGTGTTTGGATGTTTCTACATGCTTGGGTGAAGGCCTCTATGAAATTCTAACCCTTCAAAGTGCAAGAAAAACAGTGAATTAGTAGTGACAGTGCTCATAACAGTCATTTTACTACCTTTTTCAGTTTGCATAGCAAGTGTTTGATGTACTGTCATGCAGAAAAGAGTTGGAGAATTTTTAAAAATGATGTGGCAGAGGTTTCATGATAGTTTGGAAGCTTGACTTGAGGTTTGGGAGAGAATTCCTATGTTTCATGTGCTAAACCCTCTCAAAACCCTATTTCCTTGCCTAAAAATGTGGACAATCACTATACTACCTTTAGAGGGGCTAAGACCATACAAATATTTGATCTTGGACCTTGTAGACACCTTCCAAATCAGGTTCCAAGGTTGTCTTGGTTATCGTTGCACTACACAAGCAAAAATCACTCCAATTAGGCCTCCACGGGCTAGTAGCCTTTTAGCCTTGTTTTAACTAAAAAGTGAACCCAATTTCCCCAAGGGAATTGGAACCTTCCAAACTTGTGTAAAACAAATGAAAGAAACTCAAGGAGCCTAATTCAATCAAAATTAACCATTTAGAAATGTGGACCTATGGTGGAGGGTTTGAGTAACATTGAGGAAGCAAGCTAGAACAAGGGAGTATAACACATAATGGGGTGGTTGCTTGAGAAGAGTTGTGGATGTTGAAGTTTGTTATTGCAAACACTAATTGAACACAAAGAAAAGCATATCCTTTGAGTCCTTTTCATTGATTAACCCAATTTAGACTTATTGAGCAACTTCTCACTCAATCTCCCTATCATTTATCTAATCAAAACATTATTTCATTTTTTAGTGTCATTTATTTTGAAATTGATTGGCACATTCTACAATAGTGTTGATTATTGATTTATACAAGCACACTTTGATGACACTAGAGATAAATTTGGTGTGAGTCCAATTACTATGCCTTCATATTTGTATAAGTATGAAATGTTTGGACATTTTTAAAATTTTGTAAGCATGAATATCTTTAAATGGCCATATTATTATTGTAACATGTAATTCGTTCAACTTGTTGGATGTGATGAGCCTATAAATTGACCATATTATTTAATTTTTTACCTCATGTTTATAATTTCCTTCCAATTAATTTCCAAACATTACCTTGGTTTTGTGAAGCATTAACTAGGATTAATGGTGTTCGATATGCATATGTGTGTCTAGCTAGTTGATGCTAAATAAATGTAACATATTATAATAAATGGTTATTATTGAATGTAAATTACTTAATAAGGATTAACATTTTTTTTTGAGTGGTTTTAGTCGTTCATACAGCTAGAAGAAATGAGGAGCAAGTTGGCAATTGACAGATGTAGCAGTTGATTGAAAGTGCAGAAAAAGTCAAAAGACCAGTTTCAGTAAAACGGGCATATCTCACTCGTTTCTTAACGAAATTAAAAATTTCAAAATGATTTGGAAATATTAAAAGAATATCTAAAATGGGTTTAAACCGTTTGAGCTGATTCGCAATAGTTAATCAACATCATTCACAAGAAGTTGACTGAGACAAACTAGTAGATTTCCAGGCACCAGTTAAAGATTGAGTTCTAGTTCAACTTGGACTCTTCTACCTCTTCATGAGTTCGTGTATTTGGAGTTATTAAAGTGAATAAACATTTTAGAATATTGTGGAAACAATATTTGATGATTCATAAATAATTATAACATGTTTTGTACACATATTCAACCATGACTGTACTTTATAATTGTAGAGTTCGAAGAGGATTAGAACTCTCTCAACTCTTGTTGGTTTAATCTTTATTATCAGTCATGAATAGAATAAGGCATCTCCTTGTTGTCATAGGAGAAATGACCTTTGTAATAGGTTGTTGAGTTTGTAATTACTTCAACTCTCAAGCCTCAAGTATAAATCTCAAATTTTGTTGAGTTGTAAGAAAGTAGTGTTGATAGTAGTTTAGAGAATATCCAGTTAGTGTTGAGTCTTGTTAGTAGTGTCCATATTCAATCAGCAAGTCTAATACATGTCCATGTAATATTTGATTTGCAATAAAAAAATTATTTGAGCATTGAAGCTTGTCTATTAAAGATGGAATGCTAATGACAGATTGAAGCAACTCAAGCAAGAGCAACTTGAGGAACTATGATTTCATCATAGTTTAGATTTTCATTCATTGTGCTTTACTTTAATTAGTGAGTTGGTTATGATAGGTTTTGTTTTCAGCATATTTGATTTCACTAGTTTTAGAACAGTCTTCCTGCAGCCACCGCTGTTGCAAATAACCAGTCATCCTGCAGCCACTGTTGTTGCAAATAACCAATCTTCCTGCAACCACTGTTGTGTAGTTAGTTTTATTTCTAGCATTGTCATGTTTTCAATTCAGTTTATTATTCTGAGTTTATTTTCTATACACAACTAATACAATAGCTTAGAAGGCTTCCATAGTGCATATACAATGTTGTCTCATTTCAAGTTCACGTCCCTGGGTTGATAATTAAATGTAGCTTCTAGTTCATGAAGGGTTGTTTAGTGTAGATAAAATCCCTAAGTTGAGAATTAGTATTCCAACCTCAATTGCAATTTTAAAGCTCGACAGGATGGTAGTGCAAGGAAATGGAATTAATGCCACCTATTGTGTCTAGCAAGGAGGAATCATCATAGTATTGACTAGTGTAGTATGTCATGTTTATGTAACAAGTAGGTTGAATCGGCATAGTATTGTTGCAGTATGGTTCCTAACCCAAGAGAACATGGGTGGGATGTAGGGATGGCAATTATAATCTATGCTCAAAAGAACCAACATAGATGTTCAAATGGTGGTTTCTATTCTACTTTGTGTGTAACTTCAATAGTATGTCATGATAAACAAAACCAATTTGTAGACTTCTATGACTGTTTTTTAAATCTTTTAACTAGTTTAAATTACGTATGTTGATAGAATCCATAGACAAGGTTGTATATTGTCATTTATGTACATAGAATCCATAGACAAGGTTGCATATTGTCATCAACATTGATCAAATTTATATACCAAATTGCAGATTTTAAATTGATGAATTATTAGTTTAGTTTTGAATTTGGCAAAAAAACATTTAATTGTACAACAAGCTATCATATTTTTAAGATTTTTTTATTTTTATTTTTTACTTTTAGATGTTCGAATTTTTATTTTGTCAAACAGAATTGTAATTTTTGTGTATCCTCTACTTATGTGCTTAATGTGATCTAGAGTGAAAAAAACATAACCGAGATCCTTGATCGACAAAGATAAAGAACAAATATTTTTGTTTGTGTGTTCTCTACTTATGTAATTTGTACAACTTGAAGAAATACAAAAAGAATTTTTTTGCATCTTAATCCTTTGCAATATGCATAATTTGAATTTTAATCTAAAAATTATGAACTCATAAATTTTATAATATAGCAATATCACTATGAGTTCTTATGGCATGAGTGAGGACAGACTTGAAATTGAACCTCTAAGTTAAAGATAATGCTAAAACTAAATCTTATTATGCATTTGATAATGGTGAAAATGCAGAAGTAGATAGGGATGATTGTTAAACACATGTCAATAGTTCCATTATAAGCACAATTAATAATTGCCCTTCCTAAGCATTGGAAAAAAAAATTAACAAATAAAATAATGAACTTATTTATTGACAAATGAAATAATGAACTATTTTGTTGACAAATGAAATAATGAAATCATTTGTTTGCATGTATGTAAGCCTCGTCAAGTGGGAGAGTTGTGGGATCATGATTATGATCAACATTTATCCTCCCTTAAATTATAAGATCTTGAATTTTATGTTTGAATACAATGTATCTCTACACAATGTCCATGTATGTGATTATTAGCCCAAAAATATTTAGCTTGATGTGATGCAGGCTTAAGTTATCCACTTGTTTGACAAGAGAGGACATAATGATCTTATTTTTCAAGAGTTGTTATCATACTATATGTTTTTTTATTAAATTAAGAGAGAAACGAAGGTAGTAGCCCTTTACAAAGATTGCCTAAAGTCTAGGTGAAACAAGCTTAAACAAGCTAGAAACAACACAACCAATAGAAAGAGGAAAAGTTGCAGCAAAGATACCAAAAAATATTACAAACAAAGGAAAGAACAAGGACATGTGTGGTCCCACTTAGATAATCCTAGTTGTGGAACGAGTTGGCCTTTCACCCAACACTCGAGCATCATTTTGGGAAAATTAATTAGGAAGACCTTTCTTCCTTCTTGCAACAATACAAGGGACATTATCGTCCAAGTTATCAAAATAAGGGGAAGTAAGAGGATAATCCCCCATAGATATCTCGCTAGTGTGTAAAGAGAGAGAACTGTGACAGGAGAAATTTGGAGCTAAACCGAAGCTAATGGTAAATTAAGTTGTGTGCTTGAGGCAAGGAGTTCCCTAATAAGGCACATCAAGACCACACCAGAAGCTAAGGAATCATTACCATCCTTTAAGAAGTCATATTATGAATAATCAAGAGCATGGATAGCCAATTGATCTCCATTAGGATTCTTCCACCAAGTACCAATACTCTTATGATGTGAGAAAGAACAATCCATAGTTAGGTGACAAATGGAGAAGCAACAACAACATCTCAAAGGGACATCCTCATAATCAAGAGGTTGACTCTAAGACCTATCCCCAACCATTAGAACCAAATCCTCGTGAAGAGGCTTGGAAATGTTAATATATGTGCCAAAATGCGAGCAGAAGTAGACGTCCCCATGTAGGAAGTGAAACAGTCAATCTTCAAGAAGCGACTAATAGAGTTGCAAATGGTCTCGTAATAAGAAATCTCCCACTACTAGAGGGAGAGATTTGGAAGTCTAAGTACACCAAATGCACATTAAGTGATTCAGTACGGAGATTTAAAGGAATTTTACCAAGTTTTAATGGAAAGAGAGTGCTCTCCTCAAGTCAACTTGCCTAGCACCAAATTTTTATCCTCAAAAGTGGTAAAGGAGACAATGAAGAAACCATAAACAAAGGGAAGAGCTCAATATTACTGATGACAAGAAGCCTCCAAGAATCTAATACCCATTTATGAAGATTGAGAAGAGAACGCCAAAGGTTGTAGAATGTGTACACTAGAACTCTATGTTAATATAAGTCCTCATTTTCCATCACATCCTAGTTAGAAACAACCACCAAGGATGATTTGGCATAGAGAAGACAATATTTCTCCCTCAAAGGGTGAGTAGGACTAGAACCTACAACCTGTGAAAAGCTACAACCATCAACTATAGAAGTAAGAACCAAAAGGGGGCACAACCAACATCCATGGCACTAGAAGTAAGGGGTGAGTCAACCTAATGTGTAGACATAGGCGCAACAACACCTGAGACGCGATCAAGGTTGACAAAAGGAATCCATACTAGAGGAGAAACATGATGACTATCAACTAGCAAGGCATGGGCAATCAATGTAGCCTAAGGAGGAGGAGGATCTGCAAACGCATATAAGAAGACGACATAGTGATAGAAGGTTTGAATGGCAAGTTGAAACCTACAATAGGCAAGAGAGAAAACATGGCAAAAATAACATCCAAAAAAAATGAAAATGGTAATGTATGTTTATTAATAAAAATGTAGTGAATTCTCAACTATTTTGGTTTAGTTTGTTGAGCATACTTTAATGTAGGAAATTCCCTAAACTACTTTGGTTTAGCTTTTTCATTACAGTCATTATTAGGTACATTCTATTTACCCCCATTTTCTAAATGTGCTAGAAATGCATTAATATAAAAGAGATCTTTTAACAAAACACACACACATTTACATATGCTATCACAAAAGTCTAAAAAAATAATAAACCATAAAAAAATATGTTTCACTAGATGACGGAAGGAATCCGTCACTAAATATATATTCAAGCTCATAATCCAAAATCTAAACCCCATAATAGGCATCAAAGCTTGAAATTTAAAAATATAATCCTTAATTGGCTCTTGTTATTTTTGTTTACATTGTAAAAGTTAAGCAATATATGGCATAGACTCAATATTGTAAGGAAAATGTTTCATAAATGCATTAGCCAAAACTATGACCTCTCAAAGTTGTTGGAAATGATTTGCCAAGTAGCTTATCTTTAAGAAAATAAGAGGAACGTTTAGCTTAGAAATTTCTTAGATGAAGTGATGCATCTCTTTTGTCATCATGGTTTGTAGATAAAAGTGTCACAAATCTATTTAAAGCAAGATAAGACAATATGTCCTATATCAAAGGATTGTGGGATATTCACTATTGTCATCTTGTGGATTAAATCTTTGCACATAAAATATCAACATATCATTCTAGATTATCGATCCTAATAATGAGGTAGCTCACATAAGGTGAAAAATCATGTTCAACATGTCCATATTCACATTTGTATGCATCATGTTATTGTAATAGGAGAGGAGAATGTGAAAGATGCATCATCCACTAAAGCCATATTATCCTCACATATACCATGTAAAAACTATAAAATATCCTATGTTGTTCCTCATCTTCAAGTATGTCTAAATCAAGTGTTTGTTCAATAGAAAGTGTAAAGGAATATACTCCACGACGTCAAATATACATCGTAAAATGATTCAAACGTTGGTCTCCATCAAAAGGTATATCAATGATAATACATAGAAAAATCTATAGGATCCACTAGGAAAGGCCACTAGAAGGAGAAGAATGGGAATTATAAGCAAAATAATGTTTAGGGCAAATACTAAACTAACCTATGAATCCATGGATGTATAACAATATGATAGGAATTAAAACAATGTCTCTCTATCAACCAAGGTATCACCAAATGCATGTATTAAAGTATTAGTATCATGTATATAAAAAAATATGAGGATGATAATGACTCAACATGTAACTTTGCATCTTCAATAAACTAAATAACTCTACATCTATTTTAGAAGAATGTGTATCATAACCCAAATCGTTATGTTATAGAGTTATCAACCTCATTATGAGAAGATTTATCACTACAAATATCATCAATAAAGCATGATAAAATAGAGAAGAGGGATTATCATGAGTTACATGGGGGGTAATGACCTTATCTAAAGGTGAACAAGGTCTATTATGTATAAGCATATTACTGGTAATGACAGAAGTACAACCATCATAAAACTATTACTAAAGAATCATCATACAAAGGTTATCTATAATCAAAAAATGTATCACTGTGCATGGGATAGAGCATTTCATCGTCATGTTCAGGTTAAGGTGAAACATATGTATCTACATCATTAGAGTCCACAAGAATAGGTGAATTAAGAGAGGAACACGAAAGAGAACCCATTAGTGAACCAGGAAAGCCAATATGAGATGTATGAAAGATATGTGCACTATGTATATCATCATCATCCAAAAGATCTCTTGACATATCATGGGAAGTAAAGGTTAAATTATTATCATTGTCTCACAAGGTGTAGAATCATAATGAGTCATAATGACAAATGAAATAAAATCCTCAAATATAGATGGAAAGGAATGCATAAATCCCTTACAGAATGCAAAACTTGTCAAGTGCTCAATAATCTTATGCATAGAACATATAAGCTCCTCTATGTCATGAAAAAAGATCATGTCTTATAAAATGTAAATATAAATTTGAGAACTCAAAATCCATGCTAACTGGGTCCCAAAATGAAGTATCAAGAAAGTCATAACAATTAAGCATAATTGTTTTGGTTGATGATGTCACGTCTTCCATGGGCCACTCCACCTTTGCCCGCATCTTAGTTGATATTGGCATCTCCTCGCCTCTCCCTGGAGATGTGGTTCTTATGGTTGGGGATAGGCCTTGGACTCAATCATTGGATTTTGAGGGTCTCCCCTTTCGTTGTTGAAAAACTTTGCTACAGGTCATTTAGCTTCGGATTGCTCTCTTTCACGTCACAAGGGTGTTGCTACTTGGTGGAAGGATGCCACTACTGATCACTTGACTATATATGCTTCTGACTCTATTGACTCCTCTCACTGTCGATGATGTTGTTGTTGATGTTGCAGTTGTTGTCTCTGTGGATTCAAGTCCTATTGCTCCTAATTTGCAGCTTTGTTCCACTCCTACCGAATTTGCTCGTGATGGTGTTCCTCTGCAGCAACCTGTTGGGATTCTGCAGCACCACTCTACTAGCGCCTTTGATTTTTTTATGACGGGGTCCTCCCAACTAGATCTCTCCTTTGATGGTCCTAATGACAGTATAGCCTGGACTGTGGTTTGTCGCAGGCGGAAGGGGAAATCTTCTCCCCTCCCCCAAACCCCTCCTTGTCAAGGCTCAAGTGTCTCTCCCCTTCCTTGATTGGGGTTCTGGGTGTTTACTGGTTTGACAGGGTTTGCCCCATTATTTTGTGGTCTCTTTTACTACCTTTGGGTTGTTGTAATAAGGGTCAGTGCCCTAGTTCTTGTTACAGTCTTAATAAAAAACAATTGAGTACAACTTTTTATTATTATAAATAGTAAAAATAACACATTGAGTATAGTAGAGATCAAGTTATAAAGCTCAACAGAACTCAAAAGGCTACATATAAATAGACCATGCAAGGTCTTAGGCATAACTGAAATTTAACCTTTGATCCCTACACTAATTGCTTAGTATGCCTAAAACATGACTGAACCTTACATCTTCAAAATTAACATCCTTACTAATTATTTTTTCGATTGTCTTATACAACTGATAATATATTTACAACATATTGTCTTTTTTGTTACATAATTTGACATGCCTAAAACTACACAACTGTCCAATAAATCTAGTGCCTTTAAAGTGAAACCTAGTTTTTTCTTTTGCATCATCTTCTTTCTTGCACTTTGGAGGAGGCTACTAGTCATTATATCTCTTTTGAGATTCTTGGTAAGCCCTTGACAAAGTGGAGTGCTCAACTCTGTTAAATGGCCAAGAAAATCCATATCTACTCTCAGTCATGTTCCTTTTGGCCATTCCAACTTCTAGTAGCTTTAAAAACTTGGGTTTGGAAATCTCCATAATACTTGTTGCCTACATTGGAACAATGTAAAACATGAGTCTCTTATAAGGCTCAATAAGTATTTTCTCTCGTACTAAAACATTTCCTCATTCCATGCAATCCAAATTGACCACAAGATTTTAGTAGACAAAATTAACCAGAACATACTACTTTCTTTGTTCAAATCATCTACCATACCCAATAAGATTTCAGAAGATTTAGCATTGTCACTCCATCCTTCAAGATTAAAACAAAATGAGTTCCACATTTCCTTAGCATAGAAGCAATCAAAGAAGAAATGTCTTATAGTTTCCGGGTGTGTACACATTGTACAAATTTTAGTATCATAGTGATTAAGCTTATAAGGCAATTTTTGAAGCAATAATAACCATTTGAAACATATTTTCTTAGGCTCTAAACTACTAGACCAAAGTTGTTCAAACATAATTTTTCATTTATTCTCACTTAAACACAAGTTCCATGTTATGTTGAGGTAATCTAAAATAGAATTCTTGAAACTTAAAAATTTGTAAATTAGGTTAGCAGATATCTTTTGGATTTTAGTGTCATCACTTCATTTTAGCTAACTCGCATTATTATTCTCATGAATACAAATTTTAGGTAACTAAATATTCCTACATGACTCCATGAGAATGGAGTAGGTTCTCCAATTTGATTGAGGAAGGTCATACGCACTACTTAATGAAGCCTAAGATTTTAATTGACTTTCTACCAAGATATCCTGAGAACACCTAATTCCTTTCAAGGACCAACTTTTCGTAGAACATCCTTGAAGCAAGGCGAGGGATTTATTTTTATGCTCTAGATTCCACCAGATGAATCTATAAGCATGAAGAAAACCATTATTACTAATATGGCTTTTCACCAACTCCCAAATTTTTTAGATGCTCTTCAACACAGTGGATCCTACAAGAATAAATGGGAAGTTTCCAATATGCAGATCACAAAAAGGGAGCACCTTTAAGGATTTTGCTTGCTTGGGGACAACAAGCTTCATATTATTCCTAACATCTTCCAAGGCTCATTTCCTTCAACGGCCTTAACTTAGCAAAATCCCATGAAGCTTTAGATCCTTCACTCCCAAGCCTCCATAAACTTTATCCAGACAGCACCAATCCTATTTGACTAAATGCTTTTTCCTCTTGCCCTTTCCATCTTACCACAAGAATTTCTTGATTCTTTTCTGAACCTCATTGACTTGATAATTGTTGAATAGCCAAATAGATGAATATTAAAGGCTATAGGGAGATAAACATTTTCTTCATCTAGATCCAAGAATAAAGCAGTGTCATCAACATATTCCATATTAGAAGATATGCCATTTGTTGATGATCCTCCTCGTTAGGTGTTACCCCAATTTTTAGGCTTTCGATCATCTTTGTTAAAATTCGAGTCTAGGCTTGTAGTAGGTCCTTTGCCAGTTTTTAAAATTTTTCGGCTAAGTCGTTCGTTTTTTAATCTAATTGTCATGGTTCTAAAGTCTAAAAATTGTTGACTTCCTCTAAGTTTAAAAATTATCGTCAGTCAAATGTGGTGCCAAGATCTATATAATTGGACAGTCGATATTTTTTCGAACTCTAGCACTTAGTTATTCGTATCGGTTCTAAAGTTCTAAAAATCATCTATTAGTCGATTGTCCTCTAGGCCCACTTCTTTGCATCAGTTGCCTCAAATTAATTCTTAAATCTACCAATCACCCAACTACATTTAGTGTGTCTTGTCACTGAAGTTGACATCACCTAGGTTGGTAATTCTCTAACCAACCAACTATATGGATTTTCCTGCTTTCCGAGATGCAATCCGCTCGAAGACCTGGGAATTACATCTCCTTAATGACAAATTAAATGGCTAAAGCATGTAAAGTTATTAACATGATTTTTGAAGAAGAAAGATATTATTTCTCGCTACCAAAATTTAATGAGCTAATGGCCATGTCCATAAATGAAAGGTGGCAATATTCCAAACTCATTATTTCTTTAGGGATTAGCCAGAGAAACGGTAAACTAACAAACTAGCATGTATTCATTTAAATTATTTTTGTTCCAGAATTTCTTTGGCCAACACTCGGTATGGATTATTCCCTTGCCTTAAGACGGTACAGTGCTTCCCCATAAAGATCAGCGTCCCATAGCCCACCCTAATTTGAATTGGATTCAAATAGAGAAGGAGGACATAGTTGCTCAGTTGAACAAGGTTGTGTGGAGGGAAAAGACCGGTTACGTTGAATATAGGAGGATAACTTCCATTCTGGTGTGAGAGGAGAAACGAGCCGAAGTTTACAATCTTCTTCTACAAGGAGAAATTGTTGCAGCTAGAAATCCCGTACCTAAGGCAAATTAATCTAGTGCATAGCACAGGTCTATGGCCAGGTAAGTGCATAAATAGTCATCAACCCAAGTTGATGTGAGGCAAAATGGTTCTCCTAGGAGAAGGTGTTGCCCTCGTGGTTCAACCCGACCTGAAATTGGTTGAAGACCCACAAGAGGATTTTTTGGCTTGGAAATATAAAAAGAACTTTGCAGAATACATGAGAGTTATTTTAGTCTTTGAAGAAGAAGAATAAGAAAAAGCCAAAATGCCTGATGCCCAACTCTAGCTAGCAATCGCAGCAGGAAGAAACCATGTTCCTCCTATTAATTAATAGTGTTGCCCTCTAGACCTATGGCTAGTTCAAGTGATATAGAGTCAAGCTCTTATAAGTCACTTTTTGTTTTATTTTGAGTAATTGATATGTTCTTTTCTTGGAACAATCGCTTTCAAAGATCGTTATTTTAAAAGACGGTTACTAATTATTGTCTCTATATATCAAATAGGAGACAAAAGGACATATAGTTTTTCTTTTGCTAGTTTCTGAACTTTTTAACTGTTTTTGAATGGATATTCATAAAATAAAATCTGAATGCAACTTCATGGATCATAAACTTTGAGTTACAGTTGGTGAATTATGTTATTCTTCTTATGTTGAATACCCTGCGATTTGGATTATCTTTTCTTTTTATATGTTAAATGAATTCTAAAATTTACATATCCACATTACTGTAAATATTTAGCTTTGAATGAATGGAGCAGTACTGTCTTGGTTCTCTAAGTCTCAACATTGTAGGGAAGAATCTTTGTATTCTATTCAATTTATAATTTTGTCAAAGCCCCCCCTTTTTTTTACCCTTAGAGCTTTATGGTTAAAAGCTCAACTGTTCTTGCTTTCTGGTTAAAAGCATACCCCAAAAAGAACCAAATTATATCATAAGAGGGAGCTATACCTCTAAAATTCAGAAGAAAATTGCTAATTCAATAGAAATTTCTCCAACTATTAGTTTCTAATTTGTATTTCATCTTGGACATTTATGAGTCATCTTCGAGTTATTTTAGAGACACAAATCCATTAACTAACATTAGGGAGGGATATACCCCTAATATTAGGAGATATAGAGGAATCTCTCAAAAGATAAAACAGAGCATCAAGTGCAATAACTAAAAGTGTCCAAGCAAGTGGACTTACCCACCTAATGGATCTCTCCAAAGTAAAAGTTTCAAATAAGGAACCACTTATATCATTTTGGGCAACATCATCATTTAGCAAATTCTTAACCATATTACAAAATCTATTAAGGAAGCCAAAGGCTTCAAGAGTCATTATCAAGAATGACCACTCAACCCTATCATATGCTTTCTCAAAGTCTAGGAGAAAGTTGTGTTCTAGCTAGAGTGCTTGGCCCAATCCATTGCCACCCAGCTAGTTAGGAGATTGTCGAGAATGTACCTACCTTTGATGAAACCAGATTGAGTATCAATGATTATGGTAGTAAGAATCTCAACTAACTTCAAAGGAAGAATCTTAGCAAGGATTTTGTAAGAAACATAGAGCAAAGTGATTGGGCCCCAATTTTTAATTAGAGATCTATCACCATCCTTAGGAATCAACTTAATCAATCCCTTATTAATATCACTTCCAAGAGAACCTTTTTCCACAACTTCCTTATACACTTGGAACAAGTCTTGACTTACTCCGCCTATGTTTTTCTTATAGAATTCCATAGGCAATCCATCAGTCGCAAGAGACTTATCATTGTTGAATACACATTGTTTTTGAACTTCTTCTAAGGTGATCTCATTAAGATTATGAGAATCCTCCAATGAAGTTTTTTTGGGGTTAGCTATATACCTTATACCTTTATTTCTCATGTATCTAAAGAAAAACTTAGAACCTTTATCCCCATTTTTTAGCCAATTCTTCTTTGTCTTGACTTTAAGGCCTTGAATCTTGCTAGTTTGCAACATCCTTAGAGAGTCTTTGTTACCTGCTAACTCTTCACTAACTTTTATGTTGGTATGGTCACTTTGAAGTTGAGCTTCACTATATACGAGCTTTTCATTGAGTTCATCTTCCATCATTCTTTTGTTGAAGACACTTTTCTTTCCAATGGTTTGATAGATTACTTTCCAACTATTGACATCATGTTCCCACCTTTCTATAGCTAGTTTGTCTTTTAACATCCATTTATTAACCTCTCTGAGAGTGAAGATAACATCATTGCAGTCTTCATCCATCAAAAGGTTGGTGCTGAGAGTAAAGCAATTTATGTCATTTCCTCTCTTAGCCACCATACTATTAATTTGAATTACGACCTTGATAGGGTGATGGTAAGATAAGGAATAAGAATATACCTTTACAAAACAACCATTTTCTTCTTTGTTAAAGTTGAAGAAGTCCTTATTAGCATAAATTTTGTCAAGTATGTTGTATATCCTTTTACCGACCTTCTAAGAATTGCACCACGTATACTAGATATCCATATTCTCGTTCTTCTTTCCTTCTAAAGGGCCCCATAAAATTGAGTTTGGATTTCATTCTCAACCAAAAGTATTTTTCATTACCTTTTCAATCCATATTTATACCCCCACCTTGTCTTCAAGATTTTCAATCATTTTGGAATCCCCTTTATAATCTAGGGATTTTCTTCAAAATTACAAAACCATCTCTAGAGAGCAATCCTATCTCTATGGTCATTAGACACACATACTAAGCACAACCCAAAAAAGACATCCTCATTCTCAATGATTAGCCAAACTGCTCTATTGCTTGGGGATGAGCCCAAATCTTTAACAAATTGATCCCACCTAATTGAAAGCAAAATGATTGAACCTCCTTTGCCTTTCTCATGGTTGGTGAAAAATTGGACAACATCTTTCTAGATGAATTTAAGATTAATCGCAAGCATGAAGCTTGTAGCTTTTAACTCCTGCAAGAGGATAACATCTTTTTTATCATCCATATTCAAAAATCTTCTAATAATATGTTTTATGTTAGGGGATTCAAGCCCTCTGACATTCCAAGAAGTGCAATGAAACCCCATGAAACCAAGCTAGGAGGTATCCATTGATTTTCTAAAGCTATCAAAGCATTTAGGAATCATTTCTTCATTATCTTTTTTCCTGGAGTATGGAGTAGGAATCTTTGCATTTCTTCTTTTCTTTTTTTGCTTCACAATCTTCCCATACCTAGTGGAAATTACTTCATCTATTTTGGTTTCCTCGGTTGTGGAAGGAAGAGACTCGGTAGGGAGCTGATTTCCATCTGAAACCAACTTACTAAGCTTCATCCCACTTATTCCAGCAGGGACTCTATAGTGAGTTTCCATGTTATTAGAGGACTCCATGTCAACTTACCTTATTGTTATTACCAATATCAATCTTATTTAGGAGCATAGAAGCCTCCTTCTCAAGCTTTGGGCTCTTATTCATGGTATGTTCTAATTGTAAATCCTCTTCTAATGTCAAATCAAGCCCAAAATCATGGCCATGTCTGGCAGTGTTTGAAGAGTTCAAAGCAGAGACTGGATCAACATTCCCCAATTCTAGTTCTCTCTGAGAGATGCTTGTGACTGTCTCACCCTCCTTCATAGAGTTAACATTATGAAAAGGATTTACTTGCAGCTCTTCACTCATTATTAAATCATACTCAAGATCTTGCTTATGTTTGTTTATGCTTGAAGAGTTCACAAAAAGTTCTAAATCCACTTTTTTTTAAATCCAATTTACATGGAGCCATATTGAGAATCATAGATTCCTTCTTTTCTATGTTATCTTTGCATGCTTGAAGAGTTCACAAAAAGTTCTAAATCTACTTTTTTTAAATCCAATTTACGTGGAGCCATATTGAGAATCATAGATTCCTTCTTTTCTATGTTATCTTTAATGATAGATTATATATGCACCTCTTCATTCATTGGCAAACTATGATCAAGACTTTGTTCCTCTTGGACAATATTAGAAGAGTTCAAGTAGTGGTATGAAAGAAAACTCCCCATGCCCAATTTACTTGGGGCCTACACTAAACTAGAAGTTATGTCTTTAGGTTCAACATTGTTCACATAGTTCAGAATGTTTAAAGAAGAATTCAGATCAATTAGATGTTTCTCTAAGCCATTAGAGACATCCTTGGAACTGTTACTATTCATTCAAATATCATTCTCGATAATAGAATCTGATTTTGGCAAACTCTTAGGAAGTTGCAGACACCTAGTATATTGGGATTAAGCAGAATTAACAAATGGATTGGTGGCTAATAATCAAAGAGATGAGCCACTAATAGATTCTCGTCTTGAATATTAATAACGAAAGAATAATAAATATCTATAATGAGAGCCCAATTCCTAATGGAAATAAATGAATGATGTCGAAATGAAATAAGGGCTAATATGGATCAATCAAAAAAGTCAATAATCAAATCTAAAAATGACACCCTGGACACGGAACAAGGTTTGATAGGGTAGGTGAAAGAAAAGATTGTACAATGAATAAAAACCTTAATATGAGACAAGGTTATTAAACACATCAAAAGAAAAATACTAACACTTAATTAAACTTGAAAATAAAATAAGTCACTTTAAATAATAAAATCTAAAAGAGCCTAATTGAGAATGGAAAGCCCTAATGGGTCTAAATTAAGTTAGGATCACCAAAATATATAAAGAAATAGAATAAATATTTACTAAAATTAGGTCTAATAAATATGACAAATAGTACAATTTTATTAACCTAATTTAGAGTTGTGACTTGTCGTGAAACAAAAATTAAAATTTGGAAGTATATAAAAATAAAAATATTTAATTGATTTTGAAGGTCGATAGATAGATATCCACTATTTGATCATAACCTTTGAGTGGTTACTCAAAGTCACAACTTGGATGCATTGGAAGCATAGGGACAAATTTGAACTAGGTTGTACTCAATTTGCCTATGTCAAATTATGTGTAGAAGAAAGACGATTGTAAAAGATTCATCTTAGTTTTTTATTTATTTAAATTAAGTAAAAAAATATGGTCTTTACAATCACCTCCATGGAATCTATTAAACCACAACGTTCATGTTCTTGTTCAAACCCTTAAATGGACTAGTTTTCCCACTCTAAACAAAGGTTTTGAAGACAATAAACATGTAATGGACCTAAGATGATGTCACAAGCAAACAAGTGCAATATAAACTCTCATTTACATTCTTAGATCTAAATATTATTTTCAAGTTCCAGCATTCATTCCATGATTTCAAAATGAACGCCATTAAATACAACCACCAAGCACACAAATAAATATAAACATGTGCTTAGTCAACTTATAATAGCTAGTGAAGAGAAATGTGAACCTATTTTATGAAATTGAATTTAAAATAGTTCTAAAGATCAGAAACATGAATTTGGAGACCAGACTAATTTCACACACGACAATGTCACTTGTAAACTCATTAATACATTTAAAATCCCCTAATCAAAGAGAACAAAAAACATAAAGGAAAAGACTTGGATGTGCAATTTTCACAATTGCAACTCTACATATATCATATTTAAAGCACCAATAAATATACTCTCTCTGAAACCCTTCACTTAAGCTTAGTTATTCGAGTAATGAAAGTCCTCTTGAAGATCAATATAAGGGCGTGCCCCACAAATTTCTGTCCCATCCGACTCACGAATGACAAAATGCGCCAAGGGATTCCTCTAAGAACTCGAAAGCTTCTAATTTTTTTAAGTTATTAGTTTTTAAGAACAAAAACCATAACCTCACGAGCCTGGAGCTCGAACAAGTTCTCACTGATTTGCATAAATGAGGTTAACTCTGTCTTTGTCACTCGTGCCTCTCATCAACGAAAATATTGATATTAATCAGGTCTAGCAGATGTATGTCACCTACCACTCAGGCCAGTTTGCAAAATACACAATGGCGGCAGCACAATTAAACATGGTACATGGCAGCAGAATGGTAGCCTATAGGCATCGAAACCAGGAAAACCAATTCCAAAAGTATTTGTCAAAAATTATATCCTACCCCATTTCGGTCTACAATCTTCCTCTCAAATTCAAATATGGATTTTTCAAATAGAAATTTTCGATTAAAATAGTTGCTCCAGAGTGCCCTGCCACGTTCCATTTCATATAATTTTCCTCAAAACCAATGTTAGGGGGCTTGCATTTGCCATCTCATTCCTAGTTACTATGAAATTAGCCAATTCCCTAAAACCTGAAAAATAGGGTATATTGCGATGGATATAAAACATATGAAGCATTATGTAGATAATTTTCAACTTGAATTTCAAACATTTTGACGGGTGAAATGATGCTGAACCTTATGCAGATCATTTACAAGCTAACTTCCACGAAGCATTGTTAAGTGCACTAATATTTTCTCTTTCATTTTCATTTATATGAGGGTAACAGTATTTCTAGAATGTATTTTATATTTACTCGTGAGAATATTTCAAGAAATATTTACTCGTCAGAATATTTCAAGAAATAAAGATCATGACAACTTTCCTCCAACGATTATTATGTGTCATTACAATATCTTTATAAATGACACACATCTCAACAAAAAATAAATTTCAAATGGAACTTATCAACATTAAGTCAAAACATATAGAGTGGCCAAATCTAACACTGGTAACGTTTATAAGCTGACATGATACTCTGAATATAATTTGCAGCTACTAAACATTGTAAAACAAGTTACAATCCCAAATGATTTCATTATCAGAAGGATAAATTTTGCAACATCTTTTCGAGCGAGAGAACTGCTTTAGCTGCTTTAAAGCAACAAATATTAAGATTTGACATTCAAGGGAGTTGGTATTTAAAAATCATCATCGTAAGGACCCACAGTAGAAAGCAGCGACAATTTGGGGTTGCAATCACTCCACTTCCATTTATATAAAGTATAAAATGGAGAAGTAACACTTTACAACAATCCCAAGAAAGTTTTGAATGTACGTTTCACGTTTTCTCAATAATTATACACCAGTTTGATTTATCATAAAATTTATCAACAATAAGTGCATTGCTGACACCTGAAACCAACCTGCAAAACGGGAAATTATCTGTCAAAGACTTAAACTCTACTGAAATAAAAGCTATAAAAGAACAAATGACCCAGGACAATGTGCAGTCAACCGTAATCGTATACTGCCTATACATTACAATTAAATGTTGGTAATCTGACCAAAATATGATAAAAAAACCATATTCCCTGTGGACACGTCCCCTGCCAAAAATGACCATCCCCCATAGGGAACATTTTGTGGTCTCGTCCCGACTCCATCTCCCTTTTTTGAAAAAAAAGGAAAAATTAGGAGACATCCCTGGTACCTTTTTTTCTAGAGCGGGCCGGGGGAGGTGGGTGGAGGAGGGGGTACTCGGTACATCAGAGGATGGCTAAGTGCCCTCAACCGCCCAAGTGCTTTTGCTGCCTTCTTAAAAAAGCACACACAATTTTGGGAAAAATGAGAGAGGCATGGGTGTGCCCACAAGAACCCCCCAAGCCCTTTAAATTAAACCTAAACCTGAAACAACCCCAAAAATAACTATAAACATAAAGCTAACTCATTTTGATATTTTCCAATTTACAAAAGAAAAAGAAAAAAAAGAGAACAGCAATGAAAAGATGAGAACAGCGGCATAAAGAAGACAATGGAGCATCAAATTCACATCATTTGAAGTAAGTTTACCAACCCCTATATATTTGTTAAAATTCCTTTGAAATTCTTTTTAACTTTTTTTGAAGTTCTAAACATTTAGAGAGAATCATTTATTTATATTTTGTTTTATGTTTGCACTTGCAACTGTGTTTCAAATTTTCAACAAAAAGAAACAACGAACAGCAATGAAGGTAATGAGAGTGAAGATATTGAACTTTAAATTCGACAAAAAAAACTATAAGTCGTAGAAATATGGCTGCCACTGAGGCTTATTCTAGGAAGTGAGAGTGTTGTAGGGCCTGAGGTCAAGTAAACCATTTGAATACCCTTCTCAACTCCTCAAACAACATCCAAAAGGCTCATTTAATCCCAAAAAAACTTTCTTACAATCTGCAACACACAGATGATAAAAGAAATTCAAGGGGCAGTAGAGTGCGGCTGTCATCTGTGCAAGAAAAAATGTAATTGAAGTTATACAAAAGTTTATTCTCATCTTTTGTGCATAAGTGGATTAGGTGCAAAAGGTTGTGAAAAAATAGCACTAAATGAAAAAGCCAAGATAATTAGGTTGCACATGGAGGAGGCAAGAAATAAAAGAATTCCAATAAAGACTATGCAGTCTAGTGTGTCATTGACTACCAAAACCATAGATGTTGGAAGTCGAAGGAGAATGGGTTTTAATTCTACAAAGGGAAAGAAGAAAACCACTGCTACAAGGTTGTTTAATGCACAACCATGAGAGGAGACTAAGTCTTTCGTGGCTAAATTTTATGCTCATGCCACCATTTCATGTGGCAGGTTCTCCCTACTTTTAACAAATATTCAAAGATATAAAAAATTGTTGGTCCCTCATTTGCCCTCTTTGGAGAACATAAGCTATGCACCACCCTCCTTGATGGAGAATATTCTAAAGTGAATATGTTGATGGAAGAAATAAGGCAATCTGGATAAAGGATGGCTGCTCCATCAATCATACACTATTTCCACATGGAACCAGTAGTGATACCTTGATTTTTTATCATCCTCCTATCAGCATGTTTACAATTTAGGTGGCAGAGTCATTTTAGGCATTGCCTCATTCATAATAACACAAGGGGCTTTTCTTTGCTTTTCCCCTTTCAAAAGTTCTTGTGCCTCCTTCATAGATAGTTACACTTAAATCCGCTTTCAAAAGTTCTTGTGCCTCTTCTTCATAGATAGTTACACTTAAATCATAGTTACAAGATTCGCCCAAACTCAGAAACTGGGTGGCAAGTCTGGTCAGACTCGATGGGCTAGCCAAGTGTTGTCTACAAAACTTGGTTATGCCAGTTATGTGGAAATGATGATATTCATTTCATATGCAAGCACAAAGGCAAAGAGAGAATTGAAGAAAAATATAATATTATAAACCATTTAAACAAAATCCATCAAATATTGTTAGGGTTTAATTACTGATCTAAGACTTCAACACTTGTATTTTATGAAGGGTTTGTAGGACTTGTTGGCAGGATATAGAAGGCTGCGAGGCACCACAGATGGGCTGCGAGGCACCACAGATGTCATTTATGTCATTTCTAGACCCATATATCCATTATATACCCCTTAAATAACCTTAAAACACCTCTAATATGGATAAATAAGCTATAAAGAACTTAAAAGTAAAATATTATAGAATAAAAATCAAATTCGTGGGAATAAGATAATTAAGAGTAATTTTGAAAGGATGAGATGGAAAGACATTATGAAAAGGCACTAAGAGGATATATAAAGAGAGAAAAGTGGGAGATAAGAGCGTGAAATAGTCTGTAACTGGAAACACGTGTGGCACAATATGAACTAAATATCTATGAGAATGTGTGAAATATATATGTGATATATGTATATATCGATGAAACATGATAAATGAATAATAAGACATGTGTAAGCCATTAAAGTATATGAATATATGTTGTTGCGGATGTATATAAATGAATACATGTAATTTATTATTAATTTGTTTACACTTATTGCATATATAAGTTACCCCTTATTATTGCATCCCACCAAGATTTACTACACAACACAATATTAAAACTAAGACTTCAATCAAGGTTTTTCTGTCAGCAGAACTCTTAGAGCTTGGTTAAATTGATAAAATTGTGAAAAATGGCATGTACCATGAAGGTCTTGATAGCAAAGACTCCAGGCCTGGACCCTGCCATATACCATTTTGGGCCATGCCAAATGGAAAAACAACTTTTTTCCCAATTAAATCCCCAGTAACTAAATTACAAATATACCTTTGGTTTGCTGAGTTAATCCATATCCTAAGTAAAACTCCAATGGCTGTAGCAAGAATTGCAAACTTGTTAGAGATACAAGCACAAGACCCCGCATAGAGCTAGTGTTGTTGTGGGTTGAGTGCTACAAACTCTTCTTTACCATGACTCGGTGTTGTAATTGTTGTTTTTGATGACATGGATATCATTATCCATTAGTGTTGTACACTTTAAACAGTTGAGAATATTAAAAAATGTTGTTTGCTTCAACTATATCCACATATGTACTCATTTGATCAGTGTATACTTGTGTATGCGATCAAAGTAACTTCTAATTGATATAGTTATATTGTCTTTGAAGTTAATTTATCAAAGAGTGCATGGTAAAAGCTTTTGATTGTTAAAGAAATTCTATATTTCATGGTTTTTCAATCTGTTGAGTCTAAGTGCCAAGTCCAAGTCCATGTCTTGTAACTATGGATGAAATATATTAAGAGAGAGAGAGAGAGAGAAATTTTGCATGTGATATTTGAAGGTTATGACCCTTATTTTTGGACAAGGTGCATGCCAAGCATGCCATCAAGGCGGCTTGTTTTCTTCTGTGACTTTCTGGTGCTAGTCCTTCCAATAGGCAGATGAGGATGAAATTGAAATCATTAGTTATTCTGGTCCTTCTTGTGGCCCTGATAGTTTCTATCTTGACTATTGAAACCCTCTTAGTGTGGACTCTGGAGAATCGCATTTTTGTTTATATGAGATATCTCATTAGGAAAATAAAGGTAATCGTACTTGGCCAGTTGCGACTGATATGTATTTTCTGCTTGAGTTTATTATAATAGGAGAGTTCTTCCTCAGTTTACAAATCAAACAAAAAATGAAGAGAAGCATAAGCATACCTTTCAAGCTCTCCCTCGGTAAATACATGGTAGTAACGATTGTAAACAACAGCCCCCTTTTTATCATCTTTCTTTGCAAACCCACTTGCAATAGCTTGAGCAGATGTTCCACTAACTTCTGCCCGATGGTAAGGTAAATGCCAAGGTACAAAAAATTCTTGTTGTTCTCTCTCACTTCCTTTTGAAAGAATGGAAACCTCACCCTCTGCAATATCTTTCTTAGTCTCAGTTGCCTCTACACTTTCTGGGTATTGCATTTTATGAGAATGTGTGATGTGTTCTTCATTGTTTTCAGTAAGCAAATCCTGACCACCTGAATCGTCATTTGCTGATTCCTGAATGCTTTCCAGAGCAGCAGTTGATGAACTAGACTCAAAACTGCTAGTTGTTCCCACCCACTGCTCCGTATACTTCTGTGCAAGAGGGGTCCATTTTGTAAGCAAAGATCTATCTTCCTGCTCAACAGCCCAAACAGTTATCAGAACCTTTCCTCCCTTATGGACTATTCTCACAAGTTCCTCTATTGCCTTTTTCCTGCGTTCTTCAGTACTAAGATGGTGCAAAACAGCTATGGATATTGCAGCATCACCAAACCCATTTCTGTAAGGAAGATTGATTGCATCTGCAACCAAAACTTCATGTCCTCTACTTCCACAGATGTTGATCAAGGAAGAACTTATATCACAACCTATAAAAAAACAATTTGGATTGAAGCCTAGATATTTTCCATTGCCACATCCAGCATCCAAGATGATTGACCCTGGTGTCAGGGAATCAAGAAACTTGGCTACTTTTGGCCACTTAGCAAATCTTGTCGAGCTGAAGTGAGGTGCAATAGCATCATAAACATTATGAACATATTTCTTTTCAATAGCTGGTGTAAAATTAGCACTAACAGGATATTTGTCATTCTGTGTTGAGAACATTGCCTGTGTTCTCTGAAGATTTCCATCGGTGGTTGCTGGATCCAAATTACCAGAATTCATTGGAAGAGCATTAGATGATAATGTCATTTTCTTTTCAAAAAAGCTGAAGGGTAGTCTGTTTCTAAAATTTAAGGATGACAAATTTCTTGAAAACGGACTTGTATTTGAGGTTGCACATATCCCACCGCGGCCTTTCCCATTAATCTTATCTGAAAGATCACTAAACTGTGATTCATATGGTACTTTCATACCTTCTCCATTTGCTGCATTCAACTTTGTCACCATACTACATTCAGAAAGAAACTCTCCATGTGGAAACACTAATACTGAAGAAATTTGATGGTATTCAATCATACAAATTGATTTATTGATGTTTCTCCCATTGTGTTCAGGCTTTGACTCCAATTCTTTATCATAGGCAATAAGAGGGGCCTTAGAAACATAATGCAATCAGAACTGATGGTGGCACGATCCAAAACAAACCTGCTAAAATTTAATATAACAAGCGAAAGAACAGAAGCCAAATATATATATTACTTCTTTGAGACCTTGCAGTTAAAAGCAAAAAGGTTGTACTATTTTTAGAAAATTACTATTAGCAATAAAAATGACATAAGACCTAAAAAACATTAAAAATGTAAAAAATGTTGAGAATGGATCTACAGCAATGATAAGATAGCAGCAGAAGATCTGTGTAAATCGCTATAAAAAATCCAGCTTCTATACTTCCAATAGAGAATATGTCTGTTGAAATCTTATCTTAAATAGAAAAGGGCTTACAAGTAGGCAAACCATAACATTTTTTAATATCCCCTAAAACAACCTGCCAGACTATGGTCCACATTCAAGTTGATGCAAACAGCCAAGGGTTTCAAACATGGAAGGCACACCCTTATGATAAATGCAGCAGTTTTCAACATGGGAATTGTATGAAAGGAGAAGCCCACTCCAAAACAATGGCAACTTTATCTACCAACCAAAAGCAAAGGAAAAAATGATTCCCTGTATGAATATATCTGACAAATGACTATTCTGTTGGACTAAAATATCCTTTTAATTATCGATTCAGATCAAAAGGGTCTATGCACTATCTGAATATGAAAATGGAATCGATTATTTATATTGGAATGCTATATCCTAAGTTGTTACTTTACAGACTTGAAAAAATAAACAAAAAATTGTTATCAACTGCAAAGACTTCTGTCAAAGAGATGTATCCATTATTTAAAACAATAGGCTGAACTTTCCACAGTTGCGTTGCTCATTTATTTTTAAGTTTTATATAATCTATAATCCAAGATGTTGTAACTTAAGTACACACATCAAAATGGAGATAATGTAAGTTGATGCATGGAATCAGTACCACATTTCAGTTTATGCATTCTTTATTGGCACAAAGCAATGGAGGTGGGATCTAAAGTTTTAGCCGGCAGGGCTTTGATCTATAAACTCAAAAAGGTCTGTCTGAAGGATGTCAAACTACATAAATGAGTTGTGGACCTTTGGAAGGAGCAATGAGTATCAAGTTATGATTGGACCTCAAAGGCTATTTTATCACAGGATTTTATGTGAACAAGAAAGAATGATCATGATTCTTGACATCAATGACAACAATGACATCCATATGTGTAACAGTTTTTGCATCCATATGTGAGTATAAAACGCCTTTGGCGTAATCAAATACAATCTACATCTTCCTCTTTCCCCTCCTAGTGTAACTAAATATTTTGGGCCTCAAACTAGAAGTTAAGTCAATATTGAAATAATGATTGATTGTGTCCTCAAAAATTATTTCACTTTCCTCTAATGCATACAACTTTGCTATTTTTGTTGCTTCTCTTTCCAAATCAACAAGATATTGATTGTGTAAGCTTGACATCACTATGTTCTTTGACAATCCAACAAGTTGATGGCATCATGAAAAGGACCCTCCCCCTTTTTCGTTTGAAGGGGTAGGTTGTACCAAACAAAGGCAAGGTCATTGAGGCACTTCTAGGTCAATTTGCTTCTCTTCTTCATGTGAATGCTCTCAAATAGGCTCCAATTGCATTCGCACCAAAAAACAATATATAGCTAGGGCAAAACATGGATAGCTAGCCATAAAGATTTGGTGCCCCAACACCATAATTCTCCCACCACAATTCTTCAAAACAAACATATACAAAAATATAAAAATGTAATAAAAAATTTAGAGCTTGATCAAACTTTCTCATAACCTATTCCTATATACCCTCATGGAGCTTCATTTACTTTTCTCAACATATCCTACCAAAATGGTGATAGAACAACATTAAAGGACAAAGTGTTTGCATAAAGACATCTTGCAATGGTTTGATTTGGAGTCTCTCTAGCATCATTTTGAAACGCTCTCTCTAATAGCCCCCTCATTTTCTTCACATTAGCAAGTTCTTTAGCTATACCCAAAAATGGGTGGCTCTCTATTACAACATTATGGAAGACACTATGAATGGACAAGCAGAGAACCTTTGTGATCCCCTTCCTCTCCTCAAAGGATGGTTTGCACTAGGAGCAATTCTTGCATCTTCTTCCTCTTGCTCACTAATATATTCTACTATTTGATGAGGTAGCTTACCTTTACCACCCTTTCCTAGACATGCTTTGATTTCCATATTGGAAATGGCACAGAAATGGACTTTCATCCAACTATACTTCACATTACTAATACTACATATCCAAACAAATGTTCCACCACCTTGAATTTGTTCTATCATTCGTACATGCCTCCATAAAGCTAAATTTAGGTCGGTTTTGAAGGTGAGTCAACCAATGGAGTTAGTATTCAGCACCATTATACTACCTACAACAATTTTTTTAAAATCAAATATTTAAATTTATATATTTATTTTTAAATTGAAAAACTAGAGCAATTATAATATTAATTATTAATTATTGACAACATAAATAATATTTATCGTATATACAATATCAATAAATTATAATTAATTATTAAATTATTAATATTGTATTAGTAATTAGTTATTAAACTATTGAGTCGCTAACAACCAAGGTTGCCATGAGACCGGTATTGGTGCATGTACAGAAGACTGTACCAGTACCGATACATCTATTTTTTTAAATAGGAGATGGGGGTACTCAGAGATGCCATTTTTTTAATCTATTATAATAATTTATAGAAAATATCATGACATTGAACTTTCAACACATCAGTAAATTATAATTAATTATTATATTATTAATATAGTATTAATAGTTAGTTATTGAACTATTGAGTCATTAACAACCAAGATTGCCATGAGACTGTTATTGGTACATGTACATAAGACTAGTATCAATATTGATACATCTATTTTTGAAAATAGGAGATGGGGATACTTGGAAATGCCATTTTTTAAAAATACTATAATAATTTATAGAAAATATCATAACATTGAACTTTCAATACAGTAAATCCTTTGGCAAGGATATGTCCAATACTAAATAGGGAATGGAAAACATTCAAGAGAAAAAGGAAGTATCAAACACCCAACAGCAATCTAGATCTATAAGATAAAAGAAGCAAAACGTTCATCTAGAACCAAAAGATCCATCAAAAGCAAAGGAAAATTCATAGGAATCAATGAAATTCGACAGTGTATAAGCAAACTAAAGGAAAGGGCCCAAATCAACAAGTTGAATCTTTCAACACTACAAATCCTTATGCTATTTCGTGTGATTATATATATGAGAATATGAATATAAACATACTCACAAGAATGCAAAAGGAAAATGTATTATCATAGGCAAATTTTCAACTACCAAGGATCTAGTAGAGTTCACCCCCATTGTGTATACCTCAAAGTCTACATAAAGGAACAACAGTAAGAATATAGAAAATATGAATATCTTTTGAGTTTTGCATCGAGCTGCAAATAGCCAAATGGAAAATAATAATGATACACAAGGACACGTCCCCTGCCCTGTAAATTGGCGTCCTCGTCCCCCAGGTGTTTCAAGGATGGTGGGACATTAAAAGGGTGTTCCCCCTGTTTGGAAATTTGCAAGAAACGTAGGAAACATCCTCGAACCGTGCCCGAGGATGGCAAGGCATCCCCCATGGCTGGGGACCATTTGGCCAATAAAAAAAAGCATTTTAAAAAAAAAAATTCTTCTAATGTGATGTGGGGGTCTCACAAACACTCCCACACCACACTAAAACCCTAACTTGAGCTAAAGGCTAAAAGGTAAAACAAATCACTAACCCAGCAAACTGTTTTACCATTATTTCATTTTCATTTGCTCAGTTTTTGCTCACTCTGAGAGAGTTTGGTTCTTGGAGAAGAAATTAGACTCATTTAGAGGAGAGATTGGAATGATTAGAGGAGATATTGGACTGATTTTTGTTTTGCTTCAAGTCTGAAACAACTTATCAGCTGCAAGTTTGAAGCTACAACCAAGGTATGTAATTTTTTTTTAGTTTTCTAAGTTTTTAGCTTGTTAGTAAGTTTGAAGATTGAAAAATATTTTCATTGATTTGGTTTCAGACTTTCAACCTGTAAGAACCCTGCTGGTTCTAACTTTTCTGAAATGCTAATTCTGATTTGTTTTTGTGTTTTTCAATAGATTTGAATAATTTAAAGTAAAAAATGACAAGTTTGCCAAGCAAGAATTGCACATAAAACTGAATAGAAACGGAATTGAGAGCAACTGCAACTATATTATGAATAAGATAACTGCTACACTTAATTCTACCACTAATTGCATACCTGTAGGTCCTCAGCTTATTTTAAATGAATAATTCTGGTGTTTGCCAGCCAAAACTGGGAAACTGACCAAAATAGGTGTACAAGTCTAAAATACAATTTTTCCAAGCCAGAAAGTAGATGAATCAACCTATTAGAGCTAAGCGTTGAGGATGTTGTCACCAGAATGCAAATAAGGGAGGCGTTTCAGCCTCCAGTCAAAAACGTCCTTCCTCGAACCCCCACATGGCAAGCTGAAAAGTGTACGGCCAACAAAGGAGAAGTGTACGGCTTCTTTATTGAATTCAAAATGCTGCAAATGGGACATCTAAACCTGAATGCCGATGAAGCACATAAAGACTCCTGAATGAAGTCCTCCTAGTTTGCAATAATTTAGCTTATCTTTCACAACTTCAGAATCACAGATCCATGAAGAATTTTCATTCTTCAGTAGCAAACCCTCTGAAACCCCTGTCTCAGAAAATCCACAGAGCAAAGCAAAGAAATTCCAAATAATCATCAATAATGAGTTTTAATTGCCTTTTTTCTCCTTATTGTAAATGTTTGTACTTGCAGGAGATTTCATTATTCCTGCGATGGTTGTGAATCTATATTGTTCGACAATTTTGAGTTATGTGTTTGATTTTTTGGATTCTTTCATAGCTGGAAGGGTAATGGCTTCCTTGATAACCGTCACCGACCTATGTGCATGAAATAACAACTTCGTGGGAGCCTCGTGTGTGCTGGCAGCGGTTTTCGTATTTCATCCATTGAGAGGTTCTGATTGTTTCATCGCCTATGTGACTCTTTTGATAACTGGTTTATCTAACGGCTCACTTTGTAATTATCGATAGCTTATGTCTCTTCAGCTTTCCTTCTTCATCCCTCAAGAGATATCTTCGAGCCTTGTTCTTATATATTGTAGCGTTAGCAGGTTGTCGGGGGGTGCAAGAAGGGAGTCAAGATATATATATTTGCTTATGAGATCATCCGTGTGAGAAGCCTTGGATCTTCATCTGCATTTCTGCATCTTCTCTTCATATACGATTGATGTATGAGTATTTCACATTACAGAGAGCTTATGTGTTAGCCGTATGGTAGAAACCATAGTTTTAAGACTCGTGGACTCGCCACGGACTCGCGAGTCCAGTGGCGCCACGAGTCGACTCGCCATGGACTCGCGAGGCGCATCCTGGTGAGTCTTTTTGAAAGACTCGCGAGTCTTTCTAATTGACTCGCGCGAGTCTTTCACTTGGACTCACGAGTCTTTTGATTAGACTCGTGCAACCCAAAAAACAAGTCAAAAAATTATCTAAATCTTTTTTTTCAAGTCAGTCTCATTCCCTTCATTAGAATATATACATGAGATATAACATTTAAGTATAAGTGGCATTTCAATATGTCTTTTTCCTTTCTTATACTTTAAGTTATATTTCATGTATATATTGGCAGGATGTTTGAGAGTGGTTTTAGATCTCTAGGAATTATAATGCAAATTTTAGGTTTTAGAAGATCTTTTAAATTTTCAGACTTAGTCAAATTTCAGTAATGAGTAGGCTCATATTAGCATTCTCTCACCCTCTCTATATCACTCACTTTATATACCTCGAATTTTAGACCTATCTATCTCCCTATCACTCCTCCTCTATCCCCTCTCTCTACCACTCTCTATCTCAGTCTCTCCTCTCTCCCCCAAGATCTAGACCTATCATTATATGTAATTTTGTAAACATTTATAAACTTATGCTTCTGTTATACATTTTAAAGTTTGAAACTATAAGTATGTACTATGAATGATGAAATTTCAAATATTGAGTGTTTGGAGATCATATGACATGCGTAATGTTTCAATTATGGCTCTTATGTTCTCTAAATGCATTAATTTCTTTATGTTTTTTTGTAAAACTACGGTTTTTTTTTTGCTGAGTCTTTCGCGAGTCTTTCACGAGTCGGAGTCCGAGTCCAATTTTTTGGATTGCGGAGTCCGTGGTGAGTCCGAGTTTTCAAACTTTGGTAGAAACTATCAGTTGTCTGAGACATTATCGACCCTTTCTGTTAATTGTCAAGTGATTAAGCTTGTGAAGCTTTGTATCAGATATGTGCCTTTAATAAAGGTTGATTTTTGGTGTGGTTGGGTTTTTCACCCTCAGGTGGAGGGTTTTCCCAAGATAAATTTTTGTGTATCTTGTTCTTGTGAGATTTTTCTAAGTTCCAGATTTTTGTCTTATCTTTCTAGTTCGAACATTAACACTTATAACCCCAAAAGCACAAATTCCAAGAAAGTACGTCCAAATGGAATTTTAAATACATTAAACGTATTTAAATCACTTTTCAATAGTTTAAATTCATCTTGGACGCACTTTTTTCATTTAAATGATTTAAAATCACTTTTAATATTTCAAGTGACCTTTTAATTTTTTATAAAGTCACTTTATAATATTTAAGTGGCTTATAATTTTAATAAAGTCACTTTATGACTTTATAATATCCATATAAGTTAATTAAATAACTTAACCACTAAAATATTAATATCTATCTCAATATTCAGTCTTTTGACGTGTCGTCAAAAGATAGGGTCAACACTGAATAACCCCCATGTGTCCAGATGCCTTGACTAAAAATATCACAACTGCCAGATTGACTTACTATAAAACTATAAATAGTAAGTCCCTCAACTAAGAAGCCCATGCACAGACTGCAAAAGCCCTAGAACTGAAACCAAGACTGAACTAAAGAAGTGGAACTGCCACTGAGACTCTCTATCTTAAAGGTTAGCCTACGAGAGTCCAAAATAATAGGCTAATCCATCAGTCACTGAAACTGACTAGAGTTCCCATCACACAACCACAAACAAAAACACCGTAAAATGAGCAGCAGCAGTAGTGACAGTCATGAGGGTAATGAAAGTGAAAATGAAATGAACACAATGACAGTAGACCCTTCTCTACTTCTGAAATCGAACCTCAGCTTCTATTCTACAAGAACTTTCAACCCCTAGAAACCATTGTACGAATGTGACCGCCAACAAGGATAAAAATACAGGGGGCAGCAAGAAGTGGCTTCGTCAAGTTTACAAAATTCATTACCATGGGTGCTATACTAGGGTTACAGGCCATCTAGTGAGTGAGTGGAAAAGGTGTTAGCGTTTATGATTCAATAACATTGGAACAGCAGGTTGAAATGGCAAAGCTGGCATGAGTGAGGACAAAATTATTACTACAATTCACAATCAGAAACAATCATCTACTAATTTGCATGCTTCTTCCAATCTATTATTTAGAGAGAATTGTGATAGAGGGAAGAGGAAGGCCGTTGCAGGTGAGAAAAATTCAGTGATGGGGTTAATGAATATGCAAAAACGTAAGCAAGCCAATGATTTAATGGCCAAATTTTTAAATGCACATGCTCTTCCATTTCATTTGGCAAGGTCACCTTATTTAAAAACTATGTTGAGAGATATATTAACAGTTGGACCCTATTATGCCCCCCTGGAGAACATAGATTGAGTACATCCCTCCCTGACAAACAATATTCAAAAGTGACCATGATGGTGGAGGAGATGAGGCAAACATGGATTAGGACTGGCTGTTCCATTGTCATGGATGGGTGGACTGGTATTTGACATAGGCCACTCATTAATGTTATTGTTACATGCCCTGCTGGTTCATACTTTCTTAGAGCTATTGATTGTTCTAGGAAACTTAAGAATGCTGATTTTCAGTTTGCCATTTTGAAGGAGGTCATAGAGGAGGTTGAGCATTCTAATATTGTGCAGGTTGTGACAAATTTAGCTCATGTTTGTAAGTTAGTTAGTTCGATGATTGAGAGCGCTTACAAACATATTTTTTGGACTCCATGTTGTGTACATGCTTTGAAAGACATTGGCAAAATAGATTGGGTGAAGGTAGCAGTGGCAGAGGCTAGAGACATACAAATGTTTGTATGTAACCATCACACTTCAATTGCACTATTCCGGACTTACTCAAAAAAAGAATTCCTCAAACCAGTTGAGACTAGATATGCTAGCTATTATATTTTGCTGGAGAGTATTGTTGGAGGTGCAGGATGCTCTACAATCCATGGTTGTTTGTAAAGGAGAGGAACCCACTTCCCTCACACATATCAAAAATTCCCTCACGCACATATCAAAAACAATGTTAATACCAAAACTAAGGAAGATTTTAACTAGCTCATAAACCTGAGATTTTCACTCAAAAAAAACAATTTGAATTAACAAAGCTTTTAGCCTTTTAGTGTATTTGATGCCTTACAAATTGCCCTATCTTCCAAATATAATCAATGTGACATAGTCACAAGTAACATATTTTCTATTTCATTAAGTAATTAAAGCTTTCACAATGACTATATTCTTTGGGTAAGGATATGTAAGGGATTTGAACTTGAGTCTGCATATGAGCGTACCCATGTGCTAACCACAGCCCTTCGGGTGCTTCCACGATAGCTTTTAACGAAAATTTTGTATGTATAATCCATCAGGAATTGGTTTTTGTATGCAAGCAGAATTACACCAACCAATCTTATTCAGAAAATTCAATACCAGTTTTTGCGTGTCCCACTGTTCAGCAAACCAAGTTAAAAAAATGGCCAGTATAAATGAATATGTTTTTGAACTTTGTTTGGTAACATTCATACAAGAAGTAAAACACCATAACAGGGTAGTTCCTACAGGATTTTTGAGCCAATTGGCTAATTTTTCACAAAATATTCAAAATTATATTCGCTAATTGCAAATTCTCAACGAAATATTAACCAATTTTTCATATAAAATCTGCACAGTATACACATCCATAATTTTTGAATTATTCAGATTTATGCTATCAGATTTCCACAATCCATGCTATGATTCTTTTGATGCTTCTGGATTCGATTGTGTGAAAAAAAAATCATCAACGTTTCGAATCACACTGGGTGATTCATCATCCTCATGTTCGAAACATTGATGAAAAAAAAAATTCCGACAATCCAATCCAGAAGCATCAAAAGAATTATTCAGATTTGCCAATCATTCTATATACTTTAAAAGTATTCTACAAGCCTTACAAAGTTTCCCTAACCCATAATTTTTCAAACAATTTGAATTGTTTCCTTAGCGATTTGAACACAACCATACAAAACTAGGGTTCTCGTAGTTTCTACAGTCCATAAGATTTCAAGTATATTACCGCAAAATACTTCATTTAAACCAGCACAAAATCCTATGGACTTTCAAATACTTTGCCCCTAGATATTGAACAAAATAAAAACAGTGTGTGTTAAAAACTGACACGGGTTAGCAAAATAAGCTGGGTGATTGATACAATTTACGATGCAACCAAAGCTATCAAAATTTTGATGATATGCAAAATAAATTGGTTGATAATATAAGCTTACCTGGAAGTACGGCGGCTCTGTTTCTGATCAAACTAAAAGGCTTGAGTGATCTGAGAATGATAGCGCAAAAGCTGGACTTGCACTGCATTCTTTATCCAATATCGATTAGTTTTGATCAATTTTAGCTTAAAAGCATTTAACGAGTTTTTATCGCGTTTCGTGTTAGGTTATGGTGTACCTTTAATAATCCTACCGTTGGCACCACATATTGGATTCACCTATTTGCATTTTATTGTAAATGACTAGCAATTGCACATTGGTGTGTAATGGGTACGCCGAAGAGATATAGAAGGTCAATCATGATTTTTTAATCTATTTTGATTATATTTGTATAGTAGATAAGGTCAATTGGTAGGTCACTTAGAAAATGGTGCTGTTTATGCAAAAATGGTCTCAATGAAGAAATGATGGATTAAAATCAACTATGCATTCATTTTACCAAACATAAGTAAAATGAAACCTTTGAATCAAAAAGATAATTGAAATTCATTTCTAGGAGGCTCATGTTATGTTTACAATAGTTAAAGAAAGGAAGAGAGATTGATAGATAAAGAAAATGAGACATGTAGAGAGAGAGAGGGGGGGAAATGGTGTTGTTTATGCAAAAATGGTCTCAGTGAAGAAATGATGGATTAAAATCAACTATGCATTCATTTTACCAAACATAAGTGAAATGAAACCTTTGAATCAAAAAGATAATTGAAATTCATTTCTAGGAGGCTCATGTTATGTTTACAATAGTTAAAGAGAGGAAGAGAGATTGATAGATAAAGAAAATGAGACATGTATAGAGAGAGAGAGAGAGAGAGAGAGAGAGAGAGAGAGAGAGAGAGAGATGTCTAGGTAGAGGGGAAATGAAGAAGATAGAGTTAGAGACGAAGATAAACTAAGAGAGAAAGAGGGTTACAAATGAAGAAAAATATAGATGTAGAGGGAGAGATAGAGAAAAAGAGAGATATAGAGATATAGAGGGAGACAGAGAGATGTGTGAGCCAAATTGTAACTAACTCATCAACGAATATGTTGACATAGGTTGACACCTAGTATGGTGGCTATACCTTTGGTAAATCTTTTAACGAATAGTAATATTTTTAACAAAATATCAAATTATTTGTAGTTGACATGCATAACCTCAATTTGTTTTTTTTGACACATAGGAATTGTCATTTGGTGCCCTCATCTAGTTATACTTCTCAAAACATAAAACATTTGAGGAATTTTGTTGAGAGAATGTCAAGGGGGGAAGCTACTTAGAAATTGTATAAAAGGTGTCATTTTTCATTAAATATGTATGATGTCATATAATATTTATTGGTTTGACTTCGTTGTAGTTGATCTATTGTATCTTCTTTCTCACTTATGTTGTTTGTACTTATTTCTCACCTTTGGGAGTCTTAAATTACACTATGAAATGTTTGGTTCTTATATTCATGTTTGTCTTGCTTTAGTTTAACGTACAACCTTATGACCATACATTATGAGGTCAAGTCATCATAAATTCCATACAAGCGTGCACCCTTTTAATGATTTTTTATGTTGATAGTCACATTCTAAAATGAATTGACATTAGCTTTGATTTTCTATACAACCATTCAGTTTAATTTAATCTAAGTTCTTCTATTGTATCAATGCATTATTCATAAATTTAATTTTTAACTAAAATCTATATTATTTATATTATTACAAATGATATTAAATTAAATAAATAAAAAATAGAAGATAATATATTTTTTGCATATTTTTTGTGTAGTACATAAGGTCAATTGGTAAGCCATTTATCAAATGATGTTTTATGTGAAACAAGGTGTCAATGGAGAAGTGATAGCCCAAAAAGATGATGAGACCAATAGTCATGCATAAGAGGCTCTCATACTTGTGGAGTTGATATGACTTCACATGATTGATTGTTTTTTACAACTCAACTATAGATATTCACCCAAAGAAACAATTTGATCTCCATGTTACTTTGGTCTTAGTCCTAGGATAGGATGTGGGTATAGAAATTTGGTCTTAGTCCTAGGATAGGATGGGCAATGGCTACGCAGCGGACAAAATGGCCCGCTGCCATGCCTTCTCCATCCGATCCCCCCCATGCCATGCGATGCCATCACGCCGTCGATGGTCGTCCAATCAACTGCAGCAGTCCCATCAACCCGTACACCACACGGATCTCCCTGCTAACGCCCGGTTTTATGCGCTTTTCGTGCCATGTTTTTGGATTATTTTATATAATTGAATTATTTTTTAAGAAATTTTGAAAAATGTATGTTGATTTAAAAAAAAAAATATTATCAAAATAAATACATCCATTCAACATGTTTCTTTTTTAATCCAAATAAATAATAAATTTATAATCATTGTTGTTGTAACTAAAAATATTTTTTCATTTTAGTGAATTTATTTAAACGAGTTGTTAATTACTATTTTAACGATTATATATTATTATTTTTTCCATGTTTATATTTTAATTTTTCTAACATTTTTTTCTATATCAATTGATTGTACTAATAATTTTAAATTATTCAACAACTATATTTTTAATGTACTAATAATTTTAAATTAAATTAATGATTTATACAAAATTAAATAGAATTTTTTTATACAATAAAAGAGGTACTATTCATAAAATTAAATTAATGTTTCATACATGAATAAGTTAACCATTTTTTCTCTCATTTATTGTTGTACCTATGTTTATCATTGATAACTTAGTTATACTAGATCAATCTCTAGACAACTTCTTTTTGGACTATGATATAAGATAACTAGAAAAATAAGTGTATTATACATCCTGCCCTGCTTATAAAGAATAGAACCAAATACTCATGCTTGTTAATTCGATAGAATAAAATAAACAATATTCTCATTTTAATGATGCCTTTTCTTTTATAAAATGGAGATGCTTTGAATATTTCAATATGAAGTTCTATGTTTTCCTTGAAGATTTAAATAGAACCCCCTTCATAGTTAAAACACTTATTAGTTTGAATGAGTTTTAAATTGGGACAAGACTCTATTTGGATAAGATATGTATGGACAAGTACTAGTCAAATAAATCAATATCCTACTAGACACCTATATAGTGTTTTATTGACTTGTTTACTATCAAGGGTTCTAGACAAGTTAGTTCATGTCTCTATTAGTTTTGGTGAATGTTTATAGTTTTGCATTCTTAATCAAGTGACAATCCCTTTGGTGTACACCTCAAAATCAATAAAGTTCTAGACAAGTTAGTTCATGTCTCTATTAGTTTTGGTGAATGTTTATAGTTTTGCATTCTTAATCAAGTGACAATCCCTTTGGTGTACACCTCAAAATCAATAAACAAGTCAATAAACAAGTCAAGGTTAGAATTTACATCACGGTCAAGGTTATGATTATGGTTAGAGTTAGGGCTTAGCGCTTAGGGTTAAGGTTAGGGCTAGATTTAGGATTGTGATTAAGGTTATGATTAGAGATAGAATTAGAGTTATATCAATGTTAGGCTTAATTTTAGTCTTAGGGTTTAGGGTTGGGGTTCAATTAGAGCAAAATCAATAGCTCAAATTTAAGATTAGGGTTAGGATTATAGTTAGGGTTTACATTATTGTTAGGGTTGGGTTAATGGTTAAGGTTCAAATTTACATCATGGTTAGGGTTAGGGTTAAGTTTGTGGCTAGGTTGAGGATTTAGGTTATGGTTAGGATTATGTCTAGGGTTAGGGTTGATATCATAAGGTTAGGGTAAGGGTTAAGTGTTAGGGTTAGGATTATAGTTAGGGTTTACATCACTGTTAGAGTTAGGTAAATGGTTAAGGTTTGGATTTACATCATGGTTAGGGTTAGGGTTAAGTTTGTGGTTAGGCTGAGGATTTAGGGTTACGATTAAGATTATGTCTAGGGTTAGGGTTTATATCATAAGGTTAAGGGTTAGGGATACGACTATAGTTAGGGTTTACATCATTGTTAGGGTTAGGTTAATGGTTAAGGTTTGGATTTACATTATAGTTAGGGTTAGGGTTAAGATTGTGGTTAGACTTAGGATTTAGGGTCATGGTTAGGATTATGTCGATGGTTGGGGTTAATGGTTAGGGTTAGGATTATAGTTAGGGTTTTCATCATTGTTAGGGTTAGTTTAATGGTTAGGGTTAGACACAGGGGCTTCACTTAAGATTTAATTATGGTTAGATTAGGGTTAAAATTGTAGATTAGAGATATTGTGAAGGTTAAGGTTTGATTATGATAAGGGTTTAATTATAGTTAGGATTAGTATTAGATTTCAATTGGGGTTAATATTGGGATTATGATTTAATTACATTAAGGTTAGGGTTAAATTAGGATTAGAGTTCAATTAGGGTTAGGGTTAGGTTAGAATTCAATTAGAATTAAGGTTCAGTTAGGGTTAAGGTTCAGTTTAGGGTTAGGGTTCAATTATGGTTAGATTAGCATTCAAGTTGTAGGTAGTGTTTAATTCTAGGCTTATAGTTAAGTTTAAGGTTAGGCTATAGTTAGGATAAAATTATGGTAAGATTAGGTTTAGAATAAAGGTTAGGCTACAATTAGGGTTGTTTTTGTAGGATAATGCTTGGGATAAGGAACGACATTCAATTATAATTAATGTGAGGGTTAGGAGTAGGGCTCAATAAAGGATAGGGTTAGTATTACAATTCAATTGTAGTTTAATTAGTGTTAATATTGAAATAGGGTTAGGGTTTGATTTATAGGTAACAATTTATAGGGTTAGCGTCTAATTTTTAGTGTTAGTATTGAAATGGGGTTAGGGTTTAATTCAAGTTATAGGTAGTAATTAATCGTTAAAATAGTAATTAATAATATATAATCGTTAAAATAGTAATTAACAACTCATTTAAATAAATTGACTAAAATGAAAAAATATTTTTACTTACAACAACAATGATTATAAATTTATTATTTATTTGGATGAAAAAAGAAACATGTTAAATGGATATATTTATTTTGATAATATTTTTTTTTTAAATCAACATACATTTTTCAAAATTTCTTAAAAAATAATTCAATTATATAAAATAATCCAAAAACATGGCACGAAAAGCCCGTAAAACCGGGCGTTAGCAGGGAGATCCGTGTGGTGTACGGGTTGATGGGACCGCTACAGTTGATTGGACGGCCATCGACGGCGTGATGGCATCGCATGGCAGGGGGGGGATCGGATGGAGAAGGCATGGCAGCGGGCCATTTTGTCCGCTGCGTAGCCATTGCCGATAGGATGTGGGTATAGAAATTGTCGGTGCATTGAAGAAATTCAAATTACCGTTGCTACATTTAACTGGTTTGATGTGGTCATGGTTTACATTTAACCATATCTCGAAATTGTCGGCACACTTTTTCATGTTAACAGACAACGTTTTCTACCATCAATACAAACGTTTTCTTGGCAACACCTGCACAAGAGCCATCTGTTCAACTGAAGTAATTACACGCTGACACAGTGGCATTTGCAGGGCTTCTTCTAGGATGTTGCGAGGCTGGAACTCAGAACCTTCCCATTAACTCGCAAAAATGTACAGTCTGCCCCTTCCAATTCTTCGCCAACATTATCGACAAAAAAGCCCGGATATCTTTTTCCACCAGATCTCTGTTTCTGTTTCTGTTTGGCTTGGCTTATCTTATTATCTGATTCTGGAGAAGGAAATCGCACTGGTAATCGCAGAGGTGTAGGCAAGGGAGCGTGACTTTTAGAAATTGAATGTCCCAAAAGCTGTTACTGTTCCACTCACACAGTTGTCTAATGGCGGACTTTCACAATGCTTAGAGGCATTCAGTGTTAGAATTAGTTTGATTGAGGAAAGCCCTAAGAAAGAGGGGTCTTTGAAAAGAGCATTCGTGGAAGGGCGATTCTCACCTTGAATGGAGTCACTGGCATGTGATGTGTTAGCAAATGTTTTTCTTTACACATAACAACAGACATGAGAAGTTGGAAAAGTTTACAAGGTCAAGGTAATTTTAAGAGAAAAGGTGACCATGAAGAGCATACCAATATCATACAATTTTCTCTTTTACTCTTCAAGTAGAGATTCTGACTTCAAGTTGTTGATATACGAGTTCATTGCTGATGGCAGTTTGGTTGTTTGGTTGTCTGCATGGTGATTTGACCCAGTGATGGTCGCTGCATTATAATATTGCTCTTGGCATAGCTTGTGGACTCAGATATATGCATCAAAATTTCTCCCCTCCAGTATTGTACAAGCATGTGAAATCCAAAACCATTTTGTTGGACTAGGAATTTGGGGTTATAATTGCAGATCTTGACGTTTCCAGAAGTTCGGCGATGAGTATACGACATCTGACTCTGTCAAAGTCGTATGGATATCCGAGTTTCAGTTTTATCTGCTACCTATGTTTAAATTTCAATTTCATGTCAAAGCATAACATACATTTTGATGTGCAGAGTACGGGCATAGACTGACGGTAAGCTGGCATAAAACAAAAACGGTGAAAGTTAGTGGCAAAGCGATCAACGGACAATATATTCCTGATCGTCTTGCATTGTTTTTATTCATTTTCCACCGTAAAAAAATATGAACAAAAACAGTGAAAGTTAGCGGCAAAGTGATCAACGGACAATATATTCCTGATCGTCTTGCATTGTTTTTATTCATTTTCCATCGTAAAAAATATCGATGGAAACATGGGTAGAAGAGATGACAACGCCACCAAAATCAACCTAAATCTACATGACACCATTCTCTTCAAACAATTCTAGGGTACACAATAATGTTTCATACATTGATTGCTCCAACTATTGGTCTGAGCAAGCTGAGTGAGGTGACCGCCAAGTAGAGAGCAGTGGAGGCCCACTGGAAAATGAATGCGATTTGATGGATGTAAATCATCTTGTCCATGCATTGACAGACGCACGTCTCTTCAACAACAACAGAAATAACGCAAGTGCACAACAAACAATGAAATACGAACACCTTTGGTTAAAAGAAAGCAGCCACGTAGGAAAAAAAAATGAACGGACGTGATTTCCCAGATGGTCTTGCATTGGTTTTCTTTAACTCAACTTGTTCATCTCATATAGGGAACACCTTCGGCGTCAAAAGCATTTTGTTTGTAATTGAAAAATTAACTATATTAGGGGAAAGGACCCAGTAGTTGAGCATGTACCAATTGTTGTGAGGGTTGTTGATACCTTTTGTTCCAAAAATTGAACAAATAAAACCTATTGTTTGAAACAAAAAATATCAATTTTTGTTAGGAAATGTACCAACAGTTGTTAGGAAATGTACCAATAGTTGTTAAGAAATGTACTAATATTGTAAAAAGTAACCAATCAGGGGATGCCATGTCAGCTGCACAACTATTGGGGTCTCTTTTGCACGCCTATTGGTCTCACTTTGTTTTGGGGCTGTTTTGGACACCTTGGCAAAAAGCATGCTGATGTGGCATCATATTTGATGACGTGGCCCTGAAACCTTAGTTATTAGCAGGGGACTTGCCAAGTAAGCTGCTGTAAAAAAATTGGAGTGATTTGAAATTTCCAAGTAGGATTTTGAGAAGCGCGAAGTTAGGGTGCACGACTACTGGGTCCTTTCCCCTAGTAGTCGCTATTACACTCACATGAATATGGATTAAGATGATTTTTTGTTGTTGTCTATATGTGATTTAGTTGTTTATAGCTAGTGTTATAGCTTCTAGATAGTAACAAGCACATTGTGAGTGTTTATAGCTAGTGTTCTAGCTTCTAGGTAGTAATGACGAACATTGTGATTTGTTATGTGCACAAGGGTCAAAGTGGTCATTTCAAAGTGTCGCCCAATACTTACTTAAAGATGCTCCAATAACTACACTACAACCACTTCAAAAATGGTCAACACTTATGCACAAATGCCCCAATAGTCATCTGCTATGGGTGTCAATAAAGATGCACAACTCCTCCAATTAAAGTCCAAAAATTCTAACTACCAGGGGTAAAGTGGGCACCATTGGTACATATGAAATTTATTAAGAATGGTAATTGGAACATGGGCATTAACTAGTCCTTTTCCCCCATATTTTTTAAAAATCTATGTAAAATACTTCGATAGATATCAAATTTTAAAAATATAATTAAAGTAGATAAAATATTCTTTATCTAGTGCACCCATTTAAATAGCAATAGTTAAAAGAAAGTTGTCATTTCTGATTGGATAAAGAAGAAAACATCAGTTTATCTTTTTTGATTTTGGATAAGTTAATATAGAAGAAAGTATAATTGTATATGTGCATATAAGATACATTAATTTAATTTACAATATCTTATATATAAAAATATATTTTTGTGTTATAGAATATTGATTTGGGGTTCTTTATACATTTTACACCAAGATTGCAGTGAAGGTGCAATGATTGTGTTGATTCTATAAAGAACAAGTGCCACATAGTGGCAATACCTACCCTCATACTATTATAATAAAAATGTTTGTTCAAATTTTTAGTTATTATAATTTTAAATTTTAATAAAAATATTTGTTTTAATTTTTAGTTATTATAATTTTGAATCATTGTTATTTTAAAATTTTATTTATGTAATATTAAATATAACTCTTACTTTAATAAAATAGTATAAATAGTTATAATATAACACAAAATTTATAGTGAAAATATATTTTTTTCTTAAGAGCGTAATCTTAATTTAATTTAAAAAATCTATATAATTATAATTATAATAATAAAATTAATCTCAAATTTAGTTATTAATTTGTAGTGTAGTATTATATTATTTGAATTATATTTATGCAATATTAATTATAATTGGTCTTAATTAAATAACTATTAATAATTATAAAAGTGAAAATAAACATTTTTTGAATGACTTAATGATAAATATTTAAATTAATAATTAAAAGTAATTAAATTATTTTGTATATATTAAAATAATTAAAAAATAAGAATGTTAATGGGCTTGCTCGGGCTAATCTGAAATTCGAGAAGGCGAAGCTAGTGGAGTGATCCAAGCCAAGGGAAGGATGGTATAAAATCAAGTTTGATAGAACCTCAAAGGGTAACCCAAGACCATCAGGAGCTAGATTTGTGGCACTAGATTGGTAGGGCAATATTGTAACAATTAGAGTTTCAAAACTTGCAGAGGGAATGAACAATGAAGCTAAGGCTCAAGCGGCTATTGAAGCATTGAAAATGGGGGAAAAAATGGGCTTCTTGAAAATACAGCTTGAAGGAGATTTCTTGATTATTATTATTGATGCAATAAAAAATGGTGAAATACATGCCTAGAATTTGAATAAATATATAATCTTTGCCAAGCATTTATTAGAAACTTTTGAGGAATTTGAAGTTGGGCATGTAATGAGATTAGGGAATGACATGGTGGATAGGCTATCCAAATGGGCAATGACTCTTGATGATGGTCCAAAAAATATAGTGGAAGATTTTCATAATCTTGAGCTCAGTCTCTTCGTTGGAATAGTACGCCACCGTTTTCAGAAGATATTAATGTAAGGGTGTGGTGGCGGGGTGATGTGACATGGGTAGCACTTGGTGCTCACAATTGAGGATGGGTGGCGACTGCATTTTAATATGGAGGCTACCTTTTCCTCGATTATCCCAAGCCAACAATTAATATTTATGGGCAAAGACACTAAGAAAAAAATGAAAAAAAAAATCAAATTTGATGAAGATATTTTCATTCAGATCATGGAAATCCTTTTGGGTGAAGATTTTTTTATGACTAAACACAGGAATAGGATGAACATAGACATTTTGTCAATAGTGGCAATGTGGAGGTTGGAGGTTGGACGGAAAGAAGATGTTGAATGGGTGTTGAAGGGTTGTGTGGAAAATGATTGGTTGTATGGTTTGCACGATGTTGAAAAGGGCAATTTTGGGGTAGGGTTTATGCCTACATAGGTGGCCAAGGGCACGGAGGACAAGACTCCTCAATATTTGATGTCGTTTATTCATTGGGCATAGGGGACGAACAAGGGGCGTATATCGGTTGAGATTTGTTAATTCATCACCTATGGGCAAAGAAGCGGAGGAGCCAAAGGAAAGAGGAAGGCAGATTCGAAGGAAAAACCAAAAGCAATATTCGAGATGAAAGACCAGTGGGTTAATGGGCCTTTGAAAGCAATGAGGAAGAAATGAAAAGAAAAACATTATTTTTTGTTTAAAGCTTGTTTATGTAGTTACTTGATCAATTGTTATATGTTTTAAACTGTTAAATTGTATAAATGGGTGTATATGGTAGAATATTGGTAGGTGGCGATGGGGTTTTGGTTGATGTTTTCTCAGAATATGGACATCATTTTGGAGCAAATTTTGGAAATTTTTCTTTGTGATGTGGGATAGATGATACTACAACTTATGTATTTTGTTTTGAATATTAATAAAATACATATAATTACCGACCCAAAAAAAGGCTTAAAAATATTATGATTTTCAAAAATTAATAAAAAATAGAATGATTTCAAAAATATATATATAACACAATTATAAAGTATACATATAATAATTAGGTGTATTTTTGTTAGGATTGATGATAGTCCCAAAGATACTGAGAGGGGGGTGTGAATTAGTATCTAACCGGTTAACAGAATATTTAACCTTATTAAGTATTTTGCATTCCAAAACAGTGTACCGGTAAACAAGAATTAATGCAGTAAATAGGAACGGTAAAGACATCATAGAAAACACACCATAACACGAGATGTTTAACGAGGAAACCTGGTGTGGGAAAAACCTCGGTGGGATTTGTGACCCACGATATTCACTCATTGGCCAATGAATGGATATTACTTACAAGAGGGGCCTGCACATGCAGGAAGGCCAACTACCTAGAGCTAACTACTCAATCACAAAAAGGAAGTCTCACTGACTTAAAAAATGGATTATGAAAATCCAATATAATGTACTGCTACAATTCAGGATCTGCTATGCTAGGTTCAGTACCGGTTTAAGCTCATACTATAACCATAAACCTTATACAAAATCTGTCTTAATATTCGCTCATCACTTCTACCATATGTCCATCCTGTCTTCTATATCAAAATGATTTTCAAGATCTCATACATATATGAGTCTTATTACAATATGCCATGTCGGCTTTACAAAAGATATTTACAATTAAATACAATAAACAAAACTTTATTCGTGTCGGTTGGGGTGTCGGTCTACATTGTTGTCTTTGTCGATGAAGTGTCTGTCGGTGTCGATGCCTGTTGGTGCCGGTGCCTGAAGATATCCACAAGGTTGCCAGTAAGTTGCCATCAATGACAACACCATCATTTCTCACTAGAGTGTAGAATGCCAACAATTTTTTTAATACAAATATTATTATTTAATTTTTCATTTAATTTAATTTCAACTGAATCAAATCCCTATAATTATTTTTATTATCTATATTTTGAGATAAAAAGAATTATTAAACTTTATATAAAAAATATATTTTATTTACAATGTCATAAATAATATATATATATATATATATATATATATATATATATATATATATATAAAAATAAATAAAATAGACATTTTTTTTTATAATATAAAGAAATTCAAAAAAAACCTAAAAAATCTATTATTCCTAATAATTTGCTCCTATAACACCAAATTTTAAACCAATCATAGTGTAGATAATTCATTTCTACAATATCTTAAATTTAAAAATATAAATCTTAACTTTACAAAAACCAAGTTTATTTTGAAAGCAAAAATAATAATATTTTTTTATTGGTGCAAACTAATTGATTGATTGGAGTGAATGCAATAGTATTGCCTATGGCAAGTACTAATAACACTATATGCCTATACCCAAAATTCTCATCAGCAAACTGGAGAGCGAGAAGGATTCCCTGGAATTGGAACCTGACACTGAAGGTATGGAAGAGGTGCAAGGACTTAGAACGAGGACTAGAGGCAAAAAGAAGGAGAAGAAGCCAAACAAGGAAATGGAAGAACTCAAAGTTGCTTCGGCAAACTATGACCAGTTGGTCAATAAGGCGGCTGATCTTCTTAAGTCTTTTTAGTTGTTGTTAGTTATTTAGGTCTTTTCTCTGGTTGTTTTGCTTTGTTGTTCCTTTTCTTTTGTTGTCCGTTCAGTTTACTGGCCTTTTTGCCAGTCTTTTGTAAGTTGTTTCTTTGTTGGTCTGGATGCTCTATGTTGAACTATCTTATGCTCCTTTATTAAAGGTTTCAGGTCCTTAAAACCTATTTTTCATATTAATCAGAAAACTATATGCCTAGACTTGTTTGTGTAATTTAATATTGTTCGCATAATCTAACTTAATTAGTGTAAAATGGTATTTTTTAGATATAATTAAAATAATTTAAAAAAATTATTAAACATTCTTTGTTTTAATATTACTTATTTTAGATTTAAGTAAAATATAGCATTTTGATATACAACATTTAAAGTTAGAAATATCATGTTGTTAAGAATTTTAAATTTTAAATTTTTAAAAAAAAAAAAATATATATATATATATATATATATATATAAATAATTGATTTCCATTCAACCATCAAAATTAATATTGGCAATCATTAACCACAACTATGTAGTTGACAATAATAACCATGATCATATGATTTGAAATGATGGAATAAAATATTATTAAAAAGAATTATATTAAGTATTATGATGATTGATGGTATAAAGGAAGTTTATAAGAAGGATATAGAAATGAAACCATTAATTCTTGTACTATAAGTTTAGAAATATTTAATGAATGGTTCATATCTAATAGTTAAAATTTGTTATAGTTGTTCATATGTATGTCAATCTTTGCAAAGATTGATTATTACTTGAATTTTAAGAGTATAGACTATAATAGAGTTGGCATAAATATGAAAACTTACTAGAATTTTTCAGGATTAATAAATTTTCAAATATCATTATTAATTATATGAGACACCCAATTCATAAAGCTTTTACTAATTAATGAAATTGGAGTTCATGCATCACATGAAAATGTATAATCTTTTTAAAGCATATTATTACTAAAAGATTGCCTAACTAGATTCATATAAACTCAAAAGAGATATTTTGCTTAGATTTGTTAAGTGTTTATTATTTATCATAAAGAGACTTTAATAATTTTGTGTGGGCACTCATTTAGTTTGATCATTTCTAGAATGTAAATAAATGATGAAATCTTTTTTAATATAATAATAAAATATTAATGCATAATATCCCATCATAAAAAATGGCTCACAACTTGCGAAAAAACGCAACCAATGGCTTTAGGGCTTTCACTCTGGTTCAGTCGCGGGATCCTGCTCATGCGGGAAAGAGGCTTACTGCAAACCGATTTGCAGTCTTGGGTCGTCATCCTCCCTTAGCCTTTGAGGCTTCCACTCCAAAGCAAAACAATAGGTGCTTCCTTTATGCGAGAAACTCCCATGGGAGGGAACGACGACCTCAAGACTTGCTCCCTAATTTCATATTGGAAGGGAAAACTACCCATGGATGGCAGGAGGTTAGAGGCAAGAGATCCTAAAGGGCAATAAATGTGCAATCTAGGATTGAGCAAGTTGGCAAGGCAGAAAATGGTATCAGACAAAACCTTGATGATCACGTATGGATTGCTCCAATTACCTCCATAACTCATGGTTACGCATCAAGAGCCAACTTGATTCCTCTAGGTGAGAAGCGAAACTGCGAGAGGGCCTCTAACCTTCCGCCCTTGACTGCCCAACCAAAGAGGGAATAAAAATTAGGGTTTGGCCCTAATCCCTCCATCTTTCATAAATATGTCCTGCCAACTTCGAGTTGATCCTATGAGGGGTATGGTAATTCCCAAATTCATGGTAAATCATTAGGATCTTGAGCCCAAATATTTTTGTAACCAACGGGCGAAGCAATTTAATAGGGAATCTGGACCTAAAGCATGCATTTGGAAGAATAGCTCACAAGGAGATAATCCTAGGCCGATTAACATTGATGACCCTAATTTGGAGGTTAGAGAATAAATATTCGCCAAAAGATTAAGGGTTCATTGAAGAAAATTTAGTCTTTTTGCTAGGTGGTGCGGGAACGATATTGAAAAAATTGCTAGTTGGTGGGAGACAGAATTCGCAAGCCAGGTAAGTATTATTTCTCTCCCCAATAATACTTTTTTCATTGATTGCAAATAGGTAGCATTAAAACATGAATTATTATCTGGGGATCCTGTGTTTTATCAAGGCTACAATTTCATATTTATTGATTGGCAACCAAACTTTAATCCCAGCTCTTATAAATTCAACAAGATGTTGAAATGGATTATTTTTAGAAATCTTCCTGGACCGAACTTATGCACTCTTAGGTCCATTTTAAACTAGGAGATAAATTAGGAGGTTTAATAGGTTTGGAAGAGACTTGATCTCGCTCTGTTGATCTTAAAATGTTAGTAAATTTGGATACCAATATAACTAAACTAAGAAGCATGGATTTCATCACATCTGATGTTAAATACTTCATCAAACCTAAATTTTACATGGGGTCGGTATCCGATAATATCGCCTTCAGGCTTAGGGATCCCCTTGTTAAGAAGAACTCTCCTCAGGCTTCTCCCTTTAGGAATAATGATATCAACATTTGTTTCAATAATGATAGAGGTGGCTTCATTATTAGTGTTGCCCATTCTGAGCAGGTAAATGTTGATAAGAAACCTAGTTCTCCTACTGAGATAGAAGAAGGGGAGATTGTAGAAAATAAATCGCATGATAACCCTTCTGAGCTGATGATCCCTAAGGTAGGCAACAAGGCAAGGGAGAATACGGTAGTCTTGCAAGAAGGTGCATCTACTAAAGTAATTACAAACTTCCCCTATGCCTCTTATGAAAATGTCGTTCCTGACAATCCTAGTCAAAACCAATCCCCTGAGACGACTTCTCCCTTGTTATTTGGTACCCAGAAGGAGATTTCATGAATCCCTCCTTAGGGTTCCAATCCTGATCACAATGCACTTACGGTCATTCAGTCAATATTAGGGAATGACATGACTCAAGGAGTTTGTGGGAACAAAGATGACAATCTGAATGGTCTCACTGAAGGGATAGAGAGTAAGAGGGAGGATGAGCTATTTTTTGAAGAGGTGATTCCAAGGCCTCTCCCCTTGAAAGCCATGTAGGAAGTCAGGCAGGTCAATGAAGTAGGATTGGAATTTATTGCAGGACATTTGGCAGAGGATCATCCTGGGTCACAGGATAGTAGAGACAAGGTGCCTTCACCTGAGAAGGATAAGGCAATTAAAAATAAGACTAAGGTATCAATCAACCAAGTTTGAAATGAATTCGTAAGTGATCTCATGGATAGTTTTGTAGAGGAAATTGTTGATGAAGATGAATTAGCCTTGCAGAAACAAGCTTTAATTGCAAAAATTATGGACTTAGGGAATGGGGAGGAGGATTTGATTGAGGAGGCCGAGATTATGGTGAAATTGAGCAGCAAAGATAACGAGGATAAGGAGGAAGTCCTTGGGATTTCTCAAAATGAATTTGGAAAGGAGACCCCAGACTGTGCTAAGCAGAGCAAAAGAAGAGGCAAAAAATCTCTGTCAGAACTAAGAAATATGGATGGGTCTACATAGGGCCAGGTCAAATTAACCTCTATGTTTGATGCAGGGAAGGGGAAGTACCTTCCCAAGTAGCCATGAAACTCCTTTCATGGAATGTTAGGGGCGTGAATGCCCCTAACAAACAGCGGACCATAAAACGTTGCATTACAACAACTAACTCTGAAATAATAATGATTCGGGAAACTAAACTAAATTCAGAAGAAACTGAGTTATTTTAGGAAAAAATTAGGCATTAAAGAGATGATTGGTCACCTGGCTAACGGGGCCTCTGGGGGTTTAACAGTAATTTAGAATCCAAGAATGGTTTCCTTTGAAATAGAAAGGAGTCAAGCAAATTGGATGAGCAGATGGGTAAAAGGCATTAAAAACAACCTTCATTTCCTTCTTATAAATGTATATGGTCCAACACAAAATAGGGACAAAAGAATGATTCAGAGTGAAATAGAACTATATCTGTTGGCAATCCCTAACCAGATTTGCATCATAGGTGGAGACTTCAATGCCATATTGGATCATAATGAGAAGAGGGGAGGCAGTAGAACAATCTCACAATCTGAAAAAGATTTTGGCGATTGGGTCCATAAAACCAACCTCATGGAGATAAAAAGTGTTAAGGACTCATACACATGGAATAATAGGAGGATAGGTTTCAACGGCATAGCAAAAAAACTAGATAGGTTTTTTCTTAGAGGTAGTTTGATTGACCTCCTTAACTCCTTATCTACGAAAATCCTTCCTATTTCAGGATCTGATCATTACCCAGTACAACTATCTATTACTGAGGAATTTAGACCCAAAAGGTGCCCTTTTATGTTTGAATAGATGTGGCTAAAAGATGAGAATGTAATGGGGTTGATTGAGCAATGGTGGAAAGGGACAAAAGTCTCTGGATCCAAGCTATTTGGAGTTGTTAGTAAATTGAAAGTGGTAAAGAACAATGGATGTTGAATTGGAATAAAACTCACTTCGAAAATATTTTTTAGGCGAAGGTTAAATTAGAAGAAGAAATGAGTGAGGTTAACAAGATGGTAATCGTAAGAGGAATGGATGAGGCTCTTTACCTGAAAAAAATAGTTACTAGCGGATTATGAGGATATCCTAGCCAAGGAAGAAGTTTTTTTGCGCCAAAAGTCCAGAGAGATGTGGTTAAGTGATGGAGATAAGAATGCAAAATTCTTCCACAACGGTACTAGACAAAGGAGAATAGTAAATAAAATAACCAAAATTAGAACTAATGAAGGATCAATTACTGAAGATCACAACCAAATTGCAACTAAGGCAATGAAGTATTATGAGAGAATCTTTAATAATTGGGAAGGTTCCAACTTAGGCTCTAGGGATGAAATCCTAGCAAACATCCCTAAAATCGTCACAAAAGAGCAGGATAAGAGTCTGGGAGCTAGCAAAAGAAGAGGTGGAAACAACATTAATGCAGATGAATCCAGACAAGGCACCGGGGTCTGATGGGTTCCCAGCAGCCTTATTTCATAAATGCGGGTATTTTATTGGGGATGAAGTTACAGAGGCATTGGAGGGGGTAAGAAATCCAGGTATTATGCTTAAAGAAATCAACAACACTTTCATCACCCTTATACCTAAGAAGGATAAGGTCGACAAATTTGGAGACTTTAGACCAATAACATTGTGTAACACTATTTACAAACTGTTCACCAAAACTATTGCAAATAGATTGCAAAAACTGTTCCCCCTCTTAATTAGTGAACATCAAATAGGCTTTGTCTTGGGCAGGTCTATATATGATGGTGGCATCATTGACCAAGAAGCCATCCACTCAATCCAATAGAATAGGGAACCTAGCATGCTAATAAAGTTAGACATTAAAAATGCTTATGATAAGGTTGAGTGTCACTTCCTTTGCAAATGCTTGGAAGCCTTTAGCTTTTCCAAGCCTTGGATCAACCTTATCTATGTATGTATCTCTTCCCTCGGGATTTTCATCCTTGTAAATGGAACCCCAGAGGGTTTTTTCAGCATCTCTAGAGGACTGAGACAAGGGGACCCCATATCCCCCTTCCTTTTTAGCATCATGGCAGAATCTCTGGGAAGATCCATCACCAAGACTAGGGAAAGGGATACCCTTAAAGGCATTAAAATAACTAGTGGATTGGATCCCATCACTCATCATTAATTTGTTGATGATACTATGTTGTATGGCCAAGGTAACAGGCATAAGGTACAAGCTTTTAAAGAATTGCTTAACTCCTATACTGAAGCCTCGGGATAGGAAATTAGCAAGGAGAAGTCTGAAATCTTCTTCTTTAATACTAACAAGGACATGATAAATGCAATTTGTAATATTTTGAAATTCAAAATGGGGGAGCTTCCATGCAAATACCCTAGATTACCCTTAGATAAAGGTTGTAGATCTTCAAAACTTTAGGATCATATGGGGACCAAAATAAAGAACAAAACAGAAACTTGGAAGGGTAAATGGCTCTCCTCGGTTGGAAGGGCAACCATGATAAAATCAGTTCTTTCTGTTATGCCAATTTACCAACTTTCATGTATTGATCTCCCAGTAGCTAAAAAAGAAGTGAACAAATACCTCAGGAATTTCTTTTGGCAAGGAACGGGAGAAAAAAAAGAAATTGGCTCTATTGGCTTGGGATAAAGTATGGAGGCCTAAGATAGATGGAGGGGCTAGAATTAAGAATATTAGAGAACAAAGTAAGGATTTAGGAGCAAAGTTAATTTGGAGAATGCACAAATTCCCTCACCTAAAATGGGCCAAAATCCTCTACCATAAATACTTAAATAGCATCAACTCTAGAAGTATTTTTAGGATTGTTAATCCCCCAAGAGGATTGCGCATTTGGAACTTCATGTTGGATTGCAGAAGTATTATTATAGAGAATCTATCATGGAATATTAGGAATGGAGACCATGCCCTATTTTGGTCAGATTCTTGGGGGGATATCCTGTGATTGATAAGGTTGCCAACCTTAAATATTCTAAGACCCTCTTGGAAGAAAGGTGGGGGAAATATGTTTATAATTACATTGAAGTTGCAGAGGGTGACATTGCTAAAGGGTGGAAGTGGAAATCCTTTGACAACATCAATATCCATGTTAGTGAAAAGGGGGAGTTGATCAAAATCCTAGGGTCTAGAGTTATAACTTTTCAGCCCAGACAAGATAAATTGGTTTGGGATGGCTTGAAAACAAGGGACTATAACACTAAGGAGGGTTATAATCTCCTAATGGGAAAACAACTAAGACCAAAAATTAACATTCCATTGACTAGACTGTGTTGGGATAAATATTGCTTACCTAAGGCCAGATTGTTCTCATGGTTAGCACTGCAGAACAGGATCCTCACTTCTAAAATATTTAGAAAAATGGGACATGTTGGCCCAAGTAGGTGCCCTCTTTGTGAAAAGGATGAAGAGAATGTGGATCACACATTATTATCTTGTAAATTCTCTCATCAATGCTAGAATTGGCTACATAATAAACTTGGATGGATCTCAACAATTCCAAGTTATATTCTGAGCATGTTTCAAGATTGGCCTATCAAAAACATGAATTGCTTGTATGGAGGTCTTTGGATTGTTGCTCCATCTATTGTCATATGGGAATTGTGGAAAGAGAGGAAAAGACACATCTTTAAAGAGAAAAGGTTGGGATGGGAACAACTAACCAATAAGATGGAAGCTACCATTATTGAGATTATGAATAATAGAATCATGAAGAGACAGTGTGGGGAGGCAATGATGACCTTCTGAGATGAAAAGATGATGGGTTGGTGGATTGAGCTGAAGATTCCTCCTTTTATTGGGCCAGGGGCTAAGGAGGGAAAGCGCAAACGAGAGAAGTGTGTATGGCAGCCACCCAAGAGTGGGTGTTTCAAGCTCAACTTTGATGGAGCCTCTAGAGGTAACCCAGGTCAGGCAAGCATTGGTTGTTGTCTTCACAACTTTGAAGGGATTGAGGTGGCGAGGTTGGCAAAACCAATAGGTATAGAAACTAACAATGTGGCAGAACTTACGGCTCTTGTGGAAGGACTAGTAATGTGCAGAGAGAAAGGGGTGCAAAACTGGCTATATAAGGGGACTCGACCATTGTGATCAATGCTCTGAGAAAGGGGTCCATGCCAAACTAGAGGTTGGATGCTATACTAAGGAGGGCATTACACTTAGGCCAATCCTTTAAGAAGATTACATTCAATCACATCTTTAGAGAGGGAAATTCTAGAGCCGACAAATTAGCAAACTTGGGAGTGAATGAGATCTCCATAGTCTAAATAGAGGCTCTCTTGGAGTGTTGTCTCATAGGAATGTTATGGAACACTACCAACATTTCATTGGTCTCTAGGTTTGGATCCTCATGGACACCCAGGGTTGGCAGACCTCTAGTATTCCTGTTAACTGACCTAACTCCTTAATTTTAGGATCTTATAGTGTTTTCAGGTATATATGGATACACTCACATAATGGTATAATGTATATAAATATTTAGGGTAGGATAAAGTCTCATGTTCCTCTGGTCTCTTTATCCTTGTATTGTCTGGTTTTCCCATTTACACACACACACACACACACACACACACACACAAACACACATATTTATATTTATTTTTTTAATATATATACTCTATATATTCACGTGCCTTGTGGGGCATGCATTTATTTTTTAATTTCACCCCGTCTGGGCATTAATCCCTTCGATGCGGTCTACTCGACATTCATTTGAGGTGTCTAATCATTATTTAGTAGGGCCAACTTTTGAAGGATGGAGGATAATCTGACGGTCTCCAATAGTGGCCTATGGAAAGGTATTAATCTCCATATGTGATAAGACAGGATTCTACAAATTTATATGTCCCTTTTGGCAGGCATAATATGTGACATCATATGATTTTATGAGAATAGCACCAAATTTTAGCATTTCAAAGGCTATGATTGTTTAATGCTTTCTATTTTATGATGTTAGACCATTATGAAATAGATAGCTTTTCTCAGGTGTAAGTCTATAACTGATTTGTGTGGTGTCCTTCTCATTTAGTTTATGTCCTTATCCCTCCTATCTCCAAGCTTGGCAGGAGTTTTACTACAAATGGATACTCCGGTAAAACTGTCATGCACTAAGAGGCAGATGGCAATTTCAAATGTGATCACACAGGATCGGCTGGTAGGGATTGTCAAATTCCCTCATGATTTGGTAATTAACATCATTCTAAAGATGTTTGGGGAAGAATATGCCCTTAATGAGGACAAAATTAGGGCTAACTCTGATATAGCATCTATGTTTTTAGCATTAGCTATGTACTTTGAGAAAGATAGAGAGGTGGTTGAAGGTATCTGCAAGAGCTTATTCAAAGATTTCATTTTGGTTAATCTAGATAGAGTCTTGATTAACATCTATGAGGACCTTACAATCCCTAAACCTAGGCATTGTGATAGGTTAGTGCGGAAAGGTAAACCGGTTCCAAAATATCCCATCCTGGATATTGAGGATTGGGATGGGTTTGAAAGGAGAGTGCCTGAAATTACCCGGAATTTGAATTTTCTACTATGGTTGTTTCTCATTAAGAGGCCAAATGGTCGCTAATGGTTTTCTCAATACCTCATGGGGGAAGGGATTTCTGGGTATGATGAAGTCCTGAACATACCCAATGCCTTCTTCATGAATAATGACGAGGACATTGCGGATGTCATTGAAAAGAAAATGAGCACTTCCAAGCAGGAAAGCGGGGGTGGCCATAAGAGAAAGGAATTAGTTGATGGCACCGATGAGATATGCTTTGGCTTCTCTTGAAAAGACAGTAAGGTTAAAAGAAATATGTCGGACTAAGCCCTACAGAGGTAGGGCATTTTTTCTATAGTTTACCTAGAGCTTAGTATTTTCTTTTTTATGATTTCATACTTAATGCTTCTACTGCTTTAGTTATATGGACTTTATAATTGACAGGATTTGGTTATATGGTATTTTGATGGTTTTGATGGTGGTTAACTCTTAAATTCTATGGGCATGTACCTGCTAATATTATTGTGAAATATTTAGTAGTTTTTGTTGTATTGGTTTCTCTATTATTTCTTGGTTTTGCTTTCTTGGCTCCTTCTATTTTGGATTTCTAGCCTTTGTTTTGGTAGTTTCCTATTCTGCATGTTTGTCTGTTGGGTTCTTGATTAGGCTTCCCTAGGGTTCCCATTTTATTTACTTAGTTTCATTTAGTTTTATTTTTAGATTTAGATTCTCATCTATATATATATATATATATGGGTCAGTGCAAGAAGATGAGTCCACTTTTTGGCCAAAAAGTGGAAGTGTTTTCCCTGTTTTTCAGATTTTGTCTCACTTGAGCTTAAATTTTGAAACACTTAGAGATTGAATCTTGGAAAAAGTCAGTAATATAAAAGATAGCTCTCTGAGTGTACTTTTCAAATATGTAATTTATTTTAATACCCACATAATAAAAAATAACTTTTTGAATGGAGTTCTAAAAAATATGTTTTAAAAATGCCTGTTTCAGGACCATACCATGCATGTGTACGACCCACACTTTTTGACACAATTAAAATTATTTTCTCAAACCGTGTTGGGAAATGGTTTGTAACACACTGAAGATTGATGAGCATATTTTTCTGGTTTTTTTTTTCAAATATTTTTTTTTAATTAATTTTTTAATGGCCGTAATTATCTTTTTAAAAATTAGACGTGTACGACCCACATAATTTGACATAAACTTAGCATTTTTTGAATTTTTTTTTTTAAATTGAAAATAATTTTGTGTAGATTGATGACATATAAATTTTTTTTCAAAATTCATTAAAATAAAAAAGTTATTAAATTAAGAAAATTAGTTAATATTTCAAATTTATGAACCTGATTTAGTATAAATTAAATGAAAAATAGTTAAAATAATCAATTTTTAAATTAATTTACATATTTAGAATCTAGACAGTATAATCTGAAATGGGTTTCAATTTTGTATAAAAATTCTCTGATTAGAGGCACGTAAACTATTTCATTTCATCATATTTGTGCTTTCATTCATGGAGCTTTGAATTTGCAGGTTCATGTCTTAGGTGTGGCCATCCCAGGCCTATCCCGGGCCTAATCCCGAGGCAAGTGGCGGTTGTGATTTCAAATTTTGCATAACAGGCCCCCGTTTTATAAACGGGGGCTCGTTTCAAAAAAGGGGGCCCGTTTCATGTTTTGCCCGTTGGATTTAACAACGGGCCCCCGTTTCTAAATAACCATTACTGTAAAAAAAAAGATAGATTGCATCGATTTACCACACTATCATTGAAATCCGTACTGACAAAGATTTTTTACATCATTTGGCAGTACTTTTTAATATTTTTTACACGATTTTTTGAAGAACTCAATAAAAAGATATTATTTTTTTAAGAACTCAGTAAAAAGATATTATTTTTTGAAGATGAGTTTGTAAAAATGGGTTCTAAGCAATGTCAAAAGAAAAAAAAGAGGACAATGACAGTGGACGAAATTCAAGCACAAAGAGAGAAGGAGGCAAAACGCCAAAGAGATCAAAAATCACAACAACGACAATTGAATAACACTTCTAAAGCATCTAGTTCAGTGCCCGTTGTAGATGAGACCATTGAAGACATCATGATGGATGCAAGAAATGTAGAACCACACACGGGTATGACTGTTGATGCAAATGTTGATGTGGATGGGAATCCTGGTATGTTTTTAAATCCTGATGACTATGATGCCAATCAAATTGCTTATTTAAATGAAGCTGGAAATAAATTTCATACACCAATACGAAAAGAAATAAAAATTGAAAATATTACACCACCCTCTCTAAAAGAAAATGAATGTAATTTGTTTACTATTGATAGCAATGTGCTAGATAATCTTAATGGGTTAGTTTCTTGGAGACAAATCAGAACACATGCAAACAAATTATATAAACAATTTTTCTATAATAAAAAGTTAGGATTCCAATGTCAATTAATGCTACAATTAATAAAAATGTTAAAAATGCATAAAGTCATGAAAAAAATAGGTATTTATGCAAAACCAAAAAGAAAAGATGAATCATATAAGCAAGTTGTATCTACTGTTGTCAGTGCCATCGATTCTGTAGGAAAAACAAGTCGATCTAAAGATAAGAATGCAACACGTAGAGTTATAATGACTGCTATAGTTGACAAAATGATTGTTAGTAAAAGAATGTTAAGTGATATAAGTGGCTATTTGAACTTACATCGTAGAACCTTGTCAAGAGCGGCCAAAATAAGAGACACAATTGAAATTGATCCACTAACCCATTGTTGGAGTTTTAGTGGTAGACTTCAAAGGTCGGACATGAAATTAAATGATGAAACTAAACAATTAATTGCAAAATTTTGGCATGATAACACTAGAGTTTCATCAAATGCTAGAGATGTTTTAAAGTTAAGGGTGGGATCAAAAATTCGTGATCCTCATCCAAAACATCTTCTTGACATGACTCAAACTGAATTCTTTAAAAAATTTAGTGATGAATTTGTGTTAATGAATTTACGAATTAGTCAAAGATCATTTGAAAAATGCAAACCCTGGTATGTTAAAATCAATAAACAAAGAATATCTTGTTGTTGTAAAACTCATGTCCAGTTTCATTACTATTATGATGTTTTTCGATATATTCGTTGTATGTTGCATGGTAATGATCTTGTGCAGGATTGTGGTGTTTATGTTCCACCTAAAACTATAAAAGATTTTATTGGAAGTTTATTTTGTAAACCACCTAATGAACAATTATTTCTTTCCAGTTCATGCATTTATGGTCTTTGCAATTTATGTGGGAACTATTCTTCGATAGGTGAATGTTTGCATGAACATGTTTCATCTGAGTTTGGACAAAAAATGGTTGATGTTAGGAGATTTAAAAATATAGAATACCCTCTAAAGGATGGAAAGATGGGGAAACGTTTAGAATTGATTACGGAACAGAATAGTGTGAATGCATTTATTAGTGAGTTTAAAACTCATATTGTTCCAAAATATGTGAAACATTCCCAACATGCCCGATGGCTTGATGGACAGTTTCGCATATGCAAGAACACATTTCCAGTTGGAACAATAGTATCAGTTGTGGATTTTGCAGAAAATTATACTCTAAAACCACAAGAGGAAACTCAATTGCAATACTACAACTCAGTGCGAGTGGCCATATTTGTGCACATTATATATAGACATGACCATGACAATATAGAAGATAACAGAAAATTTTTGAGGGAGTATCAATTCTATGTTAGCGATAATCGATTACACTCTTCAGAGTTTGTCCAACATCGCTTCGAGGTATTTTATGATAATCTTAAGGAAAGAGAAATTGACATGAAACAACATATGATATGGTCAGATAACTGCACTGGACAATTCAAAAATGCAAGAATGTTTTATTGGCTATGCAAAGTTCACAAGATAACCAATGTCCAACATTTATGGAGTTTTTTTGAAGCGGGACATGGTAAGGGGGAACACGATGGAGTCGGTGCCTGTATAAAAAGAGCTCTTGCTAGAGAACAATTGAAATTCGAGGATGCAATGAAATTCAGAGATGCTCGTGCAGTTGTAGATTGGTGCAATTCAAAGTTGTCAAAAGGATCAACTGAAAACTCTGCAATTCGACGTTTCTTCTGGTTGATAGAGGAAGATAGTATTCCTATTCGGCCTGATTGTAATACCATCATTGGATCAGCTAAATGGCATTCGTTTAAGAGTTCTAATTCAAACACATGGACTATATTCACAAGGCAACTTGCTTGCTTTTGTCAATTTTGTGTTTCCGGAGATTGGGAATTTTGTGAGAATAAAGAATGGGTTGAAGAATGGCAACAAAGATCATTGACACCCATAGATGCAAATGATCCGCATGAAAGAAATGATGAAGATATGGATCAAATGTTTGCATCAAATGACTATGATTGCATTTTAGATCTTATACAACAAGGTAAAATTATTTTTGAAATTTGTTTTGATTTATTAAATAGTACATAAATTTATGAAATCTTACAGTGTATATTTTTGTTTTTATTTCTCATTAAATATTAAAATAAAATTGTTTTGAGCACAGGACATGTCTATGCTATTGTTGCACCAGAGGACAATGAAGAGGGGACAGAGTATTGGTTGGCTCGATGTGTAGAGCCAAAACATAATCTAACTACTCCTCGAGTAGATGATGATGGTTATGACTATCCAACAGGATCTGTGGTTGTTGTTGGCACTTGGCTACACAAATATCTAACAAGAAAGAATGGATTGCCCGCATTTGAAGATTATGAATTAGAGAAGAAGATTATACATTACTCACATTTGGTAGTGGCAACTAATATAAAATTGAATAGATATCATGGCAAGCCTACTAATAAACAATTATGGACTCTCTCTATGGAAGAGCACGAGACAATTATAGATGCTTTGCAAAAGAGAGAGGATGCAGATGGTATAACGGAATGAATCTAGTAAAATTCTGTTTCAGGTCTACCACAAGTAGAAGGCATCAATGAAAACAAAGTTATTTAAATAGACTGTTTATTTTATTTTAGATATGTCTTCTTGATTACATTTTGTGTACAATATACATAAATGAGAGACTATTGGTCAAATTTATGAATGAGATAATTATGTTTTAATCAAGTTCTATTCATTATATTTGTTAAATGATACTTTTTAATTTAGAATATGTTATAATTATAAGATATGTTTCGATACTTAGTTCATGATGTATGCACATTTAGTTTATCTAATCACAAGAACTATTTAAATGAAATTCCAAAAATAAAATTACAAGTCCACATAATGCCTATAAAGTTGTTTAAGCACAACTTCCACAAATAAAATTTCAAGTCCACATAATATATAAAGTATGCACAAAATTTCAAGTCCACATAATTTCAAGTCCACATAATTTCAAGTCAATATATATGATCTAATGTGCACATAATTTCAAGTCCACATAATATCTAATGGGCACAATACACATAAAGCATGCACATAATATATATGATCTAATCCTATTATGAAACTATCCATATATATAAAGTATGTGTGTGCACATGTAAACAAATATGTAAAGCCCGTAAAATAGTACATATCAGAGCCAAATAAACAGTAAAATTTCAAGTCCACATAATCCATATAATATCTAATCCATATATATGTCTAGATGGTAACATGATGTTCACTCCACATAATATCTAATGTGCACAAAATATATATGATCGAATCCTATTATGCAACTATCCATATATATAAAGTATGTGCACGTGTAAACAAATGTGTAAAGTCCATAAAAAAGTACATATCAAAGCCAAATAAACAGTAAAATCTAAGTGCTATCATCAATAACATCTCGTGGTCTCTTGTCCCCGGGACGTGGTCCAGATCCACCTGTCTCATGCTGTACAATAAAAAAATAATATTAAAATATTACTTGAAATTAACTATTAAAAGAATCATTTATCAAATATAGTAGAATTCGTAAATTAAGTTACAAACTTACCATATGCTCATCAGATCCTCTAGCAGTATCTCTCTTGTCCCCGGGACGTGGTCCAGATCCACCTGTCTCATGTTGTACAATAAAAAAATAATATTAAAATATTACTTGAAATTAACTATTAAAAGAATCATTTATCAAATATAGTAGAATTCGTAAATTAAGTTACAAACTTACCATATGCTCATCAGATCCTCTAGCAGTATCTCTCTTGTCCCCGGGACGTGGTCCAGATCCACCTGTCTCATGCTGTACAATAAAAAAATAATATTAAAATATTACTTGAAATTAACTATTAAAAGAATCATTTATCAAATATAGTAGAATTCATAAATTAAGTTACAAACTTACCATATGCTCATCAGATCCTCTAGCAGTATCTCCTCTAGCAGTATCTTGTGCAGTATCAACACCAAATGTAGTGCTAGCTAACTCCTGTACAAGGTCAAATTCAAAGTGTCCAATTAAATCTTAAATTAAGAGTCAAAATAAGATCAAATTAAGTATTACATATTAATACCTCAAAGGATGTCGATGTGCATTCAAATTGGCTCTGATCAAAATTATGAGGATAACCTATCCTAATGGTAGTGTCCACCTGCATACATGCATTTAATGAAATCATATTTAGTGAACATATATATGTGTACTAAATAATTTCAAGTTAAGATACAATATTGTAAGAGTTCATATTTAATTTAAGAATTATAAGATACATACCATAGATGGTGTCACAATAGTCAGACCCTCTTCTCGATGTGATGTAGAGGGTCCCTCATGACCTGAATCCTGGAGAAAGAAGCATTCAATGTATCAACATGAAAATTTATATAGCATACGATGATAACATATTAACTTAAGACGATCTAGTACAATGTCTAGATAGAAATTTATACTATACCCCATAAGGTGTGCCGAGTTGTGTTCCAGTAGATGCAATATTGACTCTAATATTAGGTGTAGTCCTTATCTACATAAACAAAATTTATTTAATGAAGTATTAGATTGTATAAAAAAAGAGATGCACTTAGTTTATACCTATATTTAATGAAGTATAAAAAGATTGACATGTACGTGTATATATATCTATACCTGGTCAAGATGAACATCCGAGCAAAGAAAATCCATATAAGATGACATCATACTATCATCTGTTGCATCATGCTCATCTGGAACTGAAGTAGATCCTGCAGCAGTAGTAGGACCTACACACGTCTCATGACAACTCGAACACATATGTGGCATCCATCGAGGAGCAGATGCCATGTGAGCAACTTGCTCACTCAGGTTACCTGTGAGGGAAGTCAAAGCATCTAATGTCAAAATGAATGATGTATTTTGGACATCTGCAGGAATCAATGGAGCAACAAGTGGAACTATGGGTGGATCCGGTAGGGGATTATTACTCTGTGCCCCTAATCTATGCTGTGGCATTCCACGACCAACACCCTGGAATGACTTAATATCAAAATAATTTGGTTTTTGGTTCATTACAAACTCACAGTATAATTTCTTCAAAAAATAAAAAGGGACCTCATAATTACGATGTGATGGATAATCAAAAACCATCCACCATCTATCCCAAAAGTATCTAGCCATTTCTGGATGCACACACCACCTAATTGAAATTCTTTTCTGGTTAGGTTGCATTGGTTCTCTTGTTTTTGGGTTGGTAAAATATGGACATAAATGAGCTTTGGTTATTTTCAAATCAGTGATTTGCCTATAAGTTAAACCATCGGCATAAAAATCACGCAACTCTTGTTGTCGTCTATGAAATTGATCTAATTGAGAATCAGCAGATCTAACTGACTCGACAACAATTTGCATTGATTTTGCAAAGTCTACAAGATGGGGTGGCGTGACTTGCTCATTTTGGATAGCAGCAATGTTTTGTTCAATCACTTGTAGGTTTTCATTAATTCGTTCTCTTAAACGAATTTCATCCAATCTAGGGGGTGGTGGTGGTGGTGGTGGTGGTGGTGGTGGAGGTGGAGGAGGAGGAGGAGGGGGTTGTGGTGGGGGATTTTCACCTAATAGTTCATCTATGTCAAAGACATCCATGATAACAAAGAACTCCCGCATATATAAAGATATACATGAATTATATACAACTCTATGTCAAAGAAGAATCTATTTTACTAAATTAAAAAAAAACATTTATAAATAGTAACATTTCTATGTTGTTGAATGAGATACATGTGAAATATATAATATAATATTGAACTTTAAAAAATATACATGTACATACTATTGAATCTTGAAATATAAAATTTGCGCACAAAACTTAATAAAAACTTTCAATGAAACATCATAAATCTATTATATATTCAATTTAATAAATTCTTTTCTTGTAAAATGCATCAACTATTAAAATCAATATAAAATATTTCATACATAAGATCAATAAAGAAGTGAGAAATAAGATGATCCTCCTTCTAGTGTAAGAATATATAGCATGGAAACAATATTACTAAGACAACATAATATTTTGTTAACTTTAACTTAAAGTTATTTTGAAAAATGCACGTGTGTGTTTGGATGCTCCATATTTCTAGTGTTTTAGTGTACATGATAATTTATTAGAATTCAATTACATAGTTTTGAGATAATTGCCATCAATTCATATTACATTGATTAGTCTTCAGACAATCTTTAAAAAAACCTAATCTCCCATGACTATAAATGACATACTTAAAACATATTATATTCTAAGTGGTTGTCATGTAAAGACAAAACATCAAAACTTTTGAAGAGTTAAGCATATTTCACCATTAAATTTCTCCCATAATCAAATCTACACAAGATTATAATTTACAAAACCTTCAAAAAAAATTATTTTCTATAAATCATTTATTATAAAACTCCGCAATCATTTGTTTTCATATATAATCTTTCTATAAAATTTAAGATATCAATTCATACACAAATTCTCTTACAAAGTTGAATAAGAAATGAAACTCTTACATAAAAATCAACACAACATGCCAACAATTAAAAACAAAATTAACCTTGCAATATTTACTTTTAAAATAATCAATTTCAACAATATTTTACACATGCATTTATAATTATCAACTAGAATATTATTTTGACTAACATTCCAAATAAAATTCCTAACATACTATATGATCCTCATTCCTAAATTCCACTATCTACTTGCAAGCACTTAATTATTAAGTCAATGAACAAACTACAACTCAATGAAGCTAAAAAAGTGATGCAAGCCTATTTTTAAATATCCCAATTCCTTTCGCTGACCTAATGCTTTTAGTGGCAACCATTTTAAAATTTCGTATTAATCAAAGAGAATATTTTAGGGAAAAAATGCAGTGTTGGCACTTTATGAAAATAAAGGTTTTTAAGACTCTGGAGACTTGTTCATCACAATATTTTATTGTTTAATATGCAAAATTTTGAAAGATTTTGATATGTACAGACAAATTAAATTTTTCATATAATTAGAGGTGAAATCAATTTTGAATTCTACCTCAATGATTGAGGGGATCTTACAATTTTGACTTTAAATATAGCTTCATTTATACTCTTTCATAAATAAACTAAAATAGAAGCTATAAAGAATTGCTAAATTCTAGCAATATATGTGTATGCAAGCAAGCACAAAAAATCAATAAAGGACTTAAACTATGAATTTCAAACCATTATGCTATGCATAAGTACCACCTTTAGATCAAGTTAAAGGATAATGTATAAAAGATGAAAGACAATAGTATCTCAGAAAGAAAACTCTTGTTGTAGCTAAAGGTTGATGGCTTCAAGATGGATTTGTGACCAAGATAGGATGTAAGGTGCTTAAATTGGCAACATAAAATTGCATTACAAGAGTTCTTGAAAATAGCTCATATAATGATTTATTTATAGTCATGAAGGATAGAGGATTAAAGACTAAGATTGTTTTGAGAGATCAATGGAGTAGATTGATTGAAAGGATTGTGTGCACTAGAAGCTTCCAAGTGGCAACTTATGTTTGGTGCACATGAGGAGTTCATGATCCAAGAAATTTTTGAGGAAAAGGTCTTCTTAGGGGCATATACACCAAGATGTTGTAAAAAAAGGTAGCCAAATGACCAAAAAAAGATAAACACGAGTGCGTTATTGGGAAATTCATTTAACGCATTTGAGGTCTTTTTTGTAGTGATTTTTTCTTACACTATCCTAGGCTTGTTTACACTATCATAGGTTCATTAGGACTATCCTAGGTTCATTAGGATTGTCCCAAGTTCATTATGGCTTTCTTAGGCTCATTAGGACTTTCTTAGGTTCATTAAGACTGCCTTACATTCATTAGGATCATTTGAGGCTCATTGGGACTATCATATGTTCATTGTGATTGTCCTAGGTTCATTAATTTAATTCGTGTGTTCATTAGGACTATCTCACGTTCTCAAATAGCTTCAACTAATATCTTAAATTAACTATTTTTAAAAAAAATAGCTCCTTAACAATTTAATATTATATACAATCGAATATGATTTCAACTTCAAACCTTGTGCACCTTTTAAAACCAAAAGATGTTGTTAAAACCATTCTTCTAATATTAGCTTAATCATAACATAATCTAATAAATCTTCCTCAAAATATCTACCAACTTCAAATCATATATCAAATCTTTTATAATATAAATTGCATTCTAGATGTACCAATATACTTCTAAAGATATTCAAAATACTTCTTGGGAATTATATTTTTCAAATCTTTCGGATGTATATATAATTAGCACCCCATTTAGAAAACTCATTATCAATCAACATTATAAATCAAGAATATTTTTTATTTTGTATTAATGAATTATATATTTGGCATATTAGCTTCCTTTATGAACCTATGTAAACCAAACTCCAATTTTAGTAACTTATCTAGCTTTGCTCTAAAATTGTGTCCATAATTGATCCTTTTATACCATCACATGACATAATAGGACCATAATAGGACCTTTATGCCATGACATGTAATAAACCTAAGCCTAAACTTTCATATCTAAAATTTGAAGAGTAATGTTAATTACTTTTAAGGTTATACTAATTTAGTGGTAACTTTTGTATTGCCTAATGAGGATTAAGAACAATTTAGGTACATATGTTCGGTTTTATTTCAATTTCATTTTCGAACGTTTTTGTTTTTGTTTCCATTTCATTTTCGATTTTTTGTTTGTGTCGATTTCATTTTGTTAATTATCTAGGTTTGGTTTTGGTTTCTAAATTTGTTGATTACGGTTTAGGGTTAACTGTTCAAAAATATTTTAGATCAAAATCAAGAATTTACAAATATAAAAAATAATTTATTTATATGCTACTATAAAAAAAAACTAAAATAATAAAAAAAAAAAACTAAATAATACACAAAAAAAAAAGAAAAATATACAAGAAAATTATGAAATGTGAAAATAAATGACTGAATGTGTACCTGGGATAGTGGTGGAGGCTTGAAGTGGAAACCACAGCATGGGGGCCCATTTTTTATCTCTTCTTGTCAACTCACTGTCACGGTGAAAATGAAAAATTGTCCAAAAAAATGGTAAAAATAGAATTTCGCCCCCGTTTTGTTTATAAACGGGGGCCCGTTTTATTTAGCTTCGGCACCCCGTGACCTTTTGGCTCGGGAGGCCGAACCATTAACGGGCCCCCGTTTTTTAGAACGGGCCCTCGTTTTTTGAAAACGGGGGCCTGTTTTGTGAAGCGCATTTTCCAACGCACAGACTTCCGCGAATTTGTGACTCATTAGCTTGCACATACCCATATATATTGAGTTGAATGTGTTCTGCCATTTTCTTGTAAGTTGTTAGAGATGAGAGTTGTCCAGAATGGACGTTTTTGGAATTTATCAAATGGCTTATGTGAAGGATTTTGTTCTTTTGGAGGTTCTACAATTCTGAATATGGTTGTCGAAAAGACTCTGTCTGTTTAATCAATATGGTTGTTCTAACAAGTGTTTGCAGGGCATCGATTACTACCTTATATTTTATGACTAACAATGTTTGTTAGAGGAAAGGTGTCGTTATGTTTTTTCAGAGAGGAAAGGTGTCGTTATGTTTTTTCAGAGGCTTGCAAGAGCATTGGAATTTACAGAAAAGCATGGAATGGACCTCCACTTAGAAGCTGGTTGAATAAGAGTTTTGAAATGACAAGGTCTCCCTCTATTAGGGAGGATGTTGTATTATCTATAATAAGAAAGTTGTAATATTCCATGTTGTGGCAAGCCTTGTAGAATATTGTACTCAGAGCCATAAAAAGAAATATGGCTTAGGATAAGCATAGGACTGGCAATGTAATATTTAATTATGCAATTTGGGATTAGACCTCATTTATCACCAACCTGCTTGACTATAGTAGGGTTTGTAAACTGGATTTTCTGGACCTTACTGGTCCCAGGCAAGACTAGAGGTTTTCTTTACTTCGTTCTTTCCTACCGGTGCCCGCACTGAACGGTGATGTACTTTAAATCTTTTTTTATTAAATTTTTTGGCTTCGTCTTATTAACCATCAAATATATATATATATATATATATATATATATATTGTAAACACATATTTATGTCCACTTGATTAAATGAATTTCATATTTGCTTAATTATCATTCTTCCAACTATTAAAATTCATATTTAATTAATCCTTTCTCCTTTTCCGAAAATTAATTAAATTAATATTTAATTAATTTATCTTTATCCTTTTCTCCTATTAATTAAATAAATTATTCAATTTATTTGATTTAATTCACTTAACCCCCCTCTCACCATTTAAATAAATTAACACGTATTTAAGTGAATTAAATCAAATAAATTGAAGAATTTATTTAATTAATAGGAGAAAAGGATTAAGATAAATCAATTAAAAATTAATTTAATTAATTTTTGAAAAAGGAGAAAAGATTAATTAAATGTGAATTTAATTAATAGTTGGATGAATGATAATTAAACAAATATAAGATTCATTTAATCAAATGGACAAAAATATGTGTCTACATTTTTATTTTTTTGACCTTTTCTGAATGTTTTTGTTCTTTTGAGGTTTTACGAGCCTGATGCTCTACACAACTTATGCATGAAACTTTTTGAGATGCATGTTGTTGATTGGATCTGCCAGTGGTTCCCCTTCTAAAGTTGCTAACTAATATGTCCCAAACCCGAAGACAATGGTGATGACATATGGACCCAGTCAGTTGGATTCAAATTTTTTCCCCAGTGTTCTTTGTTTGGTTGATTGTGAGGATTCTCTTTGAGAACAAGATCTCCTACCTCAAATGTGCAAGGTTTGACCCTATGATTATAGCTTATGCTCATGCATTGTCGATATGCCTTAAGGTGATTGAAGGTAATGTGTCACTTTTGATCAAGCAATTCCAAGTCTTGAAGATGATAGACTCGATACTCTTCATCATTTATCAAATTGTGCAAGGAGACCCATAGGGATGGTAATTCAACCTCAAAAAACAAGATATCTTTTTCTCCATGAACAAGTGAGTAGGGGGTTGCGCCTATAGGGGTTCGAATGCTAGTTTGATATGCCCATAGTGCGAGATTCAGACAAATGTGCCAATCACGACCGACATCATTGGTTGTCTTTTTTAAGAGCCTCAATATGTTCTTGTTTGAGGCTTTTGCTTGACCATTTCCTTGTGGGTAATATGGGGTGGAGAAACGGTGTTGGATATGAAACTTCTGACAGAGTTTTTAAACATATTGATTTTTGAAGGGAAGCCCATTGTCTGTGATGATGGACGTGGGTACACCATACCGACAAATGATGTAATTTAGGATGAGTGAGGCGATCTTCTTGTCGGTGACTTGGGTGAGTGGAACGACTTAGATCCACTTTGTGAGGTACTCAATGGTAGTAATGATGAATTTATGACCAGGGGATGAAGATGGATGGATTTTACCCACAAGGTCAAGTCCCCACTAACAAAAAGTCCATGGTGTTGCACTTTAACTTTCAACCAAATAAGCATAGAATGAACTTTAGAGTTTTGCCCATTTTGCCTATAAAAGGAACCCTAATCCTCAAGCAAGAGAGGAAGCATTTTAGCATAGTTATTATAAAGAAATGGAGCTTTCTTATTAGCATTTAATAGAAATACTATCTCTTGCACTTGCATAGTTATAGTTCATTTTCAACTACTTCAGTCCTCCATTTGACATCCATAGCTATGTGCTAAAGCTGAGAGCAAACAAGTTCAAGGTTAGAGTTAGCTTTCAACCAAATAAGTATACAATAAACTTTAAAATCAAAACAAGCATACCAAAAGAGAATGAAAACAAGAAATAGAAGTTTGGGATGTAGAAGAAGGAAGAAAGATCCGCTCAAGATGCTCCCATTGCTTGTCTTGTTTTCTCTCCCTTGTTCTTCTCCTCTCCAAGATCCAAAACCTGCTTGAATATGGCTCTCAATTTTACCTAATGGCTATGGATGTCAAATGGAGGATGGAAGTGGTTGAAAATGAACTATAATTATGCAAGTGCAAGAGATAGTATTGCTATTAAATGTTGATGGGAAAGCTCTATTTCTCTATAATAACTATGCTAAAATGCTTACTCTCTTGCTTGAGGACAAGGGTTCTTTTTATAAGCAAAATGGGCAATTGGATGGTTATGATTGATTTGTCTTAGCAAGAGCTAGGATTGCATGAGGAGGGCTTGATCCTCAATACATGTTTGCAACTTCCACCAATGTCATGGTGACAAGTGGCATCATGAGAAGGTTTGAGATGAGAGAGAAGAAGAATTAAATGCTTGAGGGGACATGAGGGTAACCTCATGTGGTTGAGTTATTGGATAAAGGTTTTATCCAATGGTAAAGCTATTATCCAATAGGTAAATTCTTGTGCAAGGTTTACCCGTGGTCAAAGGGACAAGCCCATGTGGGTTAGTGTGTTGAAGGGGAGAAGACTTTGTAAGAGCAATAAATGCTTGAAAGGTGACCACTCCCTTAACCCCAAGTTTAGGGATGTGCAACCCATTAGGAAGTGATTAGGATAATTAGAAGGGTTTAGAAGAAATTAGTGAGCAAGTGGGCATTGTAGGAAAATGCAAGTGGGCGAGGATAAAGGGGATTTTAAATAGATAATTCATTTATTTAAAATAGTGGTGCAACTTGCCTTTTTAGGAAAATGCAAGTGGGTGGGGATTTAAATAAATATTCATTTATTTAAATGTGTGTGCAGCTTGTCTTTTTAGGAAAATGCAAGTGGGTGAGGATTTAAATAAATATTCATTTATTTAAATGTGTGTGCAAGTTCCCTTTTTAAGAAAATGCAAGTGGATGGAGATTTAAATAAATATTCATTTATTTAAATGTGTGTGCAAGTTGCCTTTTTGGGAAAATGCAAGTGGAGGGGGATTTAAATAAATATTCGTTAATTTAAATGTGTGTGCAACTTGCCTTTTTAGGAAAATACAAGTGGGGGGGATTTAAATAAATATTCATTTATTACTTGTACAAATATTGCAACTTGATCGGAATGATAATGTGTGTGCAACTTGCCTTTTTAGGAAAATGCAAGTGGAGGGGGATCTAAATAAATATTCATTTATTTAAATGTATGTGCAACTTGCCTTTTTAGGAAAATGCAAGTGGAGGGGGATCTAAATAAATATTCATTTATTTAAATGTGTGTGCAACTTGCATTTTTAAAATACAAATGGAGGGTGATCTAAATAAATATTCATTTATTTAAATGTGTGTGCAACTTGCATCTTAAATATTCATTTATTTAAATGTGTGTGCAACTTGCATTTTTAAAATACAAGTGGAGGGGGATCTAAATAAATGAATATTTATTTAGATCCCCCTCCATTTGCATTTTCCTATAAAGGCAAGTTGCACACATTTATTTAAATCCCCCTCCACTTGCATTTTCCTAAAAAGGCAAGTTGCACTCACATTCAAATAAATAAATATTTAATTAAATGAATATTCATCCCCATCTCATTGATTGGGACCAACAAGGTCACCCACGCCTAGATATGTTCCAAAAAGATGACACGATCATTGAATTCCTAGAACTTTGAGATAACATACCAAGCGGGGGTCACAAGGTTGGGTATGCTATTGAACTCAACAACACGACTTACTTTGGAGAGAATGCCAAACCTTTCAGTTGCAAAAATATCACAATCAAGAATGGATCTTCTAGTGAAAATTACATTGCGACACTTTTAGATCCAAAAATAGTAAAAATAAAGGATGAATCCAATGGTGAAAACCTTTTTGAGGTGCCTAAGGATGGAAGGTTTGACATTCTCCCATTCAGCACAAATTAGGAAAGATCATCTATCCTTGTGGAATAAACAAAAGATATAAATCTGGGAACAATAGAAAATCCCCACATGATACACCTAGCAAAATCATTGACTCCAAAAGAAGATCCTAGTTTTGCAGAATTCTTTCAAAAGAGACAGATCAGCTTTGCATGGTCCTATGCAGACATGCTAGGACTGGATCCAGATCTAGTGATGCATCACTTGATAGTAGTAGAAGGATCAAAACAGATGAAACAAAAGCTCAGAAAATGCATCCTCAGATTGCACTCTTAGTGAAAGTTGAACTCAAAACGTTGTTAGACATTGGTTTCATAAGACCAATTGACTATGCAAAATGGATCTCCAACATCGTACCAATGGCAAAACCAACTAGGAGCATCTGTATCTGTACAGATTTTAGAGATCTAAACAAAGTATGTCCTAAGGATGACTTCCCTCTACCCAACATCTATATGATCATGGACCTAACAACAGGGCATGCGATGTTATCTCTCATGGATGGGTTCTCAGGATACAACCAAATTAAGATCACCCTAGAAGATCAACACAAAACCGCTTTCACATGGCCATGGGGAACATACTATTAGAATGTGATGCCATTCGGTCTCAAAAATGCGGGAGCCACATATCAAAGGACAATGACTACCATATTCCATGATATGATACATACACTAATGGAAGACTGTGGATGATTTACTAGCTAAATCATTAACAAGAGAGGATCACCTTGCAGTGTTGGACAAAATCTTCACCAGACTAGAACAATATAATGTCTGCCTCAATCCAAAGAAGTGTGTCTTTGGAGTGGCCTTCAGAAATCTCCTAGGATACATTGTCTCGAACAAAGGAATTAAGGTTGATCTTGCAAAAGTAAAGGCAATCATGGAGATGCCACCTCCTAAGAGCATCAACCAGTTGAAAACATTACAAGGGAGGCTACAGTCAAGTCGGTTCATTGCACAATTGGTCGATAAATGTCATCCATTCACACATTTGCTACATAAGAAAGTCCACTTTAAATGGGATGAGAAATGCCAGCAAGCATTCCAACAGCTTAAGGACTACTTGATGACACCACCATTGTTAACACCACCAAGATCAAATAAGTCATAATTGCCATACATAATAGCTACATTGATAGCTTTGGGAGTACTACTAGCACAACACAACACCGAAGGAAAAGAATGTGCAGTATACTACATCTCTAGGACACTAGTAGGGTATGAACGCAATTATACGTCTATTGAACGAGCTTGTCTCGTAGTGATTTTGACATCAACCAAACTAAGGCACTACATGCTGATGTATAAGATACAACTCAATACCAAGATAGACCTACTCAAGCATTTACTCAATAAAGAAGCACTAACTAGTCGATTAGCAAAGTGGGTCATGATCCTCAACGAATTTGATATTGAGTATGTGGACCATAAGGTAATCAAGGGGCAGGGGATAGAAGATCAAATAGAGGAAGCTCCCATGGAAGGTAATCATCCCCTCATATCAACCTTTCCCGATGAAGAAATATTCACGATAACACCTACATAGCAATGGAAGCTATATTTTGATGGATCATACACTAGGCATGGTTCAGGAGCTGACATTCTTTGTATCACACCTCAAGGTGATAGAATTCCAAAATCATACAGGCTCACATTCCCATGCACAAACAACATAGAAGAATATGAGACCTTGATCACGAAACTAAGAATGGCCATACAATGGAACTTGAAAGAGCTATAAGTATACGACAATTCACAGCTGGTCATCCGACAGGTTAATGATGATTACCAAACTAAGGATTATAAGCTCATGCCTTACAAAAATATGGTTGATTGTTTCAAGGAATTATTCATAGCTATCACCCTCGATTAGATTCCTCGAGAGAAGAACAGAGTTGTAGATGCAATGGCTACAATAGCCTCTCTTCTCGATGTTCCACATAACTCAACACGCTACGAGTTCTTAGTTGAATAGCTTTGGATCCCCGCTTATGATATCCCGAATTTTGAGATGGTATGTCAACTCATCGGTCCCAATTCCCCATGGTATGGTGAGTTTTATGCTTACCTACATGATCATATCCTTCCACCAAAACAATCAAACAATCAACAAAAAAACCCTTCATATGTCAATCCGCCCAATACGTAATCATTGCCAAAACCATATACCGAAGAAATATTGATGGTACTCTCCTTCGATGTTTAGAGCAAGGTGAGGTGACCACAACTTTAGAAGAAGTACATGAAGGTATATGTGGGGCCCACTTAAGCAGCCCTTCATTGGCTAAGAGACTCATGAGAACAGGATACTATTGGCCCTCCATGGAAAAAGAATCATATTACTCTGTCAAAAAGTGCAAGAAGTGCCAAGTACACAAAGATTTGATACATGCCCCTACGCAAGAACTGCACCCCATTGCAACACCATGGCCCTTTTGTTAGTGGGGACTTGACCTTGTGGGTAAAATCCATCCATCTTCATCCGCTGGTCATAAATTCATCATTATTTTCACTGAGTACTTCAAAAAGTGGATCAAAGTAATTCCACTCACCCAAGTCACCGGCAAGCAGATCGCCTCATTCATCCTAAATTACATCATCTGTCGGTATGGTGATAATGTGCTTCCCTTTAAAAATCAGGATGTCCAAGAACTCTGTGATAATTTTCATATCCAACACCATTTCTCCACCCCATATTACCCAAAAGGAAATGGTCAAGCAAAAGCCTCAAACAAGAACATATTGAGAATCTTAAAAAAGACAGTCAATGATGTCGGTCGTGATTGGCACATTCGTCTGAATCCCGCACTATGGGCATATCGAAGTAGCATTCAAACCCATATAGGCGCAACCCCCTACTCACTTGTTTATGGAGAAAAATACATCTTGCCTATTGAGGTTGAATTACCATCCCTACGGGTCTCCTCGCATAATTTGATTAATGATGAAGAGTACCAAGTCTCCCGTCTTCAGGACTTGGAACTGTTTGATGAGAAGCGATAAGTTGCCTACAATCACCTTAAGGAATATCAACAACGCATGAGCAGAAGCTATAATCAAAGGGCCAGACCTCTTACATTTGAGGTAGGAGATCTTGTTCTTAGAGAGAATCCTTGCAATCAACCAAACAAAGAACACCGGGGCAAATTTGAATCCAACTAGTTGGGTCCATATGTCGTCACCGTCGTCTTTGGGTCTAGGGCATATCAACTAGCAACTTCAGAAGGGGAACCACTAGCAGATCCAATCAACAAAACGAATCTCAAAAAGTTTCATACATAAGTTGTGCAAAGTATTAGGCTCGTAAAACCTCAAAAGAACAAAAACATTTAGAAAGGGTACAAAAAAAAAAAGCAAGCAAGAAAATAGTAAAGAAAAATCATTCATCCAAACGGTGAAAACCACTTCCATGGCTCCTTGGATAAGTACGGTGGTGAAAACCTTGGAAACAAGCTCCATTCATAAAGGTTATGGCTTCATTTTCTTTCAGACTTGTTGCGATCACATCCATGCATTCGCTCATACATCATATCTACCATGGCTTGTTATTGATCTGCAATTAGGGTTATTGCCTCATGTGTCTCGCATCATGCTTTCACACTGACATCTAAATAGGGGCAACTTTTTTAACCGAATAATGGGAGAAGATTCTCAATACTGGTGATTCGTTGAGTTACTCATTCAGAAAATATCCTAAAATAATCCAAAAACACTCGTAAAATCTCAAAAAGACCAAAAAATTTTGGAAAATGTCCTAAAGAAAAAACAAAAACATTAAAAAACAAAAACCCAAGAACATGAGAAAACATCAATATCAATCAAAAACATTGCAATAAAATTGTTCCTTGTACATAAACATTGAGCTAGACACAAAACGATATTTGAGCTACCTAAAAGATGACCAACTATCAAATCAATAAACAATCAAACATCTAAGAAAAACATACACGAGACTGTCTTAACAAGGGTGCATCTTTCCTTACAACAAGACATGGTGACATATCTCTTTGACAAGAAGATTTTGTTTGATTGATAAGCACTTGGTAAAATTATTGCTTTTTCTATTAGGTTCCTATGCACTCCAGGATATCCACAAGTGATTAGAGTGGTCAAGATGGATCGTTGATATCATTTTCTTTATTTTATGTCTACGAATTGTTTCAATGAAGTTTTGGGGCAAATACTAATGGTGTCTATGTGGAAAGTTCACTAAGCTACGAGATCCTATGCAAAAAAAGGTGCAGTCATGGATCACTAGGGCTTACTAACTACAGTGTATACCTCGACCATGTGTCTATGAACCAGAATGGAGGGGAACCTTCCTTGTCTACGATGTTTGTTTATAGGTGAAATACTCAACCTTGGTTCTGATACCTTGGCCATGATCAGTATTACACATGTGCAATGAGGATACAAAGAACTATGAATGCTATGAGAAGCTAGACCTAAATGAAGCTATAAATATGTGGAACCTTTCTTGATCCACAAAAGAATGAATGAGTACAATTATAGACATCACATCCATGTCAATCGATACTCTATTTTATCCTCTTCAAAGGTAGCCTCAAGCTAAAGGTCTGGGTACTAGGTCTCCAAACCTTCTCTCTACAACTAACCCCCCATGCCCTCCCCATCCAGATCATCATCATCACATACCCTATATCGTGTTCCACAGGCTGATCAAGTCAAGCACACTGTAGTCCATCTCTCATAGAAGGGGTTGTGTAGCCTATGTCATCTAGGTCATCCTATCAGCAAAACAAGTTACTATGTTAACCATTTTAACCCAACTGTCAATTGGTCAACCCATCAAACATAGTCTAAATAGATAATTACATCAATTGTCTAAGTCTCAATGGGTAATTTGATTCAGATACCTCGACTTCATTGGGAAATTACATCAATTGTCTAAGTCACAATAGGTCACTTTGATTCAATTACTCAGCCTTTATCATATCCGAGCGAACAATGGACATCAACTATCATGCCTTGACTAACACTAGGGCAATTCACACAATTGCACTAGGTTGTCCAAACAATTGCACCAAGACCATATTGATCAAATATATAGCATCAACCAAAGGCACCACAAAACATTGCATTTGCACAATCTCTCCTGCATGACCTAAGGGTACTTATTGGCTTACCTTTCTCTGCTCGCCCTTCACCCTCATTCATTCCAAAATCCCCCATTCTCCCATGCCTAACTTTTCTTAAAAAAATTGAGAGATCCCCCAAATTTTCAAAATTTCGTCCCATCTTTCAAGGGGGTGTAACTGACGACCAACCTAGCGCATCTAGCACATGTTGGGGCATGTGTCATGCTTACTTGTTTTTCTTTGAAATGATGCGATAAACCACACCATCTCAAAGAGGGGCAAATGTAGACACATATTTCTGTCCACTTGGTTAAATGAATTTTATATTTGTTTAATTATTATTTATCCAACTATTAATTTAATTCACATTTAATTAATCCTTTCTCCTTTTCCAAAAAATAATTAAATTAATATTTAATTAATTTATCTTAATCCTTTTCTCCTATTAATTAAATAAATTATTCAATTTATTTGATATAATTCACTTAACCCCCCTCTCACCACATATAATTAATGAGTAAAAGACTCGCCCACTATGTATAAATAAATATATAATGATGGGTAAAAGAATGCCCCACTAGATATGGGTGAAAACAATATTTAGCACCCTATCTCCAAGAAAATAAAGTACATTGAACCCATGGAAAAGGCTTACCTCAAGTTTCTACACAAAATTGTATTGTGTTAATTGCTAGATAATAGATTAATATTATGAGTGTGTTTTCCTGATTAAAGGAATATTTGAATTGCATGAAGCAATGATGAATATTAGAAGTTAATAGGATATAATGGGGTGACAAAATGAAGATAGCCATGGCTTTGGATTTGATGAGGTAGTATTAAAGCAACCGATCTTAGCAAATAAGTGTACTCGTGTGCAATCAACACTCAGTTTCAAGTAAACAAATGAAACATGAACTATGTAAATAAATAAAAACCAAGGTTGCATCCTTAAATAAACTAAGAGTTTGCATGATAGAAAATACCAACAATCACAATGAGATATAATGTCAAAATAACTGAAAGGCTAATACATGTGAAATGTGTAGAAGATTGCAATAGCACCTATATAATTGTAGTGAAAATATGAATTTTAAAATAATGTGGAAATGTATTTTTTCTCATAGTTTTAAATGTTATAATTATGTATGAGCCATATTGTTCAACTTCATTAGGTCCCATTTGGAAGGATTATTCACATAAATATCTACATAGCATATGTATACCATTCTGCAAATATTCATTGTGTACAACCAAAATCACCCACATGCTTTCAAACTCAAGAGTGCTACTAAGTTTCTCTACCATTGAGATTAAAATTTATGACTCATGGCACATTGTGTATAAGACAAAACTCATATAGTGTAAATTTAAAAATATATTACTAAATTTGCACCAAAACATTAACAACTTATTACTAAATTCATCATAGGATTAAAACTATAAGACAAAAATCATTAAAAAAGTGTAAAAGCATTTTATATATCATAGGTTAAAAATGCAAAAAGGTTAACCGTCCATTTCAATCATTAAATATGAATGGAAAATGTTTGTGCATGTAGACCCCATATCGTGAAATGAAGTAGCAATTGTCAGATAATGTGGATCCCATATGAGATAGAAAATTTTAGTTACACGTGATCACGAGTTAAAGTCACAATTGTCATCAGATAGTGGTCTTAATTCAGCTCATTTTAAAAATATGTCTTCTTTGGTTGGGTTGTAATATTTTTCCTACAAAACTCTACCTATTTTTCTCATCAACATCCTGGATAGAACACAATTTATGCAATCTTGAGGTAAGTCACTTGATATAGTTTCAACAAGGTTTCTATGTAGTTGACTAGATAATTTTCAAGTGAAGATGGTTTGATAGTGTTCGGAGATGGGTTTTTGATGGGTGTGAGACAGTTATTCAGGCATGAGACATGTATTTAGGTCATTTGTATGTGAGTTTTTTCTAGTAGGGGAAGTCTATTGACTAACTAATATTTAATTGAAAGTGTTTGGAGATGGGTTTTTGATGGGTGTAAGACAATTATTTAGGCATGAGACATATATTTAGGTCATCTGTATGTGAGTTTTTCTCGTAGGGGAAGTCTATTGATTAACTAATATTTAATTGACAGTGTTTGGAGATGGGTTTTGTATGGGTGCAAGATAATTATTCAAGCATAAGACATGTATTTAGGTCATCTGTATGCGAGTTTTTCTCGTAGGGGAAGTCTATTGACTAACTAATATTTAATTGTTTTGAATATTTATATGTATGTATACTTTACACTTTTATTTAATATCTAATCAATTAAGTGTCATCTAACAAAAAAAATTAAATAATATTTATCGTTTGTATGCATGTATATTGCATAGAATTTATCTATAGCAACAAACTCATAAAATTATTATGTTGCTAATTTATGAAATTGTTGATTTTGTTTAAGTTGGCTTTATAGATATGAATATGAAATGCAAAACTATGTAAGAGACTAAGAATGCAAGTAAAAGATGCATAATGACACAAGACAGGTGTTGGAACATGTTCAATGTCTCTGCTCATGATTTGTGACATGGTTTAACAACCTCTTGTGAGATCCTTAATGAGAATGCTAGTGGTTTCCTAAACAACACTCCTTTTGGGAAAAGTGGCAAGCTCAACTCCCTTCAAGTGATATCGAAGTGGGGTCGTAGGTTTGAATCCCCTTGAGTAAAGCTAAGGGAAAGATTGCTAGAATGTGTGCAGTATCTCCCCTAAAGATTTGTGACATGGTTTAACAACCTCTTGTGAGATCATTAACTAAAATGGTAGCAGTTTCCTAAACAAGTGCTCCTTTTGGGAAAAATGGTCAGCTACACTCCCTTCAATGGGTAGATATGAATGTAAAATGTTAAGGCATGCAAGAGATTGAGATTGCAAGCAAAAGATGCATTTTGTTCAAGTTATGTGATCATAGTAGAAAATATTTATGTTTAATTTTTGTTTGAGTTCATGTTCTTCAACTTTGTGTAAAAAGAAAGTAAAAGATGCATATTTCTCAAGTTAGCAACAAATATTTATATTTGATTTTTGTTTGAGTTTCCATTCTTCAATTTTCTACAAGTGAATTTTTCTCATATCTATCTGTGGTTATTTTATTTTTTAATTTTGTGCGAAGGGTGTGATTGGTTTAGAGCACAATTTTTTTTTTCTTATGGTCCAATTGTAAAGGTTGATTTGAAGACTAAGTTTGGGGCTTTCAACAATAAAGTTTTGAAGGTTCAATGCCATGTTATTCAATTATTCTTTTCATGTTATTATTAAAAAAAAAATTATTTGTCTTTCTTTTAATGCTAAGTATCATGTCACAAAAAATTTGAAGTATTTAACTATTGTTAGCATACCCTTCCACAATCCATAAGGTGTTTGTTATTGTTGACCCCGATTTTCCCTTTGTTCAAAATGTAGATTGCGGTATTAACTGCTTCTCTCCAAAAGATGTTTGATAGATTAAATTCATTCAACATGGTTCCAAAAATCTCTTGCACGGTTTGATTCTTCCTTTCTACAACTCCATTCTATTATGGAGTCCTTGTGGTTGAGAAATGTCTCTTTATCCCACAACCATCACAAAAGTCTTCCAATTCATTTAAGGCAAATTCACCTCCTCAATCTAATCTCAAACTCTTGATTTTCAACCAAGGCATTAAAAGTTTTTAATTTCTCAAATTCTTCATATTTCTCTTTTAGGAAAGTAACTCATGTCATTCTAGAGTAATCATAAATAAGCAACATAAAGTACATTTTGCCTTGAAAACTTTATATTCTTGTAGGCCCACAAAGATTTGTATGGACACGTTTCAATTGTGTTGTTGTTGAATACTCCTTTGAATTGAAGTTTGCTCTTGTTTGTTTTCCATATCGACACTACTTGCAAAGAGTGTTTCAAGGTTTAACAATCTTAGGCATAACTCTTACAACTTGTTTGGTGCTTATATTTACCTAGTTTATCAAAGTTATATGGCCCATTCTTCTATGCCATTACCAAATTTCATTTGTTTGTCCCATATAGCATTTTTCTCCCTTGACTATGCATTGAGGATGTATAGGTTTTGCTATTCTATTTGCATCAACGACTACTTTTCCCATACCTATCTTCCTTATCTCACAACCTTGAGCATGAAAAGTAAGGGTGTGTCCTTGATCACACATTTGACTAACACTAAGAAGATTATGCTTCAAACCTTCAACACCAAGTTTTTATTTTTTTTCTTCCCATTACTTTTTCCAATAATCCTTATTGTAGCATTATCTCCAAATTTTACTATACCTTCGTTCACTTCCTTCAAAGTAAGAAACTTGATCTTGTCCTGTATCATATGGCTTGAGCATCCATTGTTAATGTACTATTGATTTCATTCATTTTGGGAATGAAAAGAAAGCTACATAAGCATGAATTTATCCTTTTTTATTTTTTCTTGCTCTTGCTTCCTCTTCCAAAATTTTGTATGTTCTTCCCTTTTCTTCCCAAGAATATCCACCTTCTCGATTTTTCTAGGAGGTTCCACAAAACTACTTTTACAAAAGTGTGTTGTATGACCATAGTTGTTTCACTTATAGCACATAACATTGTAATCCATTAAAGGAGCATATGAATTGCATTTTCTATTGTAGAACCCAAAATTATTTCTTGTACATGCCATGCAATCCATTGTTTTATGACCAAATTGATTACAAAAAAAACAATAACTAAAGAAAAAGTATTGGAACCTGGTCATGTGAGACTACCTTGGAGGGAATGATCTTTTGATTTTGTCCTTATTGTCTTTGTGAGAAATGTTAGTTTTTTGTAGGATATCACTTTATTTATTCTTGTTGCTATCACTATTGATGGATCTCTTAAGTGCATCTACATAATCTTTAGTTTTTTCTTCATATACCTTCTTTGGTGAATTTGAATCTTCTTTAGTAATCTTTTGATTTTCATCATAGACAAGACTAGCCTTGATTAATGGTGACCTTTGGGAATTGATAATATCATCCAATATTTTGGTGCTTTTCTCAAATTTTATGCTTTTGTTCAATTGAGTAGTTGTTTTCTCTAGTTCCTTTTCTAAAGGAAACAATTTCAGCTTCTAGCTTCTTAGAATTTTCTTCCTTTGTCTTTAGCCAATTTCTTACCTCCTCTTCTATCATTTTTGCCTCTTCAAGTTGAATCTATAAGTTGATGATGATATTTTCAAATTCTTCAACACTTTGTGATATTTTTCTCTTGAATCATAATCCTCTTCTTCATATTTTTGTAATTGTAACTTTTGTTTCAAATTTCATTTCTTAAGATTTTTGTTTTTTCTTAAGGCACAAGGGAGTTATTATTAAAGATCTACTTCCCCATTCATTTTGACCTTTCCTTCCTCATTTGAAATCATATTTTTTCTTTTCCTTTGTCTTTATTTTATAAAACATCACTTTATGTTTCTATTGTCATGAAGAGAGTTTCCTCTCTATCACTATTGGAGATACTTTCATCCCTCTCCACAAATGAACTACTTACTTATTTGGAATGGAGGCTTTTCTTGAGATTATGGAAACTCTTCATCTATTCATGTTTGCCTTGTTTATAGCCATTTTTGTGTTGATGGTGTTTTCTTTATTTCTTTATGTTATGGTCATATTCATCATCATCGTTATCATCTTCTACATATGGACACTTAGTAGCAAAATGCCCCACTTTTCCGCAATTAAAGCATTTAAAAGGTAATTTGTCTTTACATTTGTCGAATCCTCTCTTAAACTTTCTCACAAAATGGGCTTCCTTTGCATCTAATTCATTTCTAGAGCTATCACTTGATTCGGGATGATTATTCTTCATCTTCTTTAAAGCTTTAAAGGTTGATTCTCACTTTGATGATTTCTCCCTTTCAATCCTCATTTTATGCATCGTGAGGATCCCATGCAATCCATCCATTGTTAATGCATCTAGATCCTTTATTTCTTCAATGGTAGAAACTTCTGCATCAATTCTCAAGGGGAGAGACCTTAGCACCTTTTGCATGATCATTGAATCCTCAACTTTCTCACTAGGTTCTTTGATGGTGTTGACAAATTTCATCCACATGAAGGAGATAGGCTGCAATATTTTCTTCATCTTTCATTTTCAAGCTCTTAAATTGTGTTTTATGGATTTGGAGCTTAGCCTTCTTAACCTTGTCATCACCTTCATAGATGTTCTTAAGTTTCTCCTAGTTTTTTTGTTAATTCACAATACATCACCTTGACAAACTCTAATTCAAATAGACCACACAAGATAGCATTCATAACTTTTGTGTTGTTTTCAGTAGCCTTCTTTCTAGCCAAATATATTGGTGGAGATGATGGAGCTGCATAACCACTCACTATTGATTGCCTAATATCAAAGCCAAGATCCATTAAATAAGTTTGCATCTTTATACTCCAAAATGCATAGTTTGTTCTATTAAAAAATTGAGCTCTATTTGAGTAGAAAAATTCTCGACAAACCATGTGTCCTCTTGAGATCTACCTTCTAGTGGTTAGGCTATTCTAGAAGGAACCCACTTTGATACCAATTGATGAGCACACATGTATACTAAGAGGGGGGTTAAATCGGTATAAGACAACCTTTCACTTATTAAAAATCAAGAACCATAATAAAGCATCCACACAAGATCTAAAAACTCAGAAACATAAGATTTACGTGGAAACCCTTTTGGGAGAAAACCACAAAGAAGGACCACTTGCATCTACTATCCAAATCCAACCACAAAAATAAATATCTCTTACAAATCATTCTAGGCACCAACCCACTGGAGACACCAATCCCTACTACTAACCACCAACTTAGCAAGAGACACTAATCTCTTCTATTGAGAGGCACCAACCTCCAAATGAACAAAATTTTGTCTTCTTGAATATTGCTATTAATGATGATCATCTGAGTCTTCTTCATAAAATTTGCTTGCAACTTATTCACATATTTTTTTTCCAAAAGTTTTCTTAAATAGGAATGATATTTCTTTAATTGATTTCATTCTAACCTCTATTCTATCTTCTATTTATACCACTCCATTATGTCTCTTCACCCAAGAGAGGTGATCTATCAAGAGGAGTCGACCATGTTTCTACATAAATTAATTTATTTTGATTTAATTTCTCCCAAATTGGGCGACTTCATCAAGAAGGTCGATTGACTCCAATTATGCCCCAATTAATATTAAATTACATTTTTCCCAAGAGGGGTCAGTCACCTTTGCATATTAAATCATAACTAAAATAAAATACTTCAAAGGTTGGCCTGATAAAAATAATAATTCTAGTACTATCATAAATAAGGTTTGCCATCTTTTTTATCTCAATAAATGCATGAAGAGAGCGATTAATGGCCTTTGGCCTTTGGTATGTGATTTTCTTCTATGACAACAAAAATTTTCAAGTCTCCTTTGACGTCAATGACAACAATATTTCCAACAATCTCTTTTACAATAAGATTAACCCCTTCTACACAAGCTTCCACCAAACAAATATTACTACAAAAAACCTTCTACCCAACACTTAAAATCAAAGCTGAATAAGTTTTAATACCAATTGAAAGGAAGCAAGTTATGTGAAAATGTTTCCAAAAGTAATGGTAAGAAGAGTATTGTGCAAATTTTAAGACCTTTACAATTACATAAAGGAGAAACACATAAAAACATAAACAAAATCATATAACATAGGTGTACATGGAGAAAACCCTTTTGAAAGAAAAAACCCTCACTCCAAAAGAACTCAATGTATTATTCAAGAAACTAAACATAGTTGCAATACACTTGTAGAGCAAACCTTTGCAAAAGTATCACCTACAAAAAAAATTAAGAAGCCCCACTTCAAAAAAAGATATAAAGTCATGACGAATCTTTCATTATTTGGAAAAAAATATTACTTTCTATCGGTGAATCTTTCCTTTATTTCAGAATAAATATAAAAAATTTATTAGCAAATTTTTACATAATTTTTTTTTGTATAAAATCTTGGCGAATCTTGAAAAATAATAGGAATATGCATTAATTGCTATGGTGAATCCTTTCATTTTAAAAAGTAAAATTCTTATAGAAAAATAAAGACACAAAGGTGGAAATCATAAATGAGTTTAAGGGGTAAACTCTATAATATTTAATTACTACCATCAATTTAAAATAATATAATAGGCAATTTCTTTGTATTTTGTGAGATAAAATGTACCCATAGTTTGTAATGCTCACATGACCAAAAATTGTTTCTAGACCATTGGTTTCCATTAATATTAACAATTCAAAAGCAATTTCAACCCCTATGAGCATCACAAATTGTAGGTACACTTCACCTCATACAATACAATGAGCTTCATTAGATTATATTATAAATCAATGGTGGCAACAAAAGATTGGTGATATAACCCTAAAGTAACTAATAATTATGATATATTATTGGCAAATTAATTTAGCTTTCTACAATAGCATAAAATTTAAGTAAATCTAGTCTAATCATGTATCAAATTTTGTGGCAAATCTTTGAGTTAAAAAATTTGATAAAATAAATGCTTTGGCGATTTAAATAAGACAAAAATAATATTTTGTAAAAATGTGGTGATTCAAGCCACCTTAAAACTTGAACTATTAGCCAAATTTTAATTTTCAAATTTCAACGATTAGCCAAATTTTGATTCCCTAATTTCAACTATTAGCCAAATTTTGACTCCCATATTTCAACTATTAGCCAAATTTTGACTCCTAGATTTCAACTATTAGCCAAATTTTTACTCCCAGATTTCAACTATTAGCCAATTGGAGAATATTAGCCACTAAAAAATCACTATTAGACACCAACCAAAGATCTAAAGTAATATTGTCAGCAAAATACAACCTACAAACTCACTTTCCTCTACCTCTATCTCAAGCTTCCTATACATAAGAGTAGTTGTACATAAAACCATCAAATGGTAATTACAAAACCATGAGCTTTAGTGGCCCCCAAATACCTAGTTAGAAAATCAACACTAAAATCCCAAGATGAGTTCACGAGCTAAAAATATCATATTCCTTCCACCTATCATAATTGTGGCATAACCCATTCACCTACTCAAACGTTTCAAAGATGTCTTGCAATGTGTTGTAACATGCATCATAAGTTGGTTAACAAGTGTAGCTCTCTCTTACATCTCTTTTCTATGTCCAATATGTTTCTACACTTCCAATAGAAGAGGTTAAGTTTTTGGAGGTCATAACTTTTTATTGAGGATGCTATTGGATCCCCACTTTTTTGAAATTGCAAAGCTCAAAAAGATCTACACAATAGCCATCACTACAATTGACATCGAACAACCTAAATTTTTCTAGTTTGCCTAAAAACAATGTCCAAAACTTGCACTCTTCATATGCTCAACATTAAGAGCAAGGTTGAGACACCTTTTCTAACACATATTTCTTTAATGTATGAAGAATTTTTTTAATTTGATAAATGATCATCATACAATTAATCCAAACATGTTGCATTAAAGGATATTAAATGAGTCATTGGATCTACTCCATCATTACAAAATTTGGAATCTAGAAACCCTAAAACTCATTGATAAGGGGTACACAAGGATGACATCCTTGATGAAAGATCCTGCATTAATCTATGTGGATAATCCTCCTTAGAGTTAGATGGGTTGAATTCAGTCCTTAATTCACTAAATTCTCATAATTCATTGTAATTAAAGACAAGAAAGACTAACAAATGGATGATGATAATAGCCATAAGGATTTTTAGGTAAAAATAGAATTCTAGAAGGTTTCGTGAATAGGTCATACCTATTAGACCTTTATTTTCAAAAAACTTAAATAAGTTTTAGATGTCAACTTTTGGGTTGGAAAGCAATATGATTAGTTCAATTTGTTGTTTGAATATAATTCCAATAGCATTCTAAATGTAATTTCAATATCTTTATCTTTACTTTTTTTATTCCACCATTTAATCCTAGAAATGCTTTGAATTTAAATAACTGAGTCCTCCCCTTTCACACTTGATACAAATTTGTTGTTTGAATATAATTCCAATAGCATTCTAAATGTAATTTCAATATCTTTATCTTTACTTTTTTTATTCCACCATTTAATCCTAGAAATGCTTTGAATTTAAATAACTGAGTCCTCCCCTTTCACACTTAATACAAATATGTGGCTATTCACATAGCATTTCAAAGGTAATTTTCATATCCTGTTATAGTGTTTCAATCCACCATTTAATCCCAAGCAAATGAAATGTATATTCGATTTGCATTAAGTTCCCTTTTGCACTTGAATGCAAATATATATTTTCCACACACACATTTGATTAAAAAAGAACCAGCTCAATAATTAACTTTTATGATAGGTGAAAGGATATTACTATTGATTGCAACATTTTTCATAGTGAACACAATACTCATTGTAATCCCATTTACCATATGAGCCTTTGTCCATAATGTCTCACAATGTATAGTGGACCTAATCACACATAAGACAAAGAAAGTATTCAAATCTCTCCAGGATCCTCTCTATTAGTGTATCTCACCCAGAAGCAAACCTCTAATCAACACTGTTGAATAGATTATGTGATCTGTTATAGGTAAGTATTTAAAGTTATATAAAAGTTTGTTAAAATAATGTGGTGATGATCATAGTTTGGGAATACAAAGCTCCAGTTGTGGGGGGGTTTGTCCTTATCGTCATAGTTTATTCTTCTCCTCAAATATGCATTCAAATGTGCCTTTATCTTACAATGTCATCAAATTCTCATCTTAACTTGAAGCACTTCAAGATCTGCAACAATGCATTATGCAAATTAATAGTTGCTCTTTGACAATCCAAATCTCCTTTAAGGATTCGTTGCCATCATCGTTATTTTATAATGCTCCATGGTATGATTCAATATCTTCACGTGGTTTCTATGTGTTCTGCTACACATAATGTCTGTAAAAGCTTATGGTATAAATATTAAAATTTGCAGAACTGACGGCCATATGTGTGTTGTACATTGCCCAAGATTCCATTTCGGCAGATTGCAAAGCTCTATAACGTGTCTAAAAGAGAGAGGACTCACCCAAGCCCTCTGCAGGTTTTGGCTCAGTAAATTTTAAAAAAAGATTATATTTGTTTTGATCATATCGAAAAAAGACTAACGTAAGGACTGAACTTTGAATGAGGTATAAAACAACTCAAACTTATCAGTCTGAACTTTAAATTATGACGGTGAGCTTCTAGGACCCCATTCATAAACAGATGAAGTCTACAAATTTGTGATGATACTTTTCTTTAATCCCTATCTAATTTAGGCTTTATAAAGGAAACAAGAACCCTTAATGACTTTATTAGAATTTGAAAGAAGAATGTTAATTACCTTACCTGATTATTTTAGTTCTTCAAATACAGGAAAAATACATTTGTAGAAAAATGACAGCCACAGATGATTGGTAGTTCATCCTTCTAGAAACTGGCTAAATATGTTGTGCAAACAATCCTGCCACTCGATGAGAACAAAGAAAGTTGTGAAATCCGTTACCAATATAAGTATATTTTATAATTCCACGCCAAAGCAAAGAGGGAATAATGAAAGAAATAACTTGATTGAACTGACACATCATCCCAAGGGAAGTTTACAACTGATAGATACATTTTTCCATGTAAATTTTCCAAAATGCATGGTAAGAGGAGAGATGGTTCAACTTGTGTTGATGTCTCTAAAATTGTACAAAATGCAATAACAGAATATCAGAAAAATCTACCTTAAGAAGAATAATTCAACCAGTGTTTTCAACACAGATTGAACCACAAACTTCCGAGATGAGCAATTTAATTTCTAATTTCATTACTTGGCAAGCACATGTGATTTGAATCAAAGTCCAAAGCGCTCTTGTTGTACACATTATCATGCAAGTTTCATTCCAGGGATCATTTAGCTTTGCAAAACGAGCTTCATTGCACACAAGCAGTCAACTTGTGTTTCTGCAAAGTTTAACTGAAGTGTGCACTGGTAATAAAACTCATCAAAAGCCACACACACAGGCAAGCACATGTGATTTTGAATCAAAGTCCAAAGCGTTCTTGTTGTACACATTATCATGCAAGTTTCATTCCACGGATCATTTAGCTTTGCAAAACGAGCTTCATTGCACACAAGCAGTCATCTTGCGTTTCTGCAAAGTTTGACTGAAGTGTGCACTGGTAATAAAACTCATCGAAAGCCACACACACAGGCAAGCACATGTGATTTTGAATCAAAGTCCAAAGCGTTCTTGTTGTACACATTATCAACTGGGCCTTGGATCTGAGTGCCAACATAGCTGTCCCAATTTTCAATTTTACTTTAACATAGCAACCACAAATGGATAAATCTGCCATAAGGAATCTGTGCCACTTGTCCCCTCTTTTCTCAATAACAGCGGGAAGCCAAAATGCTCCATCTGCCCTTCTCATATTGTAACCATACAATATGTATAAACACCAGATGATCGTCACATATGCAAAAAGTTGCAGAAAAACATTCAACACAGTTATAGTTAATGCAAGGCCTCTTATCTCCTCTCTACATTTATTTGTCTGAAATTTCATAACAGCTAGCTTTCTCAGGCTACTTTGTGCCATTGAAAATCCTGGGTCCAGATCAACACGTTAAACATAAACTATTGCCTGCAATACTTTCATTGTCATGGAAAGGATTTTCCAACACAAATATCTTTGAATTCCATTTCTCATAAAAGTGCTAATATAAGTATATTTTTGTAATGGAGATATACATTACATCGGGACAATATCTTAGAAAGAAACATTAAACTGCCGCAAAGTGATAAATTCCAACCATAGACTGCCGCCTTACAAAATAGCAAATGCTAGGCCTGTATCATTGAGGAGATCAATGATCTGCTGTACTAAACAACAATACAAGAGATTAAACCTGAGCATAGGCACACTTGCAATAAAAATGAATGCAATAGAACTTGCCTCACACGAATCATTGTTATAATCTGAGTGATATGAATCCAGCAACTCTAATATAATCTTTGAATGAGATCTTGGTGAATCATCTAAGTCTTTATTTGATCAATAATGATGCATATGAGCAAGAAACAATCAGCCGATGCCAAGTTATTTATTGTGTCCAAGAATGAATCCAAGTTGAAGATAATAAGATATTACATTTCTGGTAGTCAAGGCATACTACTCACTATTAAGAAAGTCATGATCGTGAAGATACTTCAAAGCCATACTACAAGTAACAACTGAAGGCAGCATCATGGAACCACCATACATAATCTCTTTCAAGGTGGGTATGTCCACTGTCAATACTTCAATAAACTCTTCAGGGTCCATTGGACGAGGCATTGCATCTTTCTGTAATGTTAATTAAGCAGCTTAAATAAGGTCAGATATCTTAAAAAGGCAACCTAAAGGTAAGCAAGCAAGGATAATAATTTGAAGCTGGAACGTTTTTTTCATGTGTTATAGCTTTCAGTTATCTAGGAAAGTGAACCCATGGCCTTAGTGATCCTATCTAAAATTAAACAGCTAAGAAATGCCCCTATAAATTAACAGTAAAGAACAAGTGTCCACCTCAGGATCCAAGAGAATAAATGGAGTGAATCGGTTGCGGCACCATTTTACCTGTTACAGAATAAAACAGCAATCCTCAATAGCCCATTCGAATTGTGATAACAAACTTTTTACCTTACTGGAAAACTGTTAAGATGAATAATACCTCTAAAAGACCGGGATGATCATCACTTATAAGCTTCACTAAATTTCCTCCCTGCAGTTGTGCCTGCATATGATAATTTACTCTTTTGCTCAACATTTTTGTTATTGTTCCAGCTTGTTACAACTTCTTACCAAACATAGCAAGTGCCATGCTGAGCAGACATGGAAAACCTATTAAGATATAAAAATATTACATATCTATCCATATTTCGAAGTCCTAGTTGACCCTAGGGCCTAAATAGATAGAATTCCTGCAATCGCTTTATTAAAATACAATTCAGTAAAATGGAGCCTAATCACTGTTCACCGTATTTTCTAGATATAGAGTAACATACCCTGCAACAACTTCCATAGTGCAGTCTGAGTGCTGAAGAAATAAAGTCTCAACATCTTGAACAGAATTATTATTTTATAATAGATATATTGAGCATAGGGGCTTCTCTGCACTAAATAAAGGAATTCAACTAAACTTCAAAGGACTAGTCACCATTAAAAGATTAAGTAACTGGATGACAGTATCCACCCTGTGTGTAAAATCTACAAAATGTTATAGGTAAAGTCAAATTGTTTCTGTACTTTTAATATACTGTGCATTTAGCAGGTTAACAGCTTTAACTACATTCAAGTTCTTATGGCAGTAAATAGAAGATAATATTAACATGAAATGACTCACCTCTTCCGAGAGCTCCTTCCTTGCACAATCTTCTAAAGACGAATGTTTTTCTGACAACCCGCCACAAGGAACTCCATACATGTAACAATTCCCTCCCTTCACACGGCATAAAAGTTATCAGCGGTTTTCTTTAAACACTTGAATGCACTTGAATTTAAAATGTTTTTTAACTTTTTAACACTTGGTAGATAGATAGGGTTAGAATGATCTGCAAAGTGAGATTGCTTTCAGCTTAGATGTCCTTATCGCATTTATTCACATGCAATGAAGGGCGCAAGCCTCAAACTAAATAGTACCCTGGTGCATACTAGGCATGACATTCTGTTTAACTTTAAAGTGAATTACGCCAGTTGGCATTACCCTCTAAGCAAATTTCCCTAATGCCTAGCCCAACTGATGCTGCAATGTCGCCCCTTTATCACTGATATTCTCTGCCAAACTGGCAGCACTGTAACGTGGCATACTAAAATTCAATAAGTCCATGGTAACCTAAGAAGAGTCTATCATACTCGGATTTTAGTTGACCACTTGACCATGCTAGGGTTTCAAAATCTAGAAACATGAAGAACGAGACACATTGGCACTGTCTCTTTTGGTTTCCATGGACTGCAACAATTCTTCAAAGCCAGAACAGGTCCATTTATAAATAAAGCTAACTGAAGATATGGGATAGTGCTACAGGGATGCCATCTTGAAATAGAGTGCAGGAATATCTGAATAAGGGTATAGCTATATTACTATTAAATAGAATTGCTACAAGATGTGAGTATGGAACAGATACGTGGTAACCTTTCGGGTGACTATGCTTACATCCTAGTTTTGTAAAAAGATTGTTTTATATGACCACTCTTAACCCTCATGTCAGACCATTCCTTCCATTTTGCGGTCCGCGTGCTCGTGGTTAAGAGATAAGAAGGGAATGCATACAACAAGACATTGTTCTAATCCTTTGGAGAGATTGTTTACTTTCCAATCTGTTTCCAATGCAATAGCTACTCCTGTAAGCGAAACCTTCTTAAGCTTTAATAAAAAAAACTACTGTTTCGAGCAACAGCAGCGTCTGTGAGCAGGTGCCTACACATGGAGGTGTGTGTAAGTTTGTTTAAAAACAAAAATAGGCTTAAATTGATCCTGACCGAGAATTTTTTTACAAATAAGGACCTACCTGAGCATATTCCTTGATAAGGGTAACAGATCTTGTGAGCGTATCATATGGAAAAACAGCACAAAAATGGAAGGAAACAGTTTTTGCCCCAACGATATCGTATTGTACAATTTTCCCCTTGCAGCTGCCAGAGTCTGCCGCTGCTTCCTCTCTTACAGGATGCTGAAAATAATTGACAAAACAAATAAATTTAAAAAGAAAACGTAACTGCATTTGTGGAAGAAAGTTCAAATTAAGCAATCGATTGTATCAATCCATGAACCCACCTCCACAATACGGTTGTAGACATTCAAATAACGAGAATAACAAAGTTCTTCCTACAATCGCAGCAACCATGGTTAAAATTGCAAACCAAATTAATCTTCAAATGTCATGAATCGAAGTGCATATTGAGTTTGATCAATGTGGCCATTGGAATTTATCAGAGTTATAAACCTGGGTATTGGAGTTTGGAAATTTCGAAAATCAAATTTCAAAATGCTGATTGGCCCTTTACCTTCAAAATTGTGAATCCTGTATCTGAATTTGGTGGTGCAGAATGAGAAGCAGAAGAAGCAATTTGCATTGGTTGTGTAGACATTTGGGTAGAATGGCACCTAGCTGATTTTATTTTTTCGGGTAAACCATCGAAGTGACTGTGGGTTAGTAATTTGATTGTTACAAATCCAAAAATAGAAACGTTGGGGATAGGAAATTGATACATACCTTGGAATTTTTTCAAAGCAACAGAACCGTGGAAAAAAGATGTTGGAGGAGGGATTGTACGAACCATAAGAATGTTCATGGAAATAGTGGTGAGGGGGAGCATCTATCGCCATAGCTACATGGCATGAAGAATGTGCGAGGGGGGATTTAATAATTATTTAGGCTATAACTTTATTAATAGATCCTTTCACCAATGCTAATCTAATCATTAGATTTTATAATAATTTGGTAAAAATGAATCAATGATGTTACAATTAAAATAGTTTGATCAAATTATTGTAATGTATATTTTTCTAGATTTTTTTTTAAAATATTGAAATTAATTTATCTATTATTTTATTGGATGAAAGTTGTGAATCTTTAAAAAAAAAAATGAATATAAAAAAGTTAATAGTCTAAATTTATTTTTATGTAACTCTTTAATTTTATTTATTCTCTTATATGTTTTTGATATTAAAAGCAACAAAACGAGGGTGTTGTTTCTTTTACAATTACAACCAAAAGGTGTCAAGATCTAAACATCAGCACATCCACAACAAAAATACCAAAAACAATAGATAAACAACAGATAGAAAGCAGTTAAAAACCACCAACCGAAAGGAAAACCAAAGTCCATAAGCGAAACATTAGCTAACTAAAACTAAATTGTAGCTAACTAGATTGTTCAACAAGGGAACAAAACCCCAAAAGACATAAACAACACAAAAATTAAACCTTACGAAACTACACATGACTAGATTTTTTAACTCCACAGCCTACCTATTGCAACACATTATTTTAATCTTCAGTCAAGAACTTGAAGAGCTCCTTGTGGATACCTTCCTCCTCAATCGCGTCACCAAGAATCTTATCTTACATAAGACAAAGGGAGGTCGCAGACTTGTGCATCACCAGAAGACTAAACTTGGAAATGTTGATCATCTTTTTCTCAAGGTCAATAATCCTAGCCTTCAACATTCGTAGCTCAGTTCCCATCTCCTTCAACTCCTTGTCTGCAGCTTGACAACCTGTGTGAATTTCACTAGCAGCATTCACCTTGACCTCGTGCTCTTTCGTTCTAACATCACCAGTTGAGTTTCCATGCTCGGGCCACATACCATCAAAAGCATGGGTGGAGCTATTATTAACCAATTTCTCAGGGTTAATATCCACATCACCCCTACCACCTTCCACAATTTTCTCTTCCTCCATCTCCTCATTCCCCTTCCCCTGTTCCTCTTTCTCCTCCTCTAAGTCATAGTCAACAAGTTTCAATTTTTTACCCTTTCCAGAACTACGGGAGGCCAGCCTATTAGATCTTCGTCTACCCTCATTTTTGCTATTACTCTCTCTCATCTTCTTCCTCCTTGCTTGACTCTTCTAGAATGGTAATTCTTTTGCGATGGGCAATACTTTTTCCCTTCCTCTTGCTAATCGAGGGCCTTTAGTCCTTTGATGCACATGACTCTATAATAATCACCGAGGTTAAGGCGGTTTTAGGAGAAGCAACAATTACAACCTCGAGTTGGCGAAGGCATTATTTTTTACTAGAGTCAAAAGTGCCAGTTATGGCAATAAAAGGTGGAGGGCTCGAAATTGGAGTTTTAAGCACCATAATATTCTAGACACATGGCCAAATGGAAGGAATAGAGCCTATAGATTAGGCCTTGGTGAAAGGGCAAATATTTTTTGTCCTGATTCTTAGAAGGATCAATAGCCTCTTTAATAGAATGTTCGATAGAGTGTAACAAATAAAAAGGGAAAGAGATAAGGTCATGGTTTCTAAAGTGATTCAACAATAGCATATGATAGAAATAATACTTTGAAATGACCCTTTGAAGTAAAATACTTCATTATCATTGAGCATATCTTTTTCTAAGGGTTTGATAACTCCTCTTTGGCATAGCCACCCTGCAATTTTACCAAAGCTTCTTTCCTATGAAAAAACCTATCAAGGCTCTCATTGTTCGCTACATGACTAGTTCACTTCCATTTTTTACTTTCCATGGTAAGGCCAGTAGCTTGCACAATCACCTCCTCTCTAACTTTAAAGGAAATTTCTCCCACGATAACTCTCCTGTTGTTCTAGGAGGTAGTGAATTGCAAGGATATCTCCTCATTAAACCCCTTCAAATGTTCAAGGTATTCATCGACCCCTCCCTCCTTACATATATGCCATACAATTTTGTCGTTCCTGAATTCATTTGGCTTGTTTGATTCATTTGGCACACAGTCTCCACCCATCGAAAGTAGTCAAACTATTAGCAAAAAGGTTTCTCACCAAAACCAGAGAAATTCAAAAAAAATTTATGGGGGTTGTCACGGGGAAGCAACAATAAATGAGAAGGCCAAAAATGTGCAAACCATCAAGTTTATGATTGCACCTACATCCTCCTTTAACCTACCACTCATGTCGATGACACAACATGCAGTGCGATGGGAAGATAAGGTCGATTTTTGTAGCCCATTTTTTTAGGGATTAAATTTTCATTATTACCTAGGCTTCCACGCGACCCACTTAAATTAAGCCAATGTATCATAACGTGGCACACCAAAATGCTTACAAGACTCCCGTGATTCACCCCTAGCCACGTCAATGAAAGGAAACTATCATTTTCCTCATGACTATTTCACATATGTTGAGAAGTCCACATTGATTGACTTCGAGCCCACATCATCCCAAGAACCCTTATTCAAAATTTCCCGCCAACAGCATTCAAACTTGCAACCCCAAAACCATAACATAGTTAAGTGTTGCAGAAGCCACTTTCAAAGAAGGAGGAGATTACCCATATGAATCCATCACCAACGAATCTCCTCTTAGGAGTATATGAATATTGCTTGGGAGGGAATCTAGTTTCCTCCAACATCTCAATCCTTCAAATTTGGAAGCCAAGTGCTGCAATAACATCAACCGCCATGTTGACTTATCTATAGATATGACTAATTTCAAAGTGCTCCAACCCCAAAAGGAGTTTATGAATGTCTCTGATTATCCCTTCAATCGACTAGTTAACCCTATTTAGACTCTTAACTGCATCAATTGTGATTTTAGAGTCACATTTAATGGATAAAGTCCTCAAATTGATTGATAGGGCAATTTTGAGCCCTGAAAGTAGAGTCATTCATCCAAATTGGTTGTTTGTATAACCCTTTAAGTTCCCAAAGTAGGCTACCACATCTCCCCTGAGTGCATCCTTATAACCCCCCCGCAGTCACCATGCTAAGGGACTGTCTTACAGCACAATCGAAATTTAGCTTATACCACCCCTACCTAGAAGTACACCATCGAGTGTTCCTCCTTTTCATCCTTTTAGAAATGTCAAATTTGGCATAAGAGCCCGACAAACCCCAAATCTTAGCAATTTTATCATCTAAATGTGAGGGGGGTTAGGATGGGCATGGACAAGTAGTAACAGAGAGGTTGTCTACGAGAAGTTTGGAAAAGGATCTAAAAAACCTCCTTCACAAGTTTTTCCAAATCACTAAAAAATCTCGTTGTTCCTTTCTTTCAATATACTCCATCCAAGATGGGTTGGAATTTGCTTCCATAATTGTTTGATAAAGGGGTTATGGGAGGGCCCTCACCAGTCCATAACAAACTATTGTAAGTCATCATTCATGACCCAATGAATATCTAGCTCTGCAGCACCAAACCCCAAAGGGTTTTGGTGAAGGTACGATGGATCAATAAATGGGGAATGCTTTCCTCTTCTTGCTTGCACATGACACAATGATTAGAGAATTGGAATCCTCACTTGGATAGATTGACTTGCATGAGAATCTTATTATGAAGAGCGATCCACTAGAAGAAGTTAATTTTAGGAATTAACTTTGGATTCCAAACCTTTCTCCTCCACCTTGGGGCATTATTTTCCCTAAAAAGAGAAAAATAAGCTCATTCTTTATATGAATTTATCCTCTTTATGGAAGAGGGGGATTTGGGTATGTTTTAGTATGTTTTGTAGCTTCAAAGCCACTTGCAGCAGATGGGGTTGATCAGGGCAGTACTGTGAGATATCCTTCCAGAAATTGGTGAAGGTAATGTAGTCCCAAACCCATTGTCTAAAGAACTCCTTAGCACCATCATAAATATTCCTAAAGGATTTCTACAAAGCTAGGGTTTTAGCGCCTAGCCAGGTATCTTCCCAAAAGCAGATATTGCTCCCATTCCCAATCTACCACATCAAACCAAATTGAATAGTACTCCTGCATTTGACAACATTGTTCCAGATATTAGAACCACATGGGAGTCCTTAAGTTAGTAAGACCCTATAGAACATCTCACGGTTTAATTACTTTGCACTCCTTATCTTACACTAATCGACCTTATTAAGGGCCAACTTCCATCCAACTTTCAACAATGGCAATTAGGGAAAGAGTCAACAATGGATGGAGGGCCTATGATAATCTAGGTTGTGCTGTGTTGAGAGATCTCAAGAGGCGGGAGTTTCCCCACTCGGGCCAATAGATAAAATATCGACTGCAATGGGTGTTTAGGAATGGGTGTTCGATAGACTCACTCTACTAGGCTAGGAATGATTGGCAGCCCAGGCTAGTCAAGAACCAGAATTTTGTTGGGCCCCCTTGGACTTAGAGTAGGAATCAAAATAGACAATCCAACGTAAAGCATCCCACCAACATGTGGCCTGCCAATTCATAGGAATGGAAAGCAAAGGGCTTCTAGAGAGGGCAAAATGGGTGTTTCAAGAAAATGTCGATACCCAAAGCGGATGTGGTGCACAACTAGAGATCGGATCGCTTCAATGTTGGACCTTCAAAGGGCCGATCAAAACAAAGCAGGGAGTCGAATTCCAACAAGATCAATTCCCCCCAGGCACCAAAGAGGAAATTGGTAACGATCCTTTAAATTCCTGGTCAATTGATATTATAGATGATGTTGTCATGCAAAATAAAGAGTTCATGGAAAAACTAGGGTTTTTTATCAAATGGGGTGGATTTAGATGGAAGAGTCAGGAGCTAATCAATAATTGGTGTAAAGAGAAATGGGGTGTGAATGCATTGTGTAAACCTGTCGTAAATAGTTTTTACTTGGTTACCTTGGCGTCGATGGAAGACAAGCAAAGAACTCTTAGTTCTAGCCCTCTTTTCATGGACGGGGCTCAGATGCATCTTTTTGACTGGATACCAGGATTCAATCCCAAGATTGTAAGTGCCCTTGAAACAGAAGTATGGCTCCGCATCTATAATCTACCATCGAAGTTTTGGGGTGATGGAGTTCTGAAAAGTACAAGCAATAAACTGGGCAATTTCCTATATTTGGATAATCCTCTGGAAGATCAGACATTGGGAACTTATTTTAGGATTTGTGTGTATTACCGTGGAAAAGATCCCATTAGAAATTGAATTGATGTCGAAGGTGGGAAATTGGACGCAGTTGATTTAGAGGACAAATTGGATTTATGTCTGCATTGCAGATCGTTGATCCACAACCCGATCAACTGTGATTTCAAGATCTCATTTGATGCAGATCACATAATTGAACAATTCTTTCTTGGGTGTGTAAAAGAGAAGTCAAGTGGTGCCTCGTTCACAGACATGGAGAAAGAATTGATAGACCTAATATGGCCAAAGAAGGTTGATTAGGTAGTTGGAAATAGGGTGTTGGTGGATGCAGTCCTTGAGAAATCTAGGGACATCCCCCCCTAAAGACTCAGAGGGCACACAGATTAGTATGAAGCCACTAGCTCATGTAGTTGGCACTGGGGAAATTGAACTGAAGATGCTAGAGCTTGAGAAAAAGGCGACGGAGCCTCCGCACGAAGTTTGGAATGGGTCAGAACATTTAGGTCTGTTAGATATCCCTCTGCCTACTCAGGTGAATAGCTTGGAGATAAGATAGTTCAGCCCATAAAGAGCATTCAGGGTATTGACACAGAGTCACCTGATCTGGGGTTAGGTGAGAGGCACGGTGGTGAGAGACCAATTGTAAATGAGGAATTTGAAGAAGAGCTAAATGTAGATTCTGACATGGATGACAACTTCAAAGAATTTCAGGTTGGAATCCTAGAAGAAAGGGGTTTAGAGAAAATTCAGTCTTCGTTGAAAACTCCCAAATTCAAGGCAAGTAAGCAAAGGGGTCGTCAGACAAACAAATCAAAACTGGTAGTGGTTGGCTATGTGTGAGGACAGACCAAATTATTCCAAACAATTCTTAGAAACGGGAATGAGCTACCCCTTCCCGAGGAGCCATGAAGATCCTGAGCTAGAATGCTAGGGGCTTAAATGCCCCTAGAAAATGGCACCTATTCAAGCGCCAAATAGAGTCAAGCAAGACATATCTAGTTTTGATTCAGGAAACTAAATGGAGTAAAGTCGAGCAAGAGAGGAGGATGATGTTTTGGAGACAGTGGGAGGGAGTATTTGTGGAATCGATGGGGGCTTTAGGTGGAATTGGCGTCTTGTGGAACCCTTCAAAGGCCCGATGTTCCTTGATGGAAGTTCACAGTAATTGGATGATGGTAGAGTATCAAGCTTTCAAGGATAATCAGAGCTAGAAAGTGATCAATGTATATGGACCCATTGCCACACCAACCAAGAGGGAGCTTTGGCATGAATTGTCTAAAAGACTAAGCTTCGAAAAAGATGAGAAGATAGTTATTGGGGGGGATTTAAATGCAACCCTCAACAGTTTGGAGATGATGGGAGGATCTATGGTGAGGAACAAAATAAAAAAAAACTTTCAGGAATTTGTTGACTCCAATCAGCTGAGGGAGATCGAAACAAATAATGGTAAATATACCTGGACCAATAGAAGATAGGGTTTCACCAGCATAGTTGAAAAATTAGACGGATTCTTCCTTTTTGGAGATTGGTCTAGATCCCTAGGATCGGTGGAGTCTTCTATTCTTCCTTTCAATGGATCAGACCATTTTTCAATTCAACAGGTCTTTGCTTTAGATCCATACTATGGCGGATCTTCGTTTAGGTTTGAAAGGATGTGGATTAGGGATCCATCTCTTTTGGCTTTATTGAATCAATGGTGGAAGGAGTGTAGATTTAGAAACCACTCCAAGATGTTTATCTTTCACAAGAAAATCTTATATATAAAGAATAAACTCAAGGAGTGGAACAAGGAACATTTCAAGAACATATTCACAGAAGGGCAAAGGATCAAAAATGAATTAAGAGCACTAAATAAAGTTTTGATTGCTCATGGTATGAGAGAAGAAGACTTCAGACTGGAACAAAAACTCAAAGTGGAGAAAGCAGAAATATTGATCAGAGAGAAACAATTTTGGAGGCAAAAGTCGCGTGAGCTCTGGCTTCAGCAAGGGGACAAGAACACAATTTTTTTCCAAAACTCTCCAGTAATGAATAGAAACAAGAATAGAATCTTGGAGTTGATCAAAGAAGATGGGACTATACTTGGTTCTAAAGAGGATATCAGTAGAGAGGCGGTGGGATACTTTCAGAATCTTCTGAATCAAAAACCTCAGAACATGAATCAGGGAGACATAAGGAGTGAGTTTCTCAATCAGATACCTACTATCATCACTAAGGAGGAGAACAGGGCAATGTCTAGACCTATATCTATGGAGGAACTCAAAATGGCGGCTTTCCAACTAGCTTCTGACAAGGTGCTTGGACCTGATGGATTCCTGACTTGTTTTTACCAAACCTATTGGGAGATCATTAAGGAGGATCTTCTCAAGGTAGCTAAGGAATCGAGGAAAAAGGTAATGATGCTAGGAACCATTAATCATACCTTTTTAGCCCTTATCCCTAAAAGGAAGGATGCCTCAGGTATGAATGATTTCTGGCCAATTGCCTTGTGCAATATGTGTTACAAGATAATCACTAAAGTAATGGCAAATAGGTTGAAAAAGGTTCTGGAAAAGGTCATATCGGAAGAGCAAAGTGGTTTTTCTCTGGGTAGGTCTATCACAAAGGGAATCATAGTTGCTCGTGAAGTGATTCACACATACAGGAAGCTAAGGATCCCCAACATGATCATCAAGCTGGATATTTGAAAAGCATATGACATGGTAGATAGAAACTTCTTACTAGATGTTCTATCTAGATTTCGGTTTGATTTAACTTGGATTCAATGGGTTAGGGGGTGCATTAAGGCTCTGAAGTTCTCAGTGCTTATTAATGGCTTGACCAATGGGTACTTCAGTTCAGATAGGGGTTTAAGGCAAGAGAATCCATTATCTCCTTATCTATTCATTACAATGGCAGAGGCTCTAGGTAGGAGTAGCTGTAAGGGATGGGGGTCAATGGAAAGGCATTGAGGTTACCCTCAAGTAGAACCCGTTACTCATCAACAGTTTGTAGATGATACCATCCTCTTTGGAGAAGCCTCTAGAAGTGAATCCCGAAGCATCAAATCCATTTTGGACAAGTATAGTGAGGCTTCTGAACAGTCTATAAACTAGCGTAAGTCTGAAGTATTTTTCCTCAATGTCTAATCGGGTCTCCAGCTGGACATGGCATGAATATTGGGGTTAAAAGTATCATAATTCCTAGGAAAGTTCTTGGGGCTGCCTCTGTTTGGTGGAATTATCAAAAAATGCTACTGGGATAGATTGATTAAGAACTACAAAAAAGAAGATGGAGCTATGGAAGGGGAAATGGTTGACCTCAGTGGGCATATTACTCGTGGTGAAATTTATTTTATCAGCTACCCCAATCTATTCTATGACATGTTTGAAACTTTCGGTAGCAGTAGAGGACAACCTAAATCATATTTTGAGAATATTCCTTTGGTCTAGCCCTCATGAGGATCAAAAGAATCCATTACTTGCATGGGAAAAGGTTTGCAAGTCGTGGAATGCGGGGGGTGTTGGGATAAGGCAACTTAGAATCATGAATTTGGCTCTTGGGGCAAAACTCGCTTGGACCATGAATAAATCAAACCTGAAGTGGATCAGAATACTTAGAAAAAAGTATCTGGACTCAGATGACCCTCTCAATATTCTAAGAGTAAGAAACCCTCCAAAAGGTTCAACCATTTGGAATTTTATATGCAAAAGTAGGGAATTGGTGTCCAAATACGTCACGTGGGAAATATGCAATGGCCAATCGACAATGTTTTGGGAGGATTCTTGGGATGGATTCAAAAAGTTGGAGATGGATCACAGTTTGAGGGAGATTAGAGATGCAACCATTAGGGTTTGGGGGTCTAAAGTATGCAATTTCAGTGAGGTGATCAATGTCAATGGTATGGAAAAATGGTGCTGAAAATATTTGGATGATATTGATGCTCCCCAAAACAAAATAAAAAATATACTTTATCTAACATTCTCAAACACAGAACCATTCCAGTTTCTCGGGAAGCAGATAGAATCAGATGGTGCACCTCCAAAGATGCAGAATACAAGGTAAAGCTCGGGTATAGGCTGAAAGAATAAGCTCTAATGGAAAGTCATTGGCCAATCAAACTTCTATGGGGTAAATATGTCATTCCTAATGCTAGGTATTCTCATGGTTAGCCATTTGGGGTAGGATACTAACACAGGACAAACTTGCCAAAATTGGGATTCGTGGCCCTAACATATGCTTGTTGTGTAAGAACAATGTAGAAAGTGTTGATCACCTCCTCTGGGTTTGTCCATGTGCTCAATTCTGCTGGAAATTCTTTTTGGAAAAGCTAGACTTTCATCACGTGGAGCCTTAGAGCATCAAGGAATGATTTATATATTGGCCATAAAAATTGTCTAAAGGTATGTTCAACAACATATGGTATGTTCTCCCATCCACAGTGGCATGGGAATTGTGGAAGGAAATGAACAGGTGGATTTTCAAGGACCGGGCAATGTCGAGGGAGGTTCTTGTGTCAAAGATGGAAGTTGCAATAGTGGAATTGGTGAATGAAGCAGCCAAAAGGCTATTTAATAAATCCAATATTTTCATATACCAAGATAATGACCTGATTAAGAAGCTCTCAAGTTTGATGGTCCCTAAGGGTTATGAGCTAGAACATTCAGAGGTAGAGGAGAGGCATAAGGCTACAAGGTGGCAAGCCCCGGAGAAGGGTTCGATTAAAATAAACTTTGACAGAGCTTCCATGGGTAATCCCGAGCATGCAACTGTTTCTTGCATAGCCAAAGATGACCGGGGTTGTATCATTGGGAGGTCAGCTGAATACATTGGAATGATCACTAATAACATAGCAAATTTTTGAGCAGCCCTGAAAGGAATTGAACTTGAGAGGAGGTTGGGGGTTAAAAAAATATATCTTGAAGGGGATTATTTGCTGATGATCAATGCAATCAGGAATCAATGAACAATGAACTAACAACTTGAGAGATGGTTGTTGCAAATCACAAATGCATTGAAGAACTTTGAAGAATTTAAAAAAATTCATATCTACCGAGAAGGCAATGAGTTGGCGGATGACTTGGCCAAACAAGCGGCAGAACAAAAAAGGTGTGTTGAAACTATCAATTATGCAAAATGAAGTGGAATTGAGAAGCAATCGGTGTGTAATAATATCGAGGTTTGGTGGCGGGTGGTGGTAAAATTTCCAAAGATTTGGTAAGTGTGAAGTTGACGTGCAAGTACTCAATAACCAAGTGACATGATAGAGGATGCAAACAAGTGTCGAAATTTATTATTTGAAGAGGTGGTTTATACTCGAATCGGTACGAGGCCTAGGTGGCGACGACTTGAGCTTCATGGTGTGAGGGATAATCATAAATTAAAGTTGCATATTGAATATACTTGGAGTACATAGCGAGGCATGCTTCATAATGATGTGATATGATATGCAATCAATTCATCCCGCAACCTTTTTCAGGGAGGGGGATTATATATTTGGCAAGAATGGTTGTAAACGCATTGTATGTTTCATTTTCCCTAAGTAATTTAGGAGTTATAGGCATGAATACCCCTGTTTTGCTGGAATCAACCAAGCAACAAATGGCATTTCTAGGAGAGATCACAGAGAAACGACTCCTGGTTGTATTAAGATCGAAGCACCCATTATTAGTGCATGCGGTAAAGAAGATTTTGGGTTCGAAGTTTTTATGGGCAGCGCACAAATACAGGGTGAACATGAGCATTATGTCCATGTTCTTGGCTATCTGCATTTAGATGGGTGTGTGCAAACCTAGAACGAAGAAGGTCTATCAGTTGGTTTTTAAGCATTCTTTTTTGGGCAAAATTGATGCGGTCTTCGACAACATAGATGATCAAAACTATATTCCGCTGACCCATCAATATTACATGGCCTGAGATGCAGGGGGGAGACAAGAAAATTTTGTATTATGCAGACCGCAGAGCTAGAGAAATACAAACAAGGGCGGGCATAGTGAAATAGAAACTTGAGCTTCATTTGGTTTGTGATGGGCAGTCTGGCAAGGCCAGAGGCCTTCGACCTGGGGAAATATGAGCGGGAGGAAGGTCTGTAGATTAGGCAGGACATTGGGGTGGATGAGAATGGTGTTGTGGCAAAAGGCAATGACTGGGGACTGGGGCGTGGGGAGTTGTGGATTCCAAATGATATGAGATTGTTGGAGGAAATTGCAGGTGGAGAGGCTCATGTGGACTGCAACAGAGACTGCCCTATTGTAGCCCAAGCCCTTGCTGCTCAATAGGTCTACAACAACATCCCAAGCTCCTCGGACAGTGAATGATGGTGCCCCTTTTTCACAAGTTTTTTTGTCTTTCAAATACTTTTCTTTTTTTTATTGTAAATGCAGATAGATAATGCAATGTCGACTAGGTGTAGGTCTCTATGCCCAAATTTTGTTCTCCTGGCCAGAGCTGATATATAGATATTTGGTTTTTTTTGTTGTGTCTCTAAAACTAGATATACTTTTTGGAAGGAGGAAACGATATATTAACACCTCTTGGATGTAAAATCTTTACTATAAATATAGGTGCTGGCCTATCCATCTATTTGCCTACTAACAAAAAAAAAACGTATAAAAACCCCCATTAATGGGGCTAGGAAGGTTGATCTTCCCATAAATGCAAGAGGTGTGAAGTGGTTAGAACTTGAGGTGGGGTGGATCAAGATAAATTTTGATGGGGTTGTTAAGGGCAACCCTGGGCCAAGTGGAGTTGGTTGCATAGCACGAGATTATAAGGAGAATATCCTCACTAAAAGATCCATTTTTCACAAAGAGGCCACCAATTTAATATTGCAGAATTTAGAGCAACATTGTTGGGTTTGGAATTGGGTCGAGAGTTGAAGGTGAAACAACTTCTCTTGGAAGGAGATTCACTCATCACCATTAATGCCATTAGGAAAAATTCAACTCTTAACTAGAAGCTTGCTCGATGGTTGAAGCTCATTTCAGACTTAGTTAATACATTTTCAAATTTCAAACTATCACATGTCTATAGGGAGGGAACTGATGATGTTGATGACCTTGCCAAATCGGGCTCTGAGGGCAGGGGATACTAAGTAGATGGTCCAACAAGATGTTTGGGTGCGACCTACATTTGACTTAGCAAGAGTTATTATTATTTATCATCTCATTTATCGATGATAACGAAGACACGATTTGCAATGAAGGCGGAGGAATTGCAAACATGCTCGAATAACTTAGATTTGATGGATGACATATCATTCATAATAGAGGTTTGTGCGACTGGGCTTACATGGGCACCACTGAGGTGGTCATTGGATGATGGGTCAAATGCAAATGGATGAGAGTGTGAGTTGTTCATTCAGATACAAATTTACTAAGATATGAGAAAAAAATGATGGAGTGATGATTTCATTGAATGGTGGTGTGTGTTGTGTTATGTGAAGGACAAATTGTCTTTGACTATTTACTCTTCTAATCGACTATCTGTGACTAACCCAAATTATTGAGGTTGGTTAGTGAATTTACTATATATGAACACACCCATCAAACCGCTATCTGACAAATGACAAATGTCTTTTATTTAGGAGAGGTGATAAAAAATAGGCTTAAGACCATTCTCAACTACTCAAATGGTCTAATTTCTTGATGTCGGATCAAAGCATTGAGTCAACATGGATGTTTTAGCCATGTTCTTGGCTATGTTGTTGAGTGTGGGAAAGTCGAAGAAAGGGGCAAAATTGCTATGCCGAAAGCTTTTCCATGATGCTTTCCTTGGGGACTTGGAGATAGTTTCTTGCAAATGTGGATGAGAGACAATAGGGTCTTATTCTGTAGCTCCAGGCGGGCACCATTTTGCTATTTAGTGTGCAACATTTTGTTTATATGGCTATGGATTGTCAAGTTTAAAGACATGGTCCATGAGGTAGTTTTTGCCAATTTTTGTCAATATAATATAATGAGTGCTGCCCCAAGCAATAATTAATCTACCAAAAAAAATATATAAAACATTTTTCATTGGAAACACTCTAATGTACAAATTTAAATATATTATATGCTTAAGTTGATCAATAATAATTATGGACATCAAATTTCCAAATATTGGACGAGTGTTTCTTTCCTATATGATAATGATTAGTTAAAAAATAATTCTCTTGAGCTAGGGATAAAATTTAAATTTACAGATTAAATGATAAAATTCAAATCTACATGGTCAAATCCAGAAGAATATAAATAGATCACTATGAACCATGTAAATTTCATGATTTTTGAATGCTTTGAAAAATGGGAAAATAATGTTATAGATCAAATGAGCAACCACAAACTCAAATAAACTACATAATTCTCAATAATAACAATAAAGGATTGCATACAAATTCAACAAATGAATAATTCAATAACATGCAAATGAATGTTGAATTTGATCAAGAGGCCTCCATTACTCTTCTCCCTTTTGTGATGTGTGGACTATGACTCTTAGAATCATAGCACTTTGTCAGCATCATGTCACACAAAAGCTCAAAGATTGCAGTTGTTGATGATAGGAGATCAGGGTTCCTTTTATAGATTTATGAGATTTTGATCAATGATTGAGATTAAAAGATCGACAAAATCGATGAATGGCTGAGATTTGTTGAGAAGAGTTGATTGAGATAATTACAATTGTTGAACTAGCTACATGATAAAGATAGACAAAATTGGTCGAATTAAGTGATTTACTTGACCAATTAAGAGAATTGATGAATCTATTAGAAAAGTTGATTAAGAGTGGAACTCAAAGTTAGTGGTAGTTAAGAGGAGGAATAATATAAATATTTAAATAATAAAAAGTATTTAAACATGTGCATTAAGAGAAATAAACAAAATGAATATTTTATTTATTTTGGAGGAAATTGATTTTTGAAAATGATGGATAATTAAATAATTTATTAATTGTAAAGACACAGTCAACCAATTAAATAATTTAAAATAATTATTTAAATGTGAGAAATTGATAGGAAGAAATATTTCATTAAATAATAAAAAATATTAAATTAAAGAGGAGAAGGAGAGATTAATTAAAATTAGAAGAAAATAAGAAAATAAAATAATTAAAATTATTTAATTATGATGATAAAGGAAAATTTTGATTTTTGAAATCAAATTAGAAGAATGAAGTTATACTAATTAAATAATTAAAATTATTTAATTAATTAAGAAGATAATTAGTAAAATTAGTGTTAATTAACTGTAGACACCTAAAATTGTCATGTCTAATTAAATAAATATTTTATTTATTTAATTATCTAAGCTTAATTCTTCTATTAATTAAATAAATCCTTATTTATTTAATTAATTCATTTATCCTCTTCTAGCCTTATTTCTCATTTAAATAAATACCTTTATTTATTAAAATTTTCCTTTTCCTAAATTAAATAAATATCTTATTTATTTAATTGATCCCACTTCTTCTTTTAATTAAATAAATCTTTATTTATTTAATTAATTCATTAGCCTTTTCTACCCATGACACATGTCATTCATCTCTTAATTCATACACTACCTACCCCTCTCATTATTTTATTATTTCTTTTACCTACCCTCTAATCATAGCTGACCTCCTTTTACACCTCTCAATCTTATCCCTCTATTTCATATAGTGTCTTCTATATAAGGAGATGCTTCCTTCATTATCAAATCCTAATCAATCATCCTAATCATTCATGCTAATCATCTTTTATGCAATTGACTACACTACGATCCTACTTGCAACCACATTCCGTTCTTTGTTGAGCTCTTGTGCATATAAAATCTGAGAGCAAATATATCAAGCAAGATCAATGGAGATAGGAAGAATGGAGATCAAAACCCTATTGGACATGTGATGGTATAATCTTTGTGATTTCATGTGATTTGCATTGTCTTAGGTAATCTTCATATGTTACGGTGGATCTTTGTTGATTGTTAGGCTAGGGTTTTGTGGTTGAATTCATTTAGCCTTTCAATATTGTTATTATTGTTATCCATTTTCACCATATACATTTTGGCACGCCCCGTGGGACATGGATTCTTCTTAGATCTATGTTTTTTGCAGATTTTTCTAACCCTATATTGCTATTTTGTAAAACAATTTGGAGAATAACCTTGTGCAGCTAGGGTTTTGGACACAAAATCAAGATCTTGGAGAGATTCGATCATATCTCATAAACGGCTTGGAAATTTTGAACCAAATGTTTTTTGTAGGTTGAAGAAAGTATCAGGAGCTCTCAATCCAAAATTCAGAATTTTTGAAGTACATTTTCATTTTCTATTAATTTTTTATGATTTTTCATAAAAAATTAATTTTGAGAGCAAATGAGAGAATTTTTTAGATTTTCTTATATTTTTGGAAATCTCTCATAATTATACATAGGATCTGTTCTTTGTGAATTTAATTTTGATGCAAAATATTTCCCTAAAAATTGGATCTTTAAAAATTAGGGTTTTTCCTTATTTTGATCAGATCTCACAAACCGCTTCAACTTTTGACATCAAATTTTTTGTGCAGATCAGGAAACGTATCAAAAAGATTCAATAAAAATTTCAGATTTTTTGGATCGATTTTGCATTTTATATGAATTTTTTATGATTTTTCATAAAAAAATTAATTTTGAGAGAAAATTAACGAATTTTTTGGATTTTCTTACATTTTTGGAAATCTCTCATAATTATAAATAGGATTTTTTCTTTTTGATTTTAAATTTGATGGAAAATCATTCCTCAAAAATTAGATCTTTGAAAATTAGGGTTTTGCATTATTTTACTCATATCTCGCAAACTGCTTGGATTTGTTGCAGAAAATTTTTTGTGCAGGTTTGGAAGACCATCAAGACTCTCCAATAAAAATTTCAGATTTTTTGGATCAATTTTGCATTTTATATGAATTTTTTATGATTTTTCATAAAAACTTAATTTTTGGAGCAAATTAGCAATTTTTTTGGATTTTCTTACATTTCTGGAAATCTCTTGAAATTTTACACATGGTCTTTTTTTATGATGAATCAAATCTTTGAATTGGTCAACAAAACGCATTGTTGAAAGCCCCTATTTCACAAAGTCTTTTGGATCTAAAATTTACCTAACTTGTGTGCTTGCAGGAAGGGGTGATTATTTCAAACAATCCAAACTACTAATAAATCTTTGTTGCTGGTCCTTGGCAAGGTTTTTTAGATTTTTATTGTGTGTTTTGTTTTCATAGACTAGCAAACACTTCAATTGGTGCACTAAAATTGAATCATTGTCTTTTGTGTCTTGAGCAATAGGCTCTTTTTGTTTAATCTTTAGAGGGTCTGTCTTCCCGTGTGGTCATTAGGACTATTAGTGAGAAGAGAACGACCCAAGTGGTAGTGAGGAAAACCCACCTCTTCCGAACCACTATAAACAACTGTATTCATGGTGAAAACTATGGATAACGTGTGCTGATTAGTTGATACCGACACTATGTCTCCCCATAAACCCGTTTGATCAAATTTATTTGATCATTTGTAGGGCGTAACCCTTACCGACTGGGAGCCTTCTGTATTTACAGAGCTGAAAGTGCCGCATGTATGGCCACACGAGCGGATGCCCTTACTAGCACCATTTTGTTTTAGAGGCCCAAATCCTTCTAGTTGTTGGGGTAGGAGGTCGGACCTCTGGTAGCGGCCCACACACATACGGTTCTTAGTAGAGATACAAAGTTCGCCACGGGGAGTTTTCGTGGGGACTGATGCTTGGCTGACCCAAGAAGTGAGTGCCGAGGGTGGAGCCAGTGAGGTCAAGCATCTAAGTATCCGCTCTGAATAGCGTAGCCTCGGGGGTAAAACCTCATGTGGGATCAACAACTATTGTCTTGGCCAGCCATAAGAATTGTGCTTGATTTATTTTAAACATTCAAAACATTCAAAACCAAACAGCAAAACATTGTGTCTTTTGTGTTTTCAAGTGTATGCAAAACAATTTTACATCAAACAACACACTTTTCTTGGAGTCATTGTCAGTCTAAACACTTGCAAACATTGAGTCCTCATCAACATTGTGTCCTCTTGTCACGAAAAACAGTCAAACATTCAGATTTGGTCACAACAAACAACTTCACAAATTGGAAAAATTTTACAGTCCAGCAAACAAGAGCAATCAGTTTCGGAATTCTTGAGCTTCCTAGGTTGTTTCTCCAGGTTTTCATCTAGCATTCAACTTGTCTTTGGGTCTCACAAAATCCATCATTGCTTTACACCTTACATTACATTCACATTTGTCTAAACTTGAGTCAAAAAGGTCACTTGCTTGTCCTCATCATACTTTGTCAACACACTACATACAACAACACTTTGCTAAGTGGTCCCTCATCAAGGTTTCTTACCTTTGGGTCTCATTTGGTTTTACTTAGAGTCAAGGTCAACTTACCTCATCAAGAGAAACTATCCTCTCTTTGGAAGTCACACCTACTCTACTACATACATACTTGGTCTTACACTTTGGACATTGCAAGTACACTTCAGATTCATTTACATTCCATCCAACTCTTGGTCTTCCATACTCTTTCCATTTTTCATCTAGTCTCTCACATCTTGGTCAATACCTAGTTCATGGTTGAAACCCGTCTTCAAAAATCTAAGAGAGAAACTAAAGAGGCTCAAGAGTCCGCAGACATGAGTTCTTATGAGTATGACAATGATATCTTTTTCAATTCTGATCATACTACATTACCTGACATGGATGTCTATAGAAACATTCCAAATGTTGAGAACATGGACACTATAAACAACAATGCTACACACAATGACAATGTGGACAACTTTTCAGTACATTCAGTAGATGTGGAAGAATCCATTATGAATCCCCATTTCAATCGATTGATTGAGGAAATAATGAGGAGGGATAGACAATACTTCTTACAAATGATGGCACAAAGTGGAGCCAAGATACCTCATGATTTTGACATGTCTCAAATAATGGAACATAGACCTTTGCAACAACCTCACTCCAATATGGATCAAAGGAGACCTAATAGTGGAGGAAATAGAGGACCACATATGGTACCTGAATCACCATTAACTTTGCTTCAAAAACCAGAGGTCCCACATACACATGGTCAAACATATGATACTTACCTTCATAGACCATTATGGAAGTCTTATGTAGACAAATATGCTCAATCACATACTAATGCTAAGGATCAACCACCAAAACAATTGGATGTTCAAAGGCATGCTAAAAGTTTGGACACAAGGAAACCTCATGTCAAATTTGGGGGCAACACAATAGAACATGACATGCCTGTAGAATATGGTATACATGCACAAAATAGATATGGTGTTCCTCAACATGAATCTATACCAAGTGGTCCACATACACAGCATTACTACAGACCTCCTCCATATGAACATGTGTATGATCAATATCATCCATATATGCAACATGCTCCTCCTCCAATTGGTGCCTCAAGCATGGGGTATGGTCCAAGAAGTCAATCTCCACCTAAGAGCAGTTTGGAACAACAAATCAGGGACTTACAAAAGAAAATGGAGTGCATAAATACACCGAAGCCAACATACACAATGAGAGACATATGTCCTTATCCATTTGACAAGAGCATTCCAATTCCTCCTTTTCCTACACACTTTGTGACGCCTAAATTTGATAAGTATAGAGGAAAAGGGGATCCTAAGGCACACATAAGACAATTTTTCACAGCTTGCATTGAGGTAGCAACAGAAGAGACATATTTGATGAGAATATTCCCACAAAGCTTAGGTGATCAAGCTATGGAATGGTTCTCCCAACTTCCACCTGGTATTAAGTCATGGGGTGACTTAGCAGAGGCATTTATTCAACATTTCTCCTACAACATAGAGACAGACATATCAGTCACTACTTTGTGCAATACTAAGCAAAAAGAGGGAGAATCTTTTGCATCATTTTTACAAAGATGGAGAAATCTAGCCAGCAGATGCTCTTGTGAAATTCCACAAAAACAAATGGTAGAAATGTTCACCCAAAATGTTAACAAAGAGATTGGTTATGACTTAAGGAAAGCTTGTTTGTCCACCTTCAAGGACGTCATTGAAAAAGGCTTAGCAACAGAAAAGGTCCTAATTGAACAAGGAGTCATTAAAATATTCAAGGAAAACAAAGATGATTTTAAAGGAAAAGACAAGCCATGATTTTGGAATAAAAATAAGAACACAGTCAATGATGGTGTTGTTGATGCCAACACAGTGCGACCCAAATTCATTTTTTCTGGATCAAGTTCTACAAACAATCAAGTGAATACTCAAACAACTTCTAGATCACGAAGGAAGTATACCCCGTTGGGAGAACCACTTGAGTCAGTCTTCAAGAAGCTAGTGGCAAACAAAGTAATCAAAGTTCCAGATTTTCCTCCATATGAACCAAAGGTCAAACCAAATTGGTGGAATGATGATGAATATTGTGAATTTCATAAGAGCAAGGGTCATAAGACAGGAAATTGTCATCGATTGAAGAACATCTTACAAGATCTCATTGATAGAGGTGATATTGAGATTGAGGGACATTCATCCAATCAAGAACATGAGATGTTTAAGGAACCATTCCCAAAACATGACAAGGGAAAAGCTAAAGCCACAGAGGATCAAACCAACTATACCAGAGCATCCTACAACTATGATTCAACTATCAATCACATCTCGATGGACAATTATGTCTCTACCATTATCATCAAGGACAAAACATCTGAGAATTCTACCCGGAGACCCAAGATTATCCTCAAAGGCGTTGGATCTTCTTCTGAACCTACCTCTAAATGTCATTTCAGAACTTGTCGAGGTAAAATCACTTTGCAAGGTGCTCCAGCCAAGAACATCGCTTCCTCATCAACCAAACCTGAGTATGACCTTGTAGAACAATTAGGGAAGACACCTACGCTCATCTCCATTCTTGAGCTCCTACGCATATCCCCTGCACATAAATCCATTCTTGACAAAATCTTGAGAGACACTGCTGTTCCTACTGATCTGAATGTGGACCATTTTCAAGCCATGGTGGGATACCTTTCCATTCCACACTCCCTTACATTCACAGAAGCCGATGATGCCTCTGTAAGTCAGCCACATAATGCACCATTACACATTGAAGCCTTCATACACAAGCATCGAATAAAAAGAGTCCTGATAGATGGAGGAGCAGGTCTAAACATTTGCACATTAAGCACTATCACACAATTGGGATATTCCGACAAAGCTGTGAATTCTACAAACAAAATTACTATCAAAGCATATGATGATGAAGAGCGTTCATCTAAAGGCACAGTCACCTTACCTATCAGAGTTGGGCTAGTTACAAAAGATGTGATTTGTCAAGTCCTAGACCTTGATCTCACATACAACATATTGCTAGGATGCCCATGGATTCATGAAATGAGCGCAATCCCATCTACATATCATCGATGCATCAAGTTTCCACACAATGGAGTTGAAGTGACCGTCAAAGCTGACCCAAATCCATTCATATATTGCAATAATCTACAACCTAGATCAGAAATAACAATACCAGTCAATCGAGAAGCTATTCCTTCATCGGCATATGTGGATCCAGAATCATTGAAAGCTTCTACATCACAACAAACAGAGCTAAAAGAAAAATTCAAGCTTAAAGACATGGGATGTGGTGAGTATATCTTTCATGTTGATCAACTCCCACTATCTCCTAAGACATTCAATCGACAAGAACAACCTACAAACAATTTTCAATGCCAAAGAATTGGGTGTGAACCACCTAGTGTTGTGGCTACTAAGTCCGAATGCAAATCTCCTCTAGTGGTGCAAGCATCTCTTGATATCAACAATCCTAAGAGTGGTTCCAACAAAGAATCTATTGAGTCTATCGCCAACCCTCTGGAGAACTCACATAGCCTTACCATTTCACCACTCCTTCCATTTCCACTCCACTTCCAGACTTGGATCAACAAGAATTACAAAAGCCCTTACTCATTGGGGATCAAAAATCAAGCTTTGAAAAGAAAAATCTAAAAGTCAATAATAAAGAAAAGTCCTTTAGTCCAAATCAAAATCAAAAGCTATTGGACTCTGCAAAAATCAAGGTCAAGGATAAAAATCCAATGAAAGAAAAAGAGCAAGAGTTGATCTCCCCTAATATCAAAATAACTGGGGGCAAAAATTATACAATTGCAAGTCAAAAAATTACTTGTTGATCCTAAGTCTCCATCATGCTATCCTACTTTCACTTCTTTTCATAATCATAAGCCTTCATCACTCATCTACTTGTTCCACACATCCTTTCCCTTTTGGCGATACATGATGGACCTTTAATGGAGCTTCCTCAAAGGACTTTGTTATTAGGGATGCCCAAACTTCTTCAGGTGACACGCATACGGGCCTGTGTAGTCCACACGCTAGTAATTCTATCTCAGTTCCTGCATCAAGGAAGACAGACACTCAAGCTACACATCATCCAGTCAAGGATCAATGCAGCTACAATCACAAAGTCAAGCCTCGCACATTTGAGGTAGGTGACTTGGTTCTCAGAGAAAACCATAAAAATCAACAAGACAGAGAGAAGAAGAGAAAATTCGAACCAAACTGGCTTGGTCCTTACATTATTACAGCAGCATATGGATCTGGTGCATATCAGCTCTCAACTACAGAAGGTGAACCTTTGAAGGATCCTATCAACAGCATGCACCTTCGCAGGTTCTACACATAGCTCTTTGGAATATCCAAAAAAATTCAAAAATACAAAAAAAAAATTTATAAAACAAAAAAATCATTACTTGGTGAAAACCTGACAAACAGGCGCCTTGTGACACAAAAAACATTGAAAAATTGAAAAAAGTAAAGAGAAATAATTTCGTCCAACAGTGAAAACCACTTCGGTGGCGCCCTGGGCAAGTACCATGGTGAAAACTGGGTCACCAGAGCCATGTGTAGAGACATTGCTCCTCCCTCCTTCAGGATTCCATTTCCTTCATTCTTCACTTTGCACACACTCACGACCAATTCATCCATAATAAACTTACCCATTCCCATCATGGCTTGTTATTGATCTACCCAAGATTGGTTAGCCATTCATAATAAACATTCCTTTTCATCCCTTTCCATCCATAATAAATCAAATCCTATATGTGGCTAAGGCAAAATCCTACCTCTAGTAATGGGTGTGGAACTGAGAACATCACATTTTTCGAGGAGTACAGTTTCTTCCAGCTTTCTTCAGTTTATCCGCGCACAATCTGCAATAAAGCACATTTGCATCACAGATCCGCAATAAAGTTTCATCTTCTCCGCAATAAAGTATCAGTTTCATGGATTCAGTCAGTTTTAGAGGAGACACAGCAGCAACAATGGGCTTCAACAAATCAAATCTTTCAGCAGACTCAGACAACATTATGGTTCAATGCTATCTATCCTTTCTGTGAAAGTAAACATTGTGACCACAATCAAATAAGACTTATACAGGTGACAAGAGACACTAAACTTGAGGACTACAGTGGATGTTGGTGTCGAGTCTTGGTTTTCTTTTGATTTCATCTTTTTTGGTGACATGTCTTTTAGCTTTTCCAGGATGTCTTTGACTAGAGATTCTATCTCCAAGATGTCTTTGACTAGAAAGGCGAGGATGGGGTATCGTCACCTATTTGTATTTTTTGTTTGTGGATTGTCTCTTAGTAATGCTATGACTTGTCCAAGGATATGAGGACACTGTGAGTCTAGTGTGAATTGGGGCATTCCTTGTTTGTGACTATCTTATCTCCATGCAAACAGGTACAATGACTTTCTGGGTCGAACATATGCCTCGATTGTCATAACCTACTTGCCATAATAAAGCTCAATGATGATAACGCACAAGAAGCTCTTTCACTTTCATATCTTCTGTCTTCCATCCCCCTTTCTTGATTGACTTTCATCCTCCTTCTCGAGTCCGCGTAGCCTGCTATCACATGACTGAGTATAATGACACACCAAAAACATTTGCATTTCATGTAGTTGCACCTACATTACCACATATAAGCATTTCATACATACATATAGATATCACAACTGCATCACATCCTGCACACAACACCTGTTAGCACAATTTACATTTGCATTATCATATTCATCTGCATTACTTACATTCACATTTGCATCATGCATACACATATAAAACATAAACGAACAAAAAAAATAAAAATATTGCATTGCATCATATACATATTTGCATCCATATCATAAGCATCACATAAGAACATCTCATCACATAGGTACACATGCATATAGCTGCCGCAAAGATGCATCATCTCATATATATATATATATATATATATATATATATATATATATATATATATATATATATATATATATATATAAAGTGTCATGATACAATAATGTCAAAATCATATGGCTACAATCACCCGCAGGTGTCTACATCATTATACAAAATGGTACAAAACTGATATAGAGGAACTCACTGATCACTCCTGCCAACACTATTGGTAGTGCTAATCCTATCCATGTCATGGTATCCCATGCCACGTGTCCCACCCTCATCTCCAGTCTTGGATCCTAGAACACTCGTCTAAGGGCATCCCTATCTCCGTCTCGATCGTACGGAATCAGCTCCCCATCAATCGGTATCCGCATAATCCTATATACATCCTCCAGGGTGACTGTCATCTCATCACCCATCGATAGATGAAACGTGCATGTCTCAGAGTGCCATCTCTCAGCTAGCGCAGTCAGCAAACCCATGTTTGCCCGAAACTCAAGCACATACAGCACATGTCTCAAACCCATCTCCTCGATGGTAGCTCTGTCCTCCAAAGACAACTCAGGTCGCAACCTCTGCGTCGATGGGAATCTCTCCCGTGACTCTAGCATCGACAAATACTCCTATAGTCAAACAAATCAATCATGTCAGTCACAGTGGCATTCACTGTTTATCACAAAATGCTACTTGCTATCTAAATGCATATGGCTATCTACCCTAGTGACACTCACTGTTCATCACAAAGTGTTTCTATTTATCCTAGTGGTACTCACTGTTCATCACAAAGTACTACGTGTGTGACACTCCCTATTCATCACAAAGTGTTACTCACATTTGCACTCCCTGTTCATCGCAAAGTGCTGCTCATATTTTAGTACTCCTTGTTCATCACAAAGTACTCTATCTTGGTACTCACTGTTCATCACAAAGTGCCTTGATCTATCCTAGTCTTCCTAGAGGACCTGCTTGAGTGTATCCCCTCAGCAGCTTATCCAATCGACAGCATATGTTCATCACAGAACTGCCGATTTGATCTAGAAGATGCAAATTCATACTTTTCAAACGCAAACGCGCTTTCTTGACATAAATGTGCATTTATTACATTACCTAGTATGCATTAATGACAACAATAAATGCATCAAAGTACAAGGAGGTTTTGTGGTACTTACCGGCTCTCCTGCCTCTGCTGGCCTCTGGAATCGGCAAACGCGATCGAATCTATGCACCAATGCCATCGCTGTTGATTGTTGCTGCTCTATTTTCTCTCGGCACTCTAATCTCTTGGATGTGTGGATGACAATGAGGATGTACTCCCCTCGTGGTCTATCTTATAGACTACCCTAACCCTAGTCTCCTGTGTCAGTCTTCATTATCCCGTGACTTTGTCACTTTATCCGGTCAGTCCATTCTTGCCTTTCTTTCTTATCGAGAGATTGTCTGCAATCTTTCCAGACATTTTCATCCAATCTCTCGAGGGGGCATATCATTCCCATCCCGGGGCAACTTTGTATCAGTTCATCTTATCTTCTTTGAAACAACGCGACAAGCCGCATTGTCTCAAAGAGGGGCAAAATGTAGACACCTAAAATTGTCATGTCTAATTAAATAAATATTTTATTTATTTAATTATCTAAGCCTAATTCTTCTATTAATTAAATAAATCCTTATTTATTTAATTAATTCATTTATCCTCTTCTAGCCTTATTTCTCATTTAAATAAATACATTTATTTATTTAAATTATCATTTTCCTAAATTAAATAAATATCTTATTTATTTAATTGATCCCACTTCTTCTATTAATTAAATAAATCTTTATTTATTTAATTAATTCATTAGCCTTTTCTACCCATGACACATGTCATTCATCTCTTAATTCATACACTACCTACCCCTCTCATTATTTTATTATTTCTTTTACCTACCCTCTAATCATAGCCGACCTCCTTTTACACCTCTCAATCTTATCCCTCCATTTCATATAGTGTCTTCTATATAAAGAGATGCTTCCTTTATTATCGAACCCTAATCATTCATGCTAATCAATCATTTCTAATCAATTATTCTAATCATTCTATGCATTCTAATCATTCATGCTAATCATCTTTTATGCAATTGACTACATTACGATCCTACTTGCAACCACATTCCGTTCTTTGTTGAGCTCTTGTGCATATAAAATCTGAGAGCAAATATATCAAGCAAGATCAATGGAGATAGGAAGAATGGAGATCAAAACCCTATTGGACATGTGATGGTATAATCTTTGTGATTTCATGTGATTTGCATTGTCTTAGGTAATCTTCATATGTTATGGTGGATCTTTGTTGATTGTTAGGCTAGGGTTTTGTGGTTGGATTCATTTAGCCTTTCAATATTGTTATTATTGTTATCCATTTTCACCATATACATTAACAAAAATCAAATTTAGAAGTTAGGAGACTATTTCTAGGTAAAATTATATCTACTATACAAATTAACTCAAATAAATCTACCAAATAAACACAAATTAACATATTTACATTCAGAAACAATTTTGAAAAATTGTGATGCATAAATGAAATAGATACCTCATAAAGATATTTTTTTACACAATTTTTTTGTAAAGATAGATATGTTTTGATTAAGTAAAAGCAGGTATTTGAAAGGTACCCGAACCTTGTACAAGCCAGGAGAACAGAACTGCAAGAAAAAAGTGCATGATCACTTCAAAAAGAAAAAATGATCCCACTGAAAGGGATCAACTAACATAACATATCATTAAAAACCCGGAACAGATAGTGAAAGGAAAGCACAAAGACAACAAAAAGACAGAACCTAGGACACCAACAAAGACCTAAATACTATTCATAATTTCCTCAGCATGAACAACCATTTGTTTCATGTTGTTAGCTGAGGTATTCAGTTCCTCCAACTCACGACCTTTGATGTCGCCCTTGATCTTTGTGTTAGCTTTGGTCTTCCTTTCATGACCCTTCTTGTCCAACTACTCTTTATCACCATCCTTCTCAGCATTGTTCTCAAACTTTTTGATAAGGATGTTCATGTTATCCACCGACGATTTGAGGATTTGGAAATTTTGGTCTGCAATCTTCTTGACGTTGAGTTCCAACCTGTCAATTCTGCTGTCGAAGTCATTCATTTTATTTTCCATTTCCTTTCTATCTCCCATCTCATTGACCTTTTTTTCCGTAGCTATGATTTTTCCAACTATACATTCAATAGCTTCCGCATTATGCAGAACGACAACCAATTCTTTAACATGTTCAGCCAGGGGCTTATCACCAACCGTAACTCTTGTGATAGCTTGTGTATTTATTTTCAAACTGTTGATATCCTTCACCATGGTAGGGATGGTCTCATAGAAGGCTTTAACATTATCATTTTCACCACTGCCACTTTTATCCCCTTTATCCTCCTTTTGCAGACTTGTGGTATTATTAACAGTAAAGATAGATATGTCAATACTACTTACATATATTATTTTATAAATATATTTATTTGTATGATGCATATATGTAAAAAATAGTATTATTTATTTTTGGATCCATGTTTCTTATCTCATGTTCCCATGTGACTACTTGACATCTTTCCTTATTTTACTTGAGCAACTACTATTTATGAATTGAAAATAGGTCGTGGAAAAAATGAGGGTCTAGAAATAAAATTGCATATTGGCAAAAAAATGCCATGCAACTCTAACACATTTCTTTCCTTCCTTTTTAACATTTGTCTCCATTTCTCTCTAAATTTTAACACAAATTGAATTAATACCATTGATGTTGTGACTCTTAAAAAATAGAGACTACCACTTTTACAAATAACTCCTTAAAAAATTGAACAACAACTTACTAATTAAAATGAACTATCATCCAATATAACAACTTATATAAACATATTAATATCTTAACTTGAATAATATATAGATACTATTTTTTTTTTAATATGTATAACATTAATTTTACTAACAATATTTTATTTTAATCTAATTTTTTTCAAATACTATATATAGTTGTTATAAGTTTTCCACATTCCATGAAATGTAGTATGTAAGTTTTTGGAATAAACTATGTGCATAATTTTTTTGTTCAGCGTTTCAAATCACTCACCCTAAACCTTTATTAGGCTTATTGCATTCCTATTTTCATTCTTCTGTGTTCCTAAATCGAATCACTCACCCTAAACCTTTATTAGACTCATTTGTATTCCTATTTTCATTCTTTCATGTTCGTGATGATGAATTGAATCACTCACCCTAAATCATTATTAGGCTTGTTTTCATCCTATTTTCATTCTTTCATGTTCATGATGATGAATGAACTCACTCACCCTAAACCTTTATTAGACTCATTTGTATTCCTATTTTCATTATTTCATGTTCGTGATGATGAATTGAATCACTCACCCTAAATCATTATTAGGCTCATTTGCATCCTATTTTCATTCTTTCATGTTTGTGACGATTGTAATACCCTAAAAATGGTCATCTAAACCATGAGCCCCTAATCTCGACAACGTCACCAAGGTCCTAACCAAAGGCAATTAAATAAATCTTGAGCACACAATTAATTCTTTAATCATCAAATGTCACATGGCAAATCAATAACTCAATATTAAATAAATTTATTTAATTAATTAAATCATTCCAAGTAAATCATTTTTAAACAATTATCCTATTTATTTTATTGAATATCCTGGCATATTTAATTAAATAAATCAATTTGCCATTAAATCATCAAAAAATGAATTAATTGACAAAAGAAGAATTAGAATTTGAGAAAAGAAATCAATTGGAGATAATCTTGAAAAACAAATTAAAATTTGATAAATAATCTCAAAGAAAGCGATTAAAACAATTAAATATTAAAATTGAATGAAATAGAGAATAAATCAGTTTTTTTCTTATTTTGTCTTAATTTTAGTTCAATTTCTTTTAAAACTGAGAAAAGCATCCAATCACATCAATTCACCTGGATTGTCTTCCTCTTGGAAAATCTTGACCGCTCATCATCATTTGATCTCAACCTTTGGTTTCTTTCTAAATTTTCTATAAATTCAGGCTCTCGTCTCTCATTCAAGAATCCTGGAGAATATATTGTTATTATGTTGTGCTCTAGGTTCATTGAGAATTTGTATTGAGATATTGCATATTAGTTATTTCATATTTCTTAAATCATTTAACTTAAATATTCATATATTGTTTAAATCATGTTAGATTAAATCTTACAAATCTTGCATATCTAGCTTAGATCTTGCATCCATTTAGCTCATATTCATGCTCATATAGATTTAAAAATCCTTTGTTTAGGTGTTGTCTAGTCATTGGATAGCTTGGCAATCTGAGAGCAATCTAAACTCGCATCTACTAGAAGGCAATGGGTCGCTTTGTAATGGTTTATTATTTATTGATTATTGATTTACTAACCATGCATCTAATGACTTAATTGAAGTGTCGTGTATTTCAGATACAGATACATGTCCACTTTTCACGCACACATTTTTGGCGCCCACCGTGGGCCAGAAAACTACTTTTTTTTCGGCCTCCAAGACTAACTGTTTATTTTTATTTATTTATTTCAGATTTTTTACTTTTCGGATTTTTTCCGTACAGTCGCTACGAAATATCGTACGAGTGTTATTACTGCATCGTACAACATTCTGTCAAGGTCTCTATTTTATCGTACGAATTAGAAAAGGGGCTCGTACAAATTTTTGCTCTGAATATCTGATTCTGTACTTTGTCATTCTATGCTTAGTTCTAACTCGTATGAGAAAATGCTTTTGTCGTTTTCTTCTGTGAGAATTGTCGTACAATTCTATATTCTGTTGGGTTGAAGAAAAAAACAAGTTTCATTCTTCAGGTTTTCTATTCAATTTTGATTACACTGATGCTGACCTTGGCTGGTTATCTGTTTATCTGAAGATTTTTTACAGTCTAACCAGTTTCTTGCAGAACGCTTGTCAAAGAATTTATCAATCACACATACGCCTGTCAAAGAATAAAAACAACATGACTATTGATGCGTTGTTTTTGCAGGTTGCCTAAAGAAAATCGACCAAACATCGTGTATTCTTTAAATTCATTTCTAGGCACCTAACTTGCTATCTGGTTAAAGAACAAATCTATATTTCGTGTTTTAAGAAAATTCAAAGAGGTAGGAGATTATGCTCTTATCTTTATAGACAATCAGAAATCCAAACCCTTGAGGTGTTTTCTGTAAGTTTGAGATTTGTACATCTTTAGCGGGTCTGCCCTCTCAAGGAGCTAATAACTCTATAGCCATTACGACTGGTGAGAGGGGAACGACCCAAGTGGGAACGACTAAACGACAAGTACTCCAACCCACTATAAAACAAACGTGATTTGATGAAAATCAAGTCAATGAAAATGCTCGAGAATAGCTCTCCTCTGTACCTTTGGGTATATTAAACCTTGGTTTTCAAGGCTGGGAGACCTCTTAAATGAGTTTATACCTCAACGCGCTGAACGAACCCCTTACTAGTTCCAATTCAAATTAGAAGCTACTTGGTTCACCTCCGAAAGGTTGATAATCTTTGTGCAAGAGAGATAGTAACTCTCCCAAGGCACTTGCCATATCGTGCCCCCATTAGCGTTTGGAGTCGGCTAATACAACATTGAGAATCCATTGCGTGAGACTCAACGACTGTATTTTGATTAGCTATTGGGTGTGTACCTAAGTCAACAAGCAAAGGTTTTCTTCTCTAAGCCAACTTCCATAGGGTTTGCATGTTGTGATTGGAGTTATTATTTGTATTACGTGTTTCTGCGTTTTCATCCTTGAAACTGAAACTAGAATACCAAAAATGGAGAAAACAATACCAAATAACTCAGTGATAAACTCTGTTAGTGTCAGTGTCAAAAACTAGTCCTCATCAGTCATTGAAAACTTAGCCCTTGTCAAAAACTAGCTCTCGTCAGTCATTGAAAACTCTGTCTATTAGAATCTCGCCTCTGTCCAGTAAATTATCGTACGAGCCTGTTGAAATATCATCTTGTTACATACCTACTTTCGTATGAGGTTCCATTAATCCTAATAGTCTGTCGTTTGAGCCTTCATCCTGTGTCGTACGAGTCCTTGTTGTCTATCGTCCAGTTATAAGAATTGTCATTTTACCTTGCATTTGTGTCCTATGATAAAACATTGCATTTATCAGTTTGTCATTTCAGACATACCCATCTATCATACGATACTAGGTAGAAACTCGTACGAAACAGTATTGTCATTATCTTGAAGCTAGCATACTGTCATCTGGACCTATAAAACCTGTCGTACGAATCTCTAATTTTTGTCAGTCCAGAATAGTCAAACTTGCCTAAACCAGTTTATAGCGAGCATAAAATTGGTTATCATCCTCCTGAGCATAAACAACCTTGATAGTGTACCCCTACCGATTGCGTTGCACGATTTTGTCAATCATCCCTAAGCTAGTTAAATCAACCTCTTATCAAACCTAAGTTAACTTAGATAACGTCTTACACAAGATAGATCATTCCTGAAACCAGACCAGATCTTAGTTACTTTACTCAATCACTACGTTAAACGAACAACTAGCTATAATTTGATCTTGACTTCTGCAACACATCTAGCTCTCGGTCCCATCGGTTGTAATGCCCATTCAAACCAGAAGTTCTCGCAACAAAACAAACAAAGGAAAAGGAACACCCTTTTCATCAAACAACAATCCATTCTTTGTAGAAAAACTTATCCCAAATAGACCGTCATCATCACAAACACCAGTTTATGATCTACCAATCTTTGGTCAGCCCCTATCTCCCACCATGTCTGAAGAAAGGCAAGAAAAACAAGTTGCTAAACATAAAACTTATGATGATATCAGTATCTATGATACCAACAGTGATTCCTCATCAAGTGAATCTGAAGCCTCTAAACCACCAGAAAAAGATATTCATAAATGTCAAAAGGATAAATATTTCTGAAAAATGACAAAGGTTATCATGGTTAGAGAAAAATAAGACTATTTTCTATAACTAGCAAAACAAGGCGCTAAACTTCCTACTGGTTATGATGTGGAGACCCTTGTCACTAAAGAGGAAGAGACACCATTGGGAATGCTAAACAAACAATTACAAGCGTTACGAACTGAGATCACAGAACTGAAAAACAAGGATAAATCACCAAAACAATATTCTCTACACACAATATGCCCATTCCCATTTGACAAAAACCTTTACATGCCTCCATTTCCCTCAAAAATAGAAATGCCTAATTTTGACAAATATGACGGGAATACAGATCCTCAAGATCATATCAAAGAACTTTGTGCTTTATGTATGGAGTTCATGCATGACCAAACGTATCTCATGCGCCTTTTCCCGAGAAGTTTAGTGGGGCAAGCTATGGAATGGTTCTCAAGTCTACCTATGGGAATAATTTTTTTTGAAGAATTAATCCAACTATTTCTACAACAATACTCCTATAACATTTGTCACCCAGTCACTATGATAGAGCTTTGCAATACCAAACAAAAAATAGGAGAGCCCTTTGTCACTTTTCTCCAATGATGGAGAAAGATATTCTCTAGATATTCACGAACTATTCCAAATTTTGAGAAGATGGATATCTTTGTCAACAACTTAATCTCTGAATTGAAATATAGTGTCCAGATGCAAGTACATCCTTCATTCAACAAAATGGTAGATAATGCCCTCAAAATGGAAGATGTGCTTATAAAAAAGGGAGATATATCACTTTGGAAAGAAACATTGCAAGCTTTTAGTTTTAAAGACAAGAACAAATGTTGGAAATACAACAAAGATAACAACAGAAACGTTGTTAATGATGGAGTGGTAGACACTATTAAAGCAAAAACAAAATCCACAATATTTAACTTGGCTAGTGGCACACAAGCACTCAAGGCAGTTGAAACTGCAGCAGAAAATCCGCCAAAAAAATCAAGAGAAAGGTTTAAAGAGAAACCTTGGCTTTCAAAGCCTAAGCATGAGTTTACTCCTCTAGATGAATCATATGAATCGACTTTTAAAACTTTATTGGCAAATGATCTGATAACATTGCCAGACAATTCTAGACCATATGATCCAGAAATTAAACCCAAATGGTGGAGAGAAAACGAATATTGTGACTACCACCAGAATAAGGGACATAACACAAACAACTGCATGAAACTCAGACATGAAATTTAAGATCTCATCGACGCTGGCAAAATCGTTGTTGGAAATCACGCGACTAATGTTGATCATAAGGCCTTTAAAGATCCCTTACCGACTTATGAACAAGGAGATTCCTCAAAATCCAAGGGAGGTGCTAGAGTCAATTATACCTACACTAACAATGACAATGTGATCAACGTGCTTGAATCTTCCCAACCTGAATATTGTAATGTGATCATAATCAAAGATAAACAAAATCAAGCACAAACTACCAATGTTGTGACCCACGCTCAAAAGAAAGTTACTCTCCAAGGAGCTAGTTCCTCAACTTTTTCTCAAACAACATCAAACCTACCAACTCTTTCAAACAGACAAACAGACACAATCACGACCAAATCAAAATAGTTGGCTTCATCATCCTCTCTTGGTTATAGTATTGTTGAACAATTGAAAAGAACTAACGCTCAGATCTCCATTTTGGAACTACTTAAGATCTCTTATGCTCATAGAGAGATCCTGGACAAGGCTTTGCTCACCACTAGTGTCCCTAAAGATTTAGACGTAGGTCGGTTTCAATCTATGGTGGGTCACCTGACTTCACCTCATTACCTCACATTCTCTGAAGAAGATGATAACTCACTGAGTCACCCGCATAACCAACCATTACACATCGAAGCTATGATCCATAAACACCGAGTTAAACGCGTTTTGACAGATGAAGGTGTTGGGTTGAATATTTGTACCTACAATCTATTAACACAGCTGAGATTTTCTGAAAATGTTATTGATCCAACAAAGAAAATAACAATCAAAGCTTATGATGAAGAAGAAAGAACCTCTAAAGGTCTGGTACTATTACCAACTAGGGTAGGACTTGTGGAAAGAGATGTCATCTTTCAGGTCCTTGACCTTCCTCTTTCATACAACATCTTACTAGGTAGGCCATGGATTCACGAAATGAAAGAAGTACCATCTACGTATCATCAGTGATTGAAATTTCCTTATAATGGAGTTGAAGTTAGTATTCATGCCGATACAAGCTATACCTGCAATGCATTAATGCAGAGTGCTGATGCTTTTGTTCCTCATAATAGAGTAGCCTCTACAGCTGAAAGTTTAGAATCTTTGATGAAAGATTTAGAGAAGAAATTGAAAATCACAAACACCGGCATGGATGGCTACAAGATAGAGCCTGTACTCTCACTATTGTCTCTTCCTCTATCACCAGGACAGTCGAGAAAACCATCAGAGGTTATGAAGCCATAAAATTCAACTTCATAAGTTATTTATGATGGTCTCTTTATACAGTCCTCTACTTCCCTTGCAGATGAAATAGAAGAGGATGTTGTTCTCAAATGGCTTTTCAAAGAAGATAGTGCAAACAAATAAATACGACATCGTGAGATTTCCCCGACACAATGTGATCCAGGCTATAAGATGCTTCAACGCATGGGATATTCAGGTACTGGTCCTCTAGGCAAGCGTCAAGAAGGTATTGTTGAACCTATTCAGTTACAAACTAAGTATGCAAATGATAAAGCTAGACTGGGATACGATCCAAGAAAGTCATCAGATCATAAACGTACTCCTCACCATCAACCTAAGTGGAAGAAAAGTGTACTACCTTCAACATCACAAGAAATTAATACTCAACAAACTCAGGAAGAGTGTGATAATAAACAAGAAGAATCGCCAACCCAGAGAGAGGAAGCAAATTGTAATCAAGTTCTGATTGTATCAGCTATAACACTACAGGAAGTAGAAGTCCCAGAGGATATGAGAGAAAAAGTATACAGAATCAGAGAATTATTTGCACCATTGAACATTCTGGTCACATATACTAGTAGACAACAAGTAGATGATTCATAAATTGATTCAAATGAGTATGAATGGGGTTTGGACCATCTCTCAGACACATCTACTACAAAAACCCCCGAAGATTCCAGTGATATCACAAATGACACACAAGAGCTGATACGCTTAAAAGTGCAAAAGGAAATAGAAGAAATCAGACTAAAAAGACAAGAAGATTATGAACAACAGCCGGAGGAAGAAAGGACACAAGAAATTTCTTCACCTACTAACGCTCCCACTAATGAGATAGGAAAAATCAGGTATGGAACTACAAAAGAAGAATTAGAAGCTATAGAAGCAGGACCAGTCATTAGTCTATAGGAAGCCGAATGAAACAGACGACGGGGATTAACAGAACCATCAAGGTTATGTCCACAAGTGTGTCAAATACAAATGATCAATGAACCAAATCACAAAGGAACGTGCACCATCAAAGATGTAGGTATTGATACTATATATACTTTTACTAAATCACTTGAAGATGAGTCAGAAACTTCATCTTATGACTCTGATAACTCAAACAAAAGCTCTGTTTATAACAACAACTATTCAACAACATATCATGACTACTTTGTCATGAATGTTGAGATGAGCTGTTTGCTGACCTGGTTACTGTCACACCATGGTGTGTAGTCCAGTCTGAAGTAGGGGACGACACTAGGAGTAGGTCGGTTGGGTTAGGTCCAATAAATACTAACATGAATTTCGATAATCGCGTTGTAACTCTTCCTGGTCTCGAGAGACATACACAAGGTAGTCTTTTGGAACTCGACTGGTCGGTCCAAAGTCATGATGATAGTACCGTGATCTCCCTTGAACCTGTTCAAACTTTATCTTTGATACATCCTGAACTGATTGACTGTACTCTTTATAACCAACCTTTGAATATGCTCACCTTCACCAATGACTACACACTAGCCTGCTATCTTAATGCAGTGGAACCAATGAACTCTTCCACCAATGAGCAAAGTGAGAACATGACTGAAACAAACATCAAGTATCTCAGTAACAAAAATCAAAAAAAGAAAAATAACATCTGATGGCGAAAACCACATTGTGGCGGTGTTAGAATAAAAAATAGTGAAAATAAAGGACGTACTTAAGGGTGAAAACCTCTCTAAGGCACCTGGAGGTGAGATACTTGATATGCTGCCAAGTCACTTCCAAGAAAGGTCTTCAATATTGATTGAACCAACTCAATTAGTCAATATTGGAAGTCAAGAGATGCCACATATCATTCATTTGGCTCTATCACTATCAATAGAAGAGTTAAAAGATTTCAGTAATCTCTTTTCAGAAAAGAAGGTCAACTTTGCATGGACATACTCCGATATGCCAGGACTAGATCCTGATCTCATCGTGCATCATCTCTCTATTACACCAGGAGTTAAACCAATCAAGCAAAAACTCCGTAAGATGCACCCTCATGTGGCACTGCTAGTCAAGACTGAGCTAGAAAAATTGCTAAAAAATGGATTTATCAGAGCTATAGACTATGTAGAATGGATATCAAACATAGTACCTATATCAAAGGCAGACAAATCTATTAGAGTTTGCACAGACTTCAGGGATCTCAACAAAGCATGTCTGAAAGACGATTTTCCATTTCCCAACATTGATGTGATAGTAGATATGACTTTTGGATATGAGATGTATTCATTAATGGATGGATTCTTTGGTTACAATCAGATCAAGATAGCTCCCGAGGATCAAGAAAAGATAACCTTCACATGTGCATGGGGAACCTTCTACTGGAATGTTATGCCATTTGGGCTAAAGAATGGAGGAGCAACTTACCAAAGAGTAGTAACCACTATCTTCCACGATATGACGCACAAAAACATGGAATATTATGTTGATGACACCCTAGTAAAAACCATGAAGAGATCTATGCATATTCAAGAGCTAGGCCTCATACTGGATAAAATGGAAAGATTCAAGCTCCGACTAAATCCTAAAAAGTGGGCATTTGGAGTAACATCAGGAAAATTGCTTGGTTACATAATTTCAAAGAAAGGAATTGAGGTTGACCCTAAAAAGGTTCAAGCTATAATGGAAATGCCTCCACCCAAGAATATCAGTCAAATGAGAAGTTTACAAGGACGTCTTCAATCAATAAGGCACTTTATATCTCAGCTAGCAGACAAAGCTCAACCCTTCACAAATGTATTAAGGAAAGGAGTTCAATACATCTGAGATAAAGATTGTGAATAACATCTAAAACAAATCAAAGATTATCTTTCTAAGCCACCCATATTGATGCCATTGATTCAAGGTAAACCATTGATTCTATACATATCAGCTACAAATACTTCACTGGGGGCACTTCTGGAACAACAGAATGAGAATAAAAAGGAAAGAGCCATATATTATATCAGTAGAACATTGGTGTCTTATGAAATGAACTATACAATCATAGAAAAGGCTTGTTTGGCATTAGTCTTTGCATCATAGAAATTAAGACACTACATGTTAGCACACTCTATTAAGCTGATGGTTAAGATTGATCCACTCAAATATCTTCTCAGTAAAGCAAATATTTTCTCAGTAAAGCAACGCTCATAGGAAGACTAGCTAAATGGGTCATGGTTCTTATAGAATTTGACATTGAATATGTGAAAGGTAAAGCCATCAAAGGACAGGTTATTGCAGACCAACTTGCTCATGCTCCACTCGAAGACAGTCAACCTTTGCATATAGAATTTATGGATGAATCAATCATGCACCTTACTCAACAATCATGGAAGATGTTCTTTGATGGGTCTTTCACTCAACATGGTTCTGGTGTCGGAATACTTTTTATTACTTCTAAAAAAAATTCAATCCCAAAAGCTTACAAGATTCTCTTCCCTTGCACAAACAACATTGCAGAATATGAAGCTTTGGTAAACGGGATCAAGTTGGCCATCAAGTGGAAGATTGTTGAATTACACATCTATGGAGATTCTCAACTCATTATCAACCAAATCAATGATTTATATCAGACAAGAGATGAGAAACTGATGCCTTATAAGAGAATGGTGGATGATCTCAAGGAATACCTTACCTTTGTATCATTTCAATAGATCCCCAAATCAACAAATAGAGTAGCGGATGCAATAGTCACCTTGGCATCTATACCACAACTACAGGAATCTAATTTTTTCTTTGAATTCCAGGTGGAAGAGTTACATTATCATGCCTATGACTCTCCCGAGTCCTAGATGGTCTGTTCTATTATTGGACATGGCTCATCTCGCTATAGCCACATTTACTCTTATCTACGTGACCAAGTCATCCCTGCTAATCTTTTTCGAAATGAAAAAAAGGAACCTAATCCGGAATACGTCACGGTACGTCATCATTGCTAATGACCTATTTAGGCGAGGTTTAGATAGTACTTTGCTTAGATGCCTAGAAACTAAGGAGTCCCAATGCGCATTATCTGAGGTTCACGAAGGTGTTTGTGGATCCCATTCGAACGGTTTAACTTTAGCACGAAAACTACTAAGGGCTGGCTACTATCGGCCAGACATGGAGAAAGAAGCTATAAAATTTGCTAAAACTTGTGAAAAGTGTCAGCTACATGGGAACCTTATACACGCTCCAGTGAGGGATCTCATACCCTTTGTTACACATTGGCCCTTTCAACAGTGGGTGTTTGATCTAATTGGCCAAATATATCCTGCATCATCTAACGAACACAAGTTTATTATAACTGCCACCGAGTACTTCACTAAGTGGGTAGAAGCGGTTTCGCTCATCAAAGCAATCGGTAAACAAGTAGCTCTGTTCATCCTTAATTATATCATCTGCAAGTATGGTATACCTTCATCCATTATAATTGACAATGGAGGATAGTTCAAGAACAAAGATCTAAATGAACTTTGTGAAAAATTCAAAATCAAACAACATTGGTCATCTGTGTACTACCCTCAAGGTAATGGACAAGCCGAAGCATCTAACAAGAATATGTTGACTATCTTACACAAAACAATAAATAAATCTGGAAAGGATTGACATCTGCAGCTCAATCCTGCCCTGTGGGCTTATAGAACAAGTATTAGAACACCTGTCGGGGCTACACCTTTTTATTTGGTGTATGGGTCCGAAGCAGTATTACCTATTGAAGTGGAAATACCATCTCTAAGAGTTTATTTGTAAGGTCTTGTTACTGATGAAGAGTACAGAATAGCGAGATTGCAAGAACTCGAATTGCTAGATGAACGTCGACAAGTGGCATTTGATCATCTAAGAGCATATCAAAAGAGAATGTTTAGAGGTTATAACAAAATAGTTTGACAACGATAATTTCAGGTTGGTGACCTTGTTCTGAGAGAAAATCCTAAGAATCAACAATTTTGAGAAAACAAAGGGAAGTTTGAACCCAACTAGCTGGGTCCCTACATCGTTACTACAACCTTTGGCTTTGGTGCCTATCAACTCTCAACGTCAGAAGGAGAACAACTCTGTGAACCGATCAACAACATCCACCTGAAGAAATTCTTCACCTAAATATTCTTTGCTCCAGCAGCCTATGCAACTAAAAAGTCTTGAAGAAATTCAAAAAATCAGAAAAAGTCCTAAAGAAATCCCAAAAAATTAGAAAAAGTCCTGAAAAAATTAAAAAAAAAAAGAAAAAAAAGAAAAGAAAAAAATGCCTTGGTGGAACCTTGGCAAACAGGTGCCTCTTGTATTCAAGCACTCCATCTATCAACGCAACGTTGACATTTCCCGTTTTCATGCATAATTGCTTTCACTTGTACATATATTTCATTCACTTTTATAACATCTTGTTTCGTTGGAACCCTCATGGCTTGAAACTGATCAATGTTCTAGTCTTAGGTTAATCGATAGAGCAATTTACATGTCCTAAGCAGTATCAACCAAGTCATCTTTCTATCGGTAGTACCCCATCGTCCATACTGAGTTAGTCACCTGTCTCGTGACTACTGAAGAGTTTTATCACTAAGTACACAAGCAAAACAAGACTACTGAAAATAATCACTAAACTGTTTGAGATATGCATGAAATTTTCTTTGTGTGTTGTCTTTTACATTGACTTTTGCTTATTATTCCCTCTGAGTAACTCGAGGAAGTATATCTTGACTAAGAGGAGCAAGGATTGGGGGCATAATATTTTCTTTGTTTTCTGCTTGTAGGAATGATTTTGATGGTCTGGAAACATCTAATCAGCTGGGTGTCTGTGATAAGTGCTTTCACATCAAGGTGAAATCGTCACACATACCTTGACTCCGCATATTTGTATGCTACAAGGAGGTTAACATCATTTCTTTGTCCGTTTTGAGGGAATTTCTTTATCATGCAATACGGGTCCCTATGAAATATGTCCAAGGATATGAACGAACAAAGGGTCATTGTGGACAAGATAATTAACATTGCACATGAAAAGAAAGGAACTCTAAATCTGCCTGCTATGTGTGTTAATGCTCAGTGATGAAACTTAAGCATTTCAAATCTAGTGACTAGGTTTAGGTTGCATTTCATTTTGCATCTCATCTTGCATTTCATCCGCATTTTGTGAATTTAGAGTAATTTCGATATGATAACAATGATCTCTTTATCTTCTGAATGAGAGTTTGAAGTATCATCATTTCTTAGCTAAGAGGTCTCTTTTTCATCACTTCTCCGATCAAGTACTTGTGTATTGAGATGTTAGCTGCATACATAAGCATTTTTATAGATTTATACATTCATTTGCATTCATCTTATTGCATAGAAAAATAACAAAAAAAATATTTTTTTTACTAATTTTCATTCATTTTATTTGCATATGAAAAGAAACAAAAACAAACATCCATATTCACTTGCATTACATACAACCATATTGAACATATATGCATACATATAGAAAAACATCTCATAAATTGATCGACACAAGTACAATGAAGTCAAATCAAGATCTCGTATATATATATATATATATATATATATATATATATATATATATATATATATATATATATATATATATATATATATATATATATATATATATATAAAATGATCAAGTCTCAAGGTACAAAATAATGTCAACTGACATATACAAACTCCCATTGGAGCAAGAATCGTAAGGGCTACAAAAAAAGGGGCATTTCTACAAAAAAATCTAAGAGCTACATAAAAAAATCTAGCTCTTTGCCTCTCCCTTATTGCCAGGTGGTGGAGGAGGTGGAGCTTGCTGACCCGGATCTTGCCTAGGTGTCCGAGCTTCCTCCAATTGAGCCATATACTATGAATACGGTACAACCTACTGCGCTACTGAAATTGCTATGTTGTAAGCCGCAACATAATAGGCTGCTCGACTCGTTTAATGGAGAACCTCCTGCTGAAGAGTGTCTCGCTCTGCCCTCATCGCTGCGACCTGACGATCGCTCTCTGCCTCGAGCTCCACCAATTGACGATCACACTTAGCTTTGAGCTCAACTAATTGACGATCACACTCTGCTATGAGCTCAGCTAACTGACGATCTCTCTCTTCTCTAAGCTCTACTAGTTGTCCGTCTCGCTTCGCCAGCTGAGTCTGTGCTACTGTCAGCTGTGACTGTAAACTCGCTAGGCGTGCTCTCATCGACCGCACTGTGTCGGCCTCCTGATCCCTCATAGGCTCTCCACCTCCATCGCTTCCTCCATCTCCGCCTCCAGCTCCCCCTGCTCCTCTCTCCTCTGCCTGACCTGTCTCAGAGCTACTCTCTCCTCCTCTCCTCCACCCTCTGACACCCTAGCTCCGCTAGGTCTCACCCCAACAGTTCCTAGGGATCCACCCTCTCCTCTCTGCTGCTGCTAGCACCAAGATCGCCACTTGTCCGGCTCGGAGCCTCAACTCTCGGTACCTACTTCTGTCCCTGTGCTTGCGCAGGGGCATCATCCTCTAGATCCTCTATGCGAGGTGCCTGCTCAACCGGATCCGTAAATCTCGGGAATGGATGCTGCTGGAACCAATCCCTGTACTAGGGCAATACCCCTGCATCTGCAATATCATCTAAATAATCCCATCCGAGCCGCTATAACCTAGTCATCTCCTGCATGCCCAAGGCGTATGATAGCCTTGGTCCCCATCCTTGCCTCTCCTCATCTGCATAACGGGCATATGCAATAAACTCCTGCGAGATCCCCTGAGGTCTACCATACTGCCTCATCACTCGAGTAACAACAAACCGCTCGACCACTGTTTGTGATTTGCCTATGAGAGGTCATGTCACGAAGAGGTCCCTACGAAAAAATCTCCAATCATCCCAAGGCTCTAGACCCCTATACGGTCTCCATATCATGACTATCAAGTCATCCATGTGTCGTCTCCAATAATCGATCTTGCCCAGATAGGGTTGCGTAATATATCCAAAATATCTGTAAACAATGGGTTGTTGTGGATCCCTAGCCTCATCGACAATCGATTTGCATACTGGGAGATGCTCCCAAACCCATACTTGTAAAATCAACACCCCGACATCCATACTCTTCCCCTCTTGGTAGACGATCTCATGCATCTCACAATACATGTGTGCCAATATACAAGAACCCCATCCTAACCTTTGGGGGTTCTCCACAAGTCTCTTCAACATCCTGTCCCATCCACATAAAAACCCCTGCTGTCCCCTGTCCGGCATAAGAAAACAACCAATGAAACCTGCTAAGACACACAAGTCAGTGGAAAGTTCTCACTGTACCTAGTCATCATAACGTCCCAACTGATATAACGAGTCAAGATGTCTGCATTGTGAAATACCTGTCTCATAGCTAGTAGCTCAGGACGTTATGCTGCATCATAATCTACCTTACCCCCAGTAGAAGGGTTATGGAGAATCCTGTATACATCCTCGGGAGTGATCATCATCTCCCCAACTGATAAATGAAATGTGTTATGCTCTGAATGGAACCTCTCAACTAATGCAGTGAGCATACCGTGATTCACACGGATATCAGGCAACTCAAGAAGATGACTCAATTCGTATAAATCAATATGAGCCTGGTCAACATCAGATAACTGACGAACTAATGTCATTGTAGGTGGATATACACATCTGAATAATACATGGGGCAATCAAACCTGCAAAAATCAAACAAAAGATCATCAGGAAATATTTCAAATTAGCAAGCAAAACATCATGCAAATCCAACACCCTCAAATGCAACATCAAAATTTCAAGTTTGCACCTTAAAAAATGCTCACTGTTTTCCAAACGATAAAAACATCACAAAGATAGAAATTCGTACGAGTCAGGAATAGGTTTTGTATGACAAAACAATCTGATACGACATAGGACTAGCCCTAGAACGACAAAATGGGCTCTTTTGAAGGTATTCGTACGACGGAAGGGTGTATTCCGTATGACAAAACTATTGACTTAAACGATAAAACAAACTTGATCAGTTTGTCGTACGAGACAGGATCCTGTCTCGCACGACAAAACGAGATTGCCCGACTTCTACATACCAAAAATTGAAAAATTCAACAAAAAAAATTCAAAATTGAAATGAATAATAGGCTTAAGATCGATCACTTACCGTTGACTCATAGTTTCGAGGTCGATTATGTCGTCTCTGGTGCTTGGATCGATGCACTTGAGTGGGAACCACCATTTTTCTTCATAGAAGGTTTTTTGAATTTTCAAACTTGGAGGGTTAAAATGAATTGAAAATGACACCTTTACCTCATATATAACCAAAACCCTAATTTTTCAACTTGCTCTGATGGACATGAAAACTGTACCCTTAGCTAATTTGCCCGTCCTGATTCCATTTTCGGGATCGAAATCAAAATTCGAGATCATTTTGCTAGTCAATTTCATAAAATTTGGACCACTTAGCGCTTTTCATCAAGATACTCAAATTTTTCTTCAATTTGCGCTCAGTTTCTCAGTAATCAACGATGAATCTCAATTTATTCTACAAATCAACCTTGCGCTCAATTTCTCAATCAACGCCAAATTTTTAAATATTCCTTTGAATCATTCTTTGTGTTCAAATAACTTATCATCACCAACAATTGCCTATAATCATCATGTACCCTTGCTATCTTTCAATTTCGCTCCCGAGGGGGCATATTCATGACCTTATGATCTCACATCTTCAAAGTCGAGAAAATTCTCAAATCTTCATCAAAAGACAAGCAAAAAAGAAATCTTTTTCAATTAAAGAAAATCAAATTCTTATTGCTAAGGGGCATCTCAGCTTCATCGCTTCATATCAAGTTGAGATCTCTCGATCATCTGAATCGAATCAATCGCCAGGGGCATATCAGTTTCATCGCTTCATATCAAGTTGATATTGTCTTCGTTTGAATCAATCTCTTAACGTTAATCAGTTTCATCGCTTTTCATCAAGCTGATTATTCGTTTAAACTCAATCAAGGGTTTAAAGAGTATCTTTGATCACACACTCAATCTAAGCAGGTGTTCAGTTTCATCGCTTCAAATCAAGTTAGATAGTTTATCTTTGCTCATCGTGTCTTGATCCATCAAGTTCAAGATCAATTTTATCTTTGCTCACTGTGTCTAGATCAATCAAGTTCTAGATCATTAAGATCCGCTTCTTGATCAATCAAGTTCAAGTTCGGTATCTTCGCTCTCTATCGTTCCTAGTTCAATCAAGTTCGGGATCGGTATCGCTTTAATCAAACACTGTTCAGCTTCATCGCTTCAAATCAGGCTAAGCACCTCGCTCTTCATCCGGTTCGTGATCAATCAAGTTCAGAACTGGTATCTCCTAGACATCAAATTTTCTTTGAACCAATGCGCTGCTCGCACATTAATTCAAAGAGGGGCAAATGTAATACCCTAAAAATGGTCATCTAAACCATGAGCCCCTAATCTTGACAATGTCACCAAGGTCCTAACGAAAGGCAATTAAATAAATCTTGAGCACACAATTAATTATTTAATCATCAAATGTCACATTACAAATCAATAACTCAATACTAATTAAATATTTATTTAATTAATTAAATCATTCCAAGTAAATCATTTTAAAATAATTATTCTATTTATTTTATTGAATATCCTAGCATATTTAATTAAATAAATCAATTTGCCATTAAATCATCAAAAAAGAATTAATTGACCAAAAAAAAAAAACTGAGAAAATAAATCAATTGGAGATAATCTTGAAAAACAAATTAAAAATTGATAAATAATCTCAAAGAAAGCAATTAAAACAATTAAATATTAAAATTGAATGAAATAGAAAATAAATCAGATTTTTTTTTTCTTTCTGATTTCATATTAATTTTAGTTCAATTTCCTTTACAACTGAGAAAAGCATCCAATCACATCAATTCACCTAGATTGTGCTTCTTCTTGGAGAATCTTGACCGCTCATCATCATTCAATCTCAACCTTTAGTTTCTTTTTGAATTTTCTATAAATTCAGGCTTTCATCTCTCATTCAAGAATCCTAGAGAATATATTGTTATTATGTTGTGCTCTAGGTTCATTGAGAATTTGCATTGAGATATTGCATATTAGTTATTTCATATTTCTTAAATCATTTAGCTTAAATATTCATATATTGCTTAAATCATGTTAGATTAAATCTTACAAATCTTGCATATCTAGCTAAGATCTTGCATCCATTTAGCTCATATTCATGCTCATATAGATTTAAAAATCCTTTGTTTAGGTGTTGTCTAGTCACTGGATAACTTAGCAATCTAAGAGACTTGTATCTGTATCTGAAATACACAACACTTCAATTAAGTCATTAGATGCATGGTTAGTAAATCAATAATCAATAAATAATAAACCATTACAAAGCGACCCATTGCCTTCTAGTAGATGCAAGTTTAGGTGTTATCTAGTCATTGGATAACTTAACAATTTGAGAGCAATCTAAACTAGCATTTACTAGAAGGCAATGAGTCACTTTGTAATGGTTTATTATTTATTGATTATTGATTTACTAACCATGCATCTAATGACTTAATTGAAGTGTTGTGTATTTCAGATACAGATACAAATCCACTTTTCACACACACAACGATGAATGAAATCACTCACCCTAAACTTAGGTTTAGTAGAGTTATCTGCATTCCTATTTTCATTCTTTCATATTAACGACAATGAATTATTATGAATGATTCAAAATGTTGAAAAAAGAATTATACACAATTTAGTACAGTACTATATATTCTCTTATAACATCTATATCAGTACATTCCCTTACTCCCACCACTACATCTCTAAATCATTACATTAGAAATAAGTCCACCAAGTTGAGTCCAAAAGTGACCAGTTCGCAATTTTCACTCTTGCACTAATTGACAATTGACAAGTTGTTCGAAGAACGATACAAATTTCTTCTCGTTAGTTTGAATCTTGGGCATGCATGCAACATATAACTACTTCGCATGTTGCCAAAGGGATTTATTTATCCAATTACCTTTACCACGCGCTTCTCCCGCCCGTCCTTCCTTTGTCCAATTTATTCGTGCGGGAGGCCTGTGTTTCTTCTTTTTTAATTCATTTCTTCTGTTTCATCTCTATCTTTAAGTCCTTCGTTCATCCATATACATGCACATCCATTACATGCTTTTTCGGAATCCGTATTTTTGAACAGTTCTTCCTGGTTTTAGTCTAAACGCACCGTAAGTACCTTGTAAGCTTCTCAGTTTGTTCTGTGAAGGGTCTAGCTCTGGTCTTGGTTTTCAGCAGCGGATCAGAGGTTCGATTCTTGATGGCGACTTCCCTGGACATGTCATTAGACGAGCTGATAAAGAACAATAAGCAGCAGCAACAGTTCAATGGCGGAAGAGGCAGAGGCAGAGGGAGAGGCAGAGGAGGACTTAGAGGTGGGACAAGAGGAGGAGGGTTCGGCCGCGGCCGCCGAAATCCTCTCAGAGTCAATAGCGCTTCACCCTATTCCATTGCGAAGGCAAGCATCTACACGGATACTCATTCTGTATATATCTCAAGATAGTGGGTACCATTTAAATATATCTTCAATTAGCCGAAACCCAATTTGTATATGTCTGCAATTTGGAGAATTTTCTATTCCTATCCAAATAATGGATAGCTATTTTGTGTATCTCATTGAAATATTGGATACCCATTTTTCATATATGCTCAGGTATCTGATGCCCATTTTGTATATCTCTCCAAGTAGTGAAAACCCATTTTGTGCATGTCTTCCAATAGTTATTTGAGATGTAGTGGGATATTATATAGGTTTGGTTGTTTTATTTCGTAGTAAAAAAAAGGAATAAAAGAAGCGTCAACGGTGTAATCGAGATCGAGCTTTTCAGGGATCTTGAACTGTAAAGGTGTTCTTCATGAGAATGGGACATGCGACCTCTGGTTAGTTGGCTATGTCAACCCCATCAGGTCTTTTACTTCATATACTTGTTGCAGAAACCTAAATGGAAGCGACAAGAAGTTGATTGAATATAATCTTATGTATGAGAATGTAGAAATGTGGGACTTGATATCTGTTGGGGTCCATGGATAATCGACAAGCTTTTGACCTCCCTTACCTTATAATCAATATTCCCTGGATATATCCCTGTATTTCATTCTACAGCCTTCATCCCTGAATGAATGGAGCTTTTTAAGGATATAAGAAAATATTCTGATTCTACTCAATCTGCATGGCAAGATCGTAACTTTGCAAGGACACTTACACTCGCTGAACCTTATCTAAATTTGAAACCCTCAAATCAGCTACTCTGCATATGATTCATAATAGTTCTGGGGAGGGAAAAGCTATGGACATGAGGATCAAGTTTTGTTAGTGGAAGATATGTGAAGAGTGCCTCTTCATCCTGTTTTGTGAGACACCTGCTTTGCAACTTGAGCCGTGAGCTATGGATTGGTTCTTGGGATTTTCGAGGCACGTGGGGATCTCCTAGGACTGTGGAATGTAGAATCTTCAGATGATGATTTTGTGATTGGCTATATTCTGTTACAAGATCAAGAAGGAGGTATCAGTAAGACAAATTTTCTGTATGCATGATTAAGTATTCCATTATGGAACTCTACTTTTCTATTAACAGTATAATATTTTTTTCCTGCAATTTGGTCTTAAAAATCAATCATTTCCAGTACTTAATATAATATCAATGAACCCCTATGATGCTGTTTGTTTGTTTTGTTATATTCTTACATGTGTCCATCTGGTTTAGTAGTGATATTTCTTTTCAATTTTTAATCTTTAGAATTGTGTCCATGCAATATTGTTTTTCTTTAAATGAAATTATGTAGCAGTTTCTTTTTTCCGATCGTTTATCACAGTTCAACTGTGCTATTATGCTTTCAGTGGGTTTGTTTTTGCTTTCTTAATGATCTTAATCTTGCCGCCCTAGTGTCTCAACTGTTTTGGTTCTTTAGGATCACTGTGTTATCTGTGGGTTGTAAATGCAGTCATTCAGCCTTGCCAAGGATGTCGTTTGGCAACATGACATGTTCGAGAATAGCATGTCAGCTCTCGGCATGCCTGCAGGACCAGAGGCTGGTGCCAAATTGTACATTTCAAATTTGGATTTCGGAGTAACAAATTCTGATATAAAGGTACATTGATAATGATTTCTATTTTATTTTAAGCTTAACAGCGAGTTTAAGTTCCTTTGTTCTATTTCTGGTAGTAATTTTATCTCTTAGTTTGGTTACACTCAACCACCATTGACATCTCTCTGAATCATGTACTGTTTGTGAGGTCTCTATTTTATGGTCAGTTTGTTAGGAAAGCAGAGGGTGGACTTGTTATTGTATAATATATGATGCAGTAAATTTTAGTGGGTGGCGTTTATTATTATTTTATGATTTTCTTTCTCTAGTTTTATGTCAGTGATTTATTTAGTTGTCATGAATAAAAATTTGTACGTAGATTGGTTTTTACCATCAAGGCACAAATGTAAAAGTCTTAAGACGTGTTCTTTTTTTCCAGGAACTTTTCGCAGAAGTTGGGGAGCTTAAACGATGCACTGTTCATTATGATAGAAGTGGCCGTTCAAATGTATATTCCCTTTATCAATTCCTTTTAATTATTTTTGTCAATAATAGGCTTACTGTATATTTTGGAAATATTGTTTTTACTTGCTTCCAATGCTTTAATGACATTTTCAACATTATCTTTGCTTGGAATTAAATCACTTTGTTGATATTTGTGGAGGGCCAGTTTTTATAAGACATACTAGCTGAGTATGGATTAAGGTGTTGTTCTGAAGCTGGGTTTATTGTTGATTTTCTCATTTTTTATCCATGAGCGTGGTAGAATACATGCTATTTTCTCTGTTCATCCGTCAATGAAGTATGATTGTTCTATTATATGAGCTGTTGGCAAGAAATAAATCCTCCTATGATTTTTACTTTACATGTTAGCAAAAATGCAAAGCAACACAATGCTAAGGGTGGGTACCTTATCACTGACAATCTTGATTTATATTAACACTAGGACATCCATTTATTAGAATTGTATTCCATGGCAAGACATGCAAAAATGGGATGAGCTGCATATATCTTTTGATAAGTTATATTTGGGAAATTTGTATGGCCAATTCAAGGGTGTTAGTGGGTTGTATGTGATTAGATATTCAAATGTAGTTCAAAAATTGTAAATTCTTTTCTAAGGAAATGAGTAAGGCACTAAACTGTGACATGCCATGTAGGCACATGAAATGCTTAACGAGTCATCAATATACAGTACAGTGTTACGATCTAATGTGTCAATACTATAAGCATGTGGATCTTTGAAGTCCTTGATTGATGGAAGATACATCTGGATTTAAGGTATTGACATAACATATTGTTATATTGTTCTAAAGAAATTGAGAAATTGTAGTTTGAATAAGTTCATTTCTGGTATCATCCCCTTTCTTCGGAATGAAGTTTCTTAGAATACCTTTAGTGAACAAGAAGAGGCATGCACAAGGATTATGTTGCCTGATACCTATGATTCAGGCCATCGTCGATAAGACAGCATCTGGGTAGGAAAGGCTTCAGAAGTTATTTAAATAGTTTGTTCTTTCACCAGGTCTGGGCATTTTTAGTTGCAATCTGCCCAGTGTCATACCTATGATTCAGGCCATCATCGATAAGACAGCATCTGGGTAGGAAAGGCTTCAGAAGTTATTTAAATTGTTTGTTCTTTCACCAGGTCTGGGCATTTTTAGTTGCAATCTGCCCAGTGTCAATTGTTAATGATTTGGAAGACTGAGCAAATCTTTGCTAAAATTGGCCTTCTTAAGGCTACTTGTGGTGGTGTAGGTATAGTTTGAGGTTATTAGTGAAATGTAAAATTAAAAACTTGATAATCAGAGAAGAAAATATATTATACACAGCAGATTACATCTAAGATGGTAACATAAAACCTGGGTGGGTAATTTTCAGTGTCTTATGCATCCTCATGAGGTTTTTGGATACGTGGGTATGGTACACTTGTACAACAATTTGTTTGGGGCTGGGTATGTCTGTACAAAAAGTAAAAATCATAAATATATACATATTTGCAACCTAAAATTAATAATTATGTTCAGAATACTGCGTATTATGTGTATGCTAAATGAGACTAACATAAATATTACAAATTGGAAATGCAATAAACTAATTGAATATCATTATGTCAAACTTGAATGCCATAATAGATATCATTATATGAATTAAAATAATACAAAGAATTTGTTGTATCATTTCTGCATGCCTCCACAAAGGTGAACTTGGGTCGATTGTGAGAGAGGGTTGGTTGATGGGGCTAGAATTCGCTGTCATCATAATCCTTATGGACCTGCAACAACAAGCTTGAAAACAGAGATTGAACAATATGTTCTAGATCCAAACAAATGAAACTCAGCATTTCATGGATCGTGGGTTCCGGAGGCAGTGCCCTTGGTGTGCTCCTTGTTGTGATACTGAACGGGATCAAGGGGAGGTGCCTCTGCTGCTAAGCCCAAATTAAGGCCTTTGAAACTTTCATTACCAGTGAAAATCGTGTTTTTTTAACTGCAAGCAAGAAAAAACAAATTATATGAATCTGAATGAGTTTTTTACACAAAAGTTGTAATTTTTTGCATTTATGCGTGGGTTTTACAAGAAAAAATTGGTACGAGTTCTACAAAAACTTTTTGGTAACTCGCCCGGCAATTTGACTCCAACTAGTTTTGTGAGTACTCGGCGAGCTTTGCAACAGTGTTAAACACACAGTTAAGAAAAATTAAAAAAAGTTATTTTTTAAAATAATAAAATAATTTTAAAAAATATAAATAATAAAACTCACAATATAGTATTTAAAACTAGAAAACAAAATTAATAATAAAATATAATGAAAATCATAATATAATCCCTTACATTAGAAACCTTAACTAGAAGTAAATCTGGGTAGTGCAGGAAAAATTTCAAAATCTTGAATTAATTAAAAACATTTTTGAATACCTCCAAATTTCCGATGTCCTATTTGTTGCAGAAAGATGATTGATAAACAGTTTTGACACAGGCTCTAAATGCAGATTGCAAAAATCTAATATGCAGACTGAAATGAAAATTGAAATTGCAGGTACCTATGTTTTATTTAAAAAGATTGAAATAATTTGACAAATTAGAAAATATCAGCAAAAATTTAGTGAAATGGCAATCAAAATCAGAAAAATTATGATAACAAATTTTCTACCCACACCTTTTCAACAAAACATTGGGCAGTAGGGTGAGTTCCGATAACTCATGATATATTGTGAATTTTTCCTGTGATCTGTTTCTATGCTTCTGGCTGTGCCATGTTAATTCCTTGTAATGCCAATTTTATATTGATAAGAGGTCCTGGCTTTGGAATGTATTCTGCCATATATATTAAATCTGCCCTTTTCATATATAACTCATGATATATTGTGAATTTTTCCTGTGATCTGTTTCTATGCTTCTGGCTGTGCCATGTTAATTCCTTGTAATGCCAATTTTATATTGATAAGAGGTCCTGGCTTTGGAATGTATTCTGCCATATATATTAAATCTGCCCTTTTCCTATATACTGTGCAGTTTCACATTGATTTTGCTTGTTTCAAAATATATTGACCTGTGTTTGCCTATATCATCATGTGAGTTCCTTGTAATCATACATCTGCTTTATCCTTGTGCTATATTTGCAGTTCAGATCACTATGCTATGTCAATTTCTAAACATGGCCTTAGAAATGCTTTTGACATTTGTTGATGATGCCAATCATTGTTAAGTGGCATTGAACCTGTAGGGTAGCGTCATGTTTTATTAGTGCTTTGCCTTTTCATATCTCTTATCCCGTCACAAATTCACATCTTAACATTAAGTTTGAATGCCATGCTGGCATAACAACTCCATGCTGCACTCATACTAAGGTATGGCGACCTTCAAACATCCCAGCACTGGCCTTGACTCCCCTGTGCCAGCATTAAATATGCTAATTTATCACCATGCCATTTCCTTATCCTGTGTTGGTCTTAAAAACATTGCTGGATGTGTGTCACATTGAATTTGAATGTTGCCCTGCAATCCCTTATTCCTTAACTTATATGGTTGCACCCCCTTTGGTACATGCATCACCATCATTTGTCATTGCAAATGCTGTGTGCCTTCTTTTTATCTATGCTGTTCCTTGTCTTCATTTGTGCTGGGCTGGTTGTCAATAACATGCACCTTGTTCCCATGGCTTTGCAGCCATGGAATTCCGTTGCTGGCAATGCTAATAAGCTGGTGCCATCTCATACTTTCTCATTCAGCTTATAAATTGTTGAGCCTGTTCTATTTTGGCCATTCCTTTTCAACGTTGAGCTATGCCATACTGGCATTACACTGACTACCATTCAGTGCACAGGCCTGAGCAAGGCACATTATCTTTATGTGCATGATTCTTTGAGATTGAATGTTGGCCACATGCATTGCGACCTTATTAATACCATTTCTTATTGGCTATGCCAATCAAAGAATTGATGTGCCAACCTCCTCCAAAATGCAACATGGCCTGTCAAATATCAAACATTGGTTTTAAAATTTTCTCATACCAGCTCTACAATTCTGATGGTGCACAGGCTTCAAATCTGACCAAGTGGGGCTTTGATGAATCCTTGGCTGGGGTTCATAAACATGAAGTGGGTTCAGATCTGACAAAGCGAGCCTATGTTTCAAAACGGCCTCAACCGCTATGTGTGGCTGCCTCCAAGCCTCCTCATTCAAGCTGCATTTTGTGCTCCGAACTCCTCTGCATCTCCCTGTCGCAGTGAGCTGCAAAGTTTTTTAATAGTGTAAAATTGCACAACAGTCCACAAGCATCAATTCCAAGCAAAGGGTGGTACAAGAATTCCTAAAAATTTGTGAAATGCCTCTCTTGAATAAGTCTCCTCATCGCCACATATGTTATTTCATTCTTTGTGATGATTTAGATTACATTCTCCACTCAAACCACTTGAATCATCCCCTCCAATGGATTAGCTGTATTGGCTTTGTGCCAGACTTCAAGAACATCAATGTGCCACTTGAAGCCACAAAATGTTTTATTGGTGCCCGTTCTTGTGATCTATGCATTGAACTGATAAAATGCTTCAACCTTTTTTTTGCCATATTTACCTCTGATCAACTACTACAAGTTGTTTATTTTTGATGGTTAGCAGTTGCAGTGTTAATTGTTAATCCTTGCACTGGCAATTCTTAATGCATTTACCAACCCTACCTAATATGGCTGTTTGCCACATTAAAGGGTATATGATTGTAGTGCCAAAAGTTTGCCATTGCCATCTTGGCCTCATGGTATTTCTCCTAGTTTGAAGTTCTACCTTTAATTCAAGATTGTGCCCTTAGAACATTGTGAGGAACAGAGAAATTTGGCTTTGAAATAAAAGAATCTTCGAATGGTAAATGGTTGGACATGGAATTCATCACTGATGCCATTGGTGGATAATTTAGACAGATGAAACTTTCCTCAGTGGAGAAATACCAAACCTGTGGAGCAATAAAATAATCTTTGGATGGTTCATGGTTGGACATGGAATTCATCACTGATGCCATTGCTTCCTTTGCCCAATGTTTTCATTTTGTTTTCCCCATAACTGGAAAGTAGGGCATTCATTACTCATGTCTCTTCTTTCAGTACTTGAGGACACATCTTTACATCCCAGCTAGCAGTCTGAGCAGGTGGAATTTTAATTTATTAATTCCCCCTCATAAAATTAGCGAAAAATGCAAGTCACTGGCCCTTGGTCTCATCTGGTGTGCTATGCTTTGGTGCAGGGTCTTTCCTACTGCAGCCTTCTATTGCCATTGCTGATACTGGACATTGAAAAAATTATAAAAGTTCAGAATCGTAAAAATTGGTCTCTAGAGTGTAGGAATTGGCTTCTAGGCTCTGTAAATCAATAATTAGCTGGGCAGAAAAGCATGTATCCTGATAGCTTTAACCATCAGTGATAAAAACCTTGCTTCAGAATGCAGGAATTAAATTACCGTGAGAAACAATTTCTGTATATTCAGAATTCTATCTTCACTATCCTTTCATTTTCTTCAATGGGCAGAGCAAGAAATCTCTGCAGCCAAAACAAGCATATATCCTTCTCATTGTAGAGTGTTTCAAACTGGTAAAGATGAATTCCCTTTCCATGTTATTTTTGATCAGCAAGAATGTGTAGGAAAGGCTGTTTTTGTGTGTGGAACCACTGTTTATAGAATTCTCATGTACAAGTCAAATTTATCTTAATGGGCTAATAACCAAATTTATTTTGTAGGTTTACAAGTAATTGTAAGCAAAATTTAAGGAATTTACTAGGTCTTATCTTAAGTGCAATTCCATAATCATCTTTTTTGTTTTTTGAACTTATGACAGGGTACAGCAGAGGTGGTTTATATTAACATGAGTGATGCTGTCGCAGCTGTGAAGCGATACAACAATGTTCAGCTTGATGGTAAACCAATGAAGTTAGAGATCATTGGTACTAATTTGACTTTGCCTGTATCTGCCCGTGTGAATTTTCCTGGAAGAGGGCGGAAGACAGTGGTGATGACGTATGTTCACATCATAATGCTCCTTTTAAATATAAATTGCTTATTTGTTTGATTTGCTTTATGTATCTGTGCGTCTGTTACAGTTTTGGGATGTTTCATATGTTTAATAAATTTTAGAGCATTAATATCAATGTCTTCTCTTAAGGATATTGGACTGGGAGAAAGCTCTTTACGCTGTAAAATACCATTTAAAATGAATATGTTTTCAAAAACTTCAGCTATTCCTAGTCTCGAAACTGGGTTCTCCATATTGATCCAGAGGGGTTTAGAATGCACTTCAATGATTTGTCTTGGTATCACTGTTTGTTATTTTCATTTAAGTCCCCTTGTACTGAAATTTAATAGATGGATATCCTCCTCCTCAGACAAGTCTCTCTGTTTGGGCTAATCACACAGCCACACGGGATGGATTTATACTTGAGTCCAACCTTACATAAGTAACAGTTCCTTGCATTTCTACATGATTTTGATCTGGAGAACCTTAAATATGTCTCAATTTTAACCATATTCTTTGTCAGAATTATTAGTGAATATAAAGAATGAGATATTTTCTTTAGGCAGTCATTAAGAAATTATAATTTACATGTGATCATTTCTCCAGTTTTATAGTCATTCAATATTTTAATGCCTATTGGTATTAAGGAATATTTTTTATCTTCCTGCCTCTGACATTTTTATATGTTGCAGTCCTGGATTTACTCGGGCAGCAGCTGATGCTTCCATTGAGCGAAGGAGTAGCAATGGGTAAGTTTGCTAGACAAAATGGTGTTTATTGCTTATCAATTGGAAAGGTTGATACTAAAGTTCATGTACTCCTTTTGTGCATGAATATGATTTGGAAAGTATAAATGCAAATTTGTCAGTACAAGATTTACAATCTGTGAATGCTTGTGTATCTACAGCTGGAACCGTGGCCGTGGCACTGGTTCAAGACGTTTCCGTGGTAGAGGAAGAGGACGTCGTGGCAGGGGAAGAAGTCAGGGCCCAGAGAAATCTGCTGCAGAACTTGACAAGGAGCTGGAAACCTATCACACTGAAGCAATGCAAACATCTTAGGATTCTTAGCTTCTGCTGCTAGAAAGATACAAGCTCTTGAGTTGTGTTGAAGCTTTTAAAAAAGCAATAAATAGCACTTTAACTTTTTAAACATGCAAGACCAAGAATACTTGAGGAGGCTGGTTTTATTAACGCCATCTTTTATACCAATTAGTCATGTCAATCATCAATCTTAGTTGAGATGTAATTTCTCCTTGAACATGGCAAGTAGCATTTTAAACACACTTTGATGCGAAGCATGTCTCATTCATTATGAAAATCAGTGCTGTAAGATTTCTGGCTGTAACATGTGTTTTCCTATGCTTGGTACGATTGGAGTATAACATGAAAGAATCTTTGTACATTCTAAAAAGATTGGCATTTTCTGCACAATTACAAAAACGGGAATGACAATGTTTTGAAATCCAACTGATACTCCTGTTCATGCTCTCAACTTTATATACGGCCATTCAAGTCATGTCAGAAAATTACTGAGTGAGAATTAAATCTCACATGAACCATCCTGGTAAAAATACAAGATAGCTTCCAGCCAGAAATCTCTCGGAGATTGGACCAGACCACAGATATAATCTTGTACAAGCAAAAACGGTAGATTTTAAAGTCAGACTGGATGGATGTAAGGAATGATAGCAGGGCTAGACAACTGTCTCTGGGATATCTTTGATTGGTAGGTAATTTTTTTTTCTGTTATGCTGAAAGAACACCTATTTTCTTCTCAAAGTTAAAATGTGGATTTTTTGATCCTGTTTTCAAAGAAAAGCATGTGGGCCATTGTAAATTTAAATGATAGTACAAATCTATGTACTAACCTAAATACTAAATGTTTGTCAGTTGGTCTTTTGTTTTGATTTTTTTTTTGACTCGTGACTATAGCTACTCAAGGCCACCAAGATCTTTTATTTTGGTGTGTTTTGATTGGTGTATATTGGGGCGTAGTTTTTTGTTTCATGTGCCATGTTTTTAGGTTTTTGTTTACATGACCCACAAGGTTGATAGGTTGATTAATCAACCTTGTGTGTAGGGATATCTTTACGTATGACAGTTCTTTGTGTAGACCCATAAAGGCCATGCCAAATCCTTTGTGTGCAGAAGATTCTCTTCATGCTTAACGTTCGTTTTTCACATGACCCCCAAGGTTATATCATGTGTTGCGCGTGGTTTGTTTGAGAGTCAAGTCAATTCAAAGGTTACCTTGTCATCTTGGTTATTATATATTTTGGTGCATAATCTCCTTTGTTATACCAAAATCTAGGATTGTTCTCCACATATCAGCACAATCCAGACCATTCATTTTCCTTATTTTTTTCATCATAGCTATTATTCTATCTGTCATACCTATCCATAATTTTTATGCACAAATTGAGTAAATAGCTTGCATCTTTCTCACATATATGTTGTGACCTTTCTTGAGGCTTCGACTTATTTTTCCATCAACACCTATTATCCCCTCCCATCCTAAGATCTTATCCACCAACACCTCCCATCCCCTTCTCACTTTTTGTATCATCTACGTTCAACTTGCACGTCTTGCGTACACCCATCATAAATATATTCATAACATACCTATAACATCATATATATCCATAACAAGAGATAAGATAGGACTAGCATCATCCATTGCATCCACGTTCAACTTGAACGTCTCGCATACACCTATCATAAATATATTCATAACATAAAAACATCATACATGTCCATAGCAATTTTTTTTGTTTTGTTTCCATTTGGGACATATCAACATCTTCCATGTATTCATAATCATAATAAGTAATTATTGAACTAGAATATACAATCATAACATATTGTCATCAGCACATTCATATAGAAACAATAAATTATACATAATCACAAAACATTGCCGTATCATCATTACATCCATACATATAAACTATCAAAAAGTTCGTATCATCATTACATCCATAAATATAAACTATCTTAAAATCACGTCCATCATCTAATTGCATACACTATCCATTAGATTGCCATCATCCATAACATACATGTCCTCATTGCATGCATAAATATAAACTATTGTAAAGCTCCTTCCATTGCCTAATTGCATACATTATATCTATTACATTATCATCATCCTTAAAACATGGATAAGCATAATCCATCATAAACATCTATAACCATAAAATCCACTCAGATTATATACATAAAAAAAATATGGAATAATCATACTTTGTATCCATCAAATACATATTATACATCATGATCATAAATAGAGACACGTCCATAATCATTGCATAAGAAATTATGTGCCATCGACCAATCTCATTCATCATATATACATAAATAAAGGCAACGATACAAAGTGTTATAAATGTTTGTACAAGAGGTTCATAATGTTAATGAATATCATAAACAAATGAGCCCTTAGGCATATAGTACGTACAATGTCAAAGCTTCTAGTTGTTGTTGCTCGTCTTTGAGGGAGCCAATGATTGGGATGGTGACAATGGACCTCATGGAGGTGGAGGCCCCATTCTAATAGACGACTTTGACCATGTTGAATTTGACCTCCTTGATATGATGCTATCAGTAATACTCAAAGCCCTCTAACTAGTCGGTACTACCCCCTCATCGATAATATTGTGCCTCTTGTGTTGCTTGAGTCACCTCCCTCTAAGACTAAAGCATATCTAACATCACTTGTTCTATATCTTGAGCCCTCAACATACCCTTGGTAGCATCCCTCTTGCCTCAATCTCACTACATCTACATCTGCCCTCTATAATTGAATTTGGGTTGTATCTCGCTCTATGATGGCCTTGTTTCTTTGTCATCAATTGAGCCATCCTATCTAGCCCTTCTTCATCAATCTCTGGCTATAAAGTCTCTGCCCTAATCCTGTAGGCATCCCACCTTGCATGTAGGAGGTTTTTATCCACTTGTAATTTGTCTCATTTGGCCCTCTATGGCTCAAAGGATCCTCAGAGACTATACCCCTTAGTTGTCCTCTCTCGCGATAACAATTGTATAGCTTTGATACGACTGTCTAATCACACCTCAATATCTTCCTCATCCTCTACATCTCAACCCACCTATCCATTATCTACATTCATATCCTTTCCTCCACATCTTACTATCCTTGAAGGTCCTGCCCCACTCCCTCCCTATATAGGCTGTTTCCCTTCACCATTATCTCTCCTCATTGTTACCTTTCCCTTCAGAATAGTCAGCTTTATTGGCCTATGATTAGTTCACCATGCATCGTCCTTAGTAGTCACCCCTGCATCGTCTATAGCTGGTGACTAACCTAGGAACTTGTTGCATCCCTAACAATGACAATCTTGCTTGTAATGGTTCCATCGTCCTTCCCTAGGGCTCAATCTCTTGAGTCACTCATGCAAAGACCACCTACCTTTGCACACATTGTGGTAGTCTAAATTGTCACAACTCCTTCAATGACAAACATTGCTTAATGATATGAATAGTATGACCTATCAAATAATAAGATAAGTATGTATTTAAGTAGTCATCATCCTCCCATGTCTATTATGACTTCCATGTTACCTCATCTATATCTTTCATCACTCATTGCTAGTATGCCATATCCCCTGTCCTCATATGGTGGATAACTCCCCCATGTAGATGTATAAACAATAGATGTATTGTTCATTGCCTCCAAGACACTAACCTCAACACAACGATGTGCTCCATGCCTATATATGCAGTAATGTCACACCACACCCCAAACTCCCCTCTAAATACAACCATATGCATATCCCAATATAACTATGCTAACACATCGTATCCCCAACCATATACCACCCCCTCTACAAGCATCCAATATAACACACAAACATCCAATCAAAAACCCATATGAGCTTGGATTTGGCATCAACAATCTATTGATCAAAGATACGACAATGTAGGTAATGTCTCAATCACTATCTCTAAATCCATCTCACTACCTTTGATAGGTAGATCCTCTATCATAAATGCTTGCTCCAAATATAACTCGATGGTCGCTACCTCATACTCCACCAAAGCCTTGCGAATAGGATGCGTAGGATCCTCCATACATCCTCCAACATGATTATTCTCTCATGTAGGCAAGTGGAAGTTGCTCATTTCACTTTGCCATCACTCCTCAAGCACCATCATCATTACACAATGGTGCAAATCTCTAGCCAATAACCTATCTCGTAAATCCAATGGTCACTAGGAAATCTTGGTCTTTGTTTAGCTGAGACTGTAGCCTTGTCATAGGGGCCGCCTATCTCAAGACTATAATGGTGGCAACTATTGCTACATCATACAAAAAACAAGTCATTAGTCTTAACCACAAATCTGTTTGTGTCTACCCATCCCAATCCATGCAAGTGCCAATATGCAAAAGTGTTATTCCTAATAAGCACAAACACTACCCTACCCCGTGCAAGTGCTATTGTGCACAAGTGCCACCTTATCATGCGAAAGCATTATACTAGCACAAGTGAACTTGAAACTTATGCAAGAGAACTCCTAATGCTCAAGTGCTATGAAGAGTAAAAATGCTAACCCATTCATGGTTGTGCTAAGCCAATCAAAGGAAGCGCTAATCTTGAGTCATAAGCGTTAAATTCATTGATTAAATCTTGCATTCTACCTCCTTTCCCTAGCATTTAGTACACCCTAAACTACTCCTAGGGATTCGGTTAGTGGTACATACTGGTGCTCCTGTATCCTTTGGTTGTTGGTATTGAGTACTAGCTTCACACAATGTGTGGCGTGGAATGTTCACCATTGTGTCCTAGCTTTGCTGCACACAAAAGGCTCTAATCTTGAGGAGGGATAAGATACAAATGCACCCCAATGGGCTTTTGAGGCCTATTAATAGACCCCACAAGGTCATCTCAATGGCCTAGGCCCCCCAATGTTTCTATTGCTCCCTCCATTTCTTTCATCATTTCCCCTTTCTTCAACATTTTTTCTCTATTTCTCTGTCAATCACCTTCATTGCTCATCTTCACTCTTCTAATCTCCATTCCTTCTCAAGAGTTCACCTCAATACTTTTTTACAAGCAACCTCATGAGGGGGCATCATTACACCATCTTCTACCATTCTCCCCAACTGGTTGTGGTATATTTTTCTTTCTTTGATACAACATCAATTCTATTAGTTGTGACACTGTATCAAAGATGGGTAAAACATATACAACTTGAAATTGACCCTTCTCTCATAATTGATTAATTAATACTTAATGCATCATTGCTAACAATTTACCATCTCATAATGTCCCAAAATTAATTAAATTTATTATTTAATTTTGATTCATCCCTATAATTATTTTAATGTTATTTAATTTATTATGTATTCCTCTTCTAAAGGTTGATTAATTTAACCAAGTCAACCTTTGCCCTCACTAAATTCTTTAAAATTTAATTAATTAATTAGTTAATCTGCAGCTGCCGCCGTCGCTGCCCTAAGGACGTCTGCTGCAGCAAAACCGTCTACCCTTAGGTCGGCTGGTGATTTCGTCCAGTCCCTTGGTTCCCTTGGTGCGGCTGGTGAGACTTTCCCTGGTGCTGTGAATGGGAGCTCTGCGGGGGTTTCCTCTATGGATGGTGATATGGTGCATCCAGCGCCCTCTGCTGCTGATCGGGGTATCCGTGGCTTGGGGCCTATGGCTGTTTCTGTTTGCAAACCTCTGGTTTTCAAGGTGTCTGCTGATATTGATATGGAGATCATCCAAACTTCCTCTATGTTTGAAGCTCATGGTCTGATTTGCAGGTTTTGGGGTTTTTGGTCAAGCCTTCCTCAGCTGCACACTTGGATTTCCCAAAGCTGGGAACCGATCATAACAGGTTTAGTTAACATTTTTCCTTCAACCAAGGGTTTTTTCATTGCTAAATTTGAATATGCAGAGGATAGATCGAAAATCTTAGGGATTAATCCTTTCAGCTGGGAGGACAAATATGTTTTGATGGTTAAACCCTGGTTCTTAGGCTTTAACCCATCTACTGATTCATTTAATGAGATTCTTGTTTGGGTTAGGCTCCCTAACCTTCCCCTTCATCTATGGACAGACTCTCTGCTAGAGGAAGTGGGGGAGGCTTTAGGCGAATTCCTAATGATTGATAAGGAATCTTACCAAATTTATCATTCTACTTATGCTCGTATTTTGGTTAACATTGATGTCTCTAAAGGGCTTCCAATTGAGTTAGAGATTGAATCTTCCTTGGGATCTTGGGTCCAACCACTCGACTTTGAAGGTATCCCCTTTAGATGTTGAAAGTGCTTCCAGATTGGACATGTTGCTGCAAGGTGTGAAATAGAAAAAAAGAAAAAAAGATCTGCTTCTTAGTGGAAGGGTGCATCCTCTGAACACTATTTTGTTAAAAAGAAAAGCTTCTCCCAGGTGGTGGCACAGGTTCCTCAGACTGAGGGTACGCCTCTTGTTTCTGGTATTGTCTTGCCTCAGGAATGTGTGGATGCCTGCGGTAGCATCCCGAGTGATCGTTTGAAAAATGATGGATCTTCCTCTTCGATGGATGACCCTCCCACATCTCAGATTGTTGCTGCTGTCTCTGCCTCTCTGGATGCTGGCTCTGTTCCTCCTGATGAGGGGAGGTCCTCTATTCTGGACCCATCCTCTTGGCAAAAGGCTGCTGCTAGGGTTGAGGAGGGATGGATTATTGTTAAAAGTAATAAATCTAAATTGTCCCAGTCCTCTTTTGATATGACCCTTCGATCCCATAAGGGTAGGTCAAATTCTTGATCCTTCCTGGTTGGGTTAGGGCTGTTGGTTTTGTAGTGCCCTGCCAGGAAACCCCGAAGGGATTAAGCTATAACTCAAGAATGGAGTGCAATAATTTTTTTTAAAAAAAGTTACACTACATTAAGATACAACAAGATATCAAAGATGAGATTACACAGTGGAAGACATCAACTAACACCTAAAGAGTTTCCCAACGAGATTACTTAAATTTCACAATTCACTTAACTCACACAATTAATCCAATAAGCTGATTATCTTAATAACAAGATAATTCTTAACCAAGGATAATTTCATTCAAAAGATGGAAATATAATTCACAAGATAAGGTTCATCCATTAAGATTTATTCATAACCATCATTCATACTTTTCATTGAAATATAAGCCATGTATCTAATATTCTAACACACTAGGATTTCATCATAAACATATGAGATCTTTTCATGCATACTTAATTTCCTTAACAACAATTGAATATATTCCATTACTCTAAGTTAAATTCTTTCACGATCCAATTTACTGCATTTTAAAAGACGATTGCATACATGCATCTACGATAAATCTCATCTAAACCACTTATGCATTCGATCAAAATGGCATTCATACATGCTAACACTAAACATGAAATATAAGAAATAAAAGCATCACATAACACCAAGATGATCTCGGAGTTCACCCCTAAAGGGCTACATCTCCAGGTCTGCTCAACTGCAAGACCCCTCTGATAATTAATAAAGTTAAGAATACATGAGGTTACACCATTTACAATCCGGCCATCAAGGCAAAACATAATCAATATACAAACGACCGCATCGGTCAATAAATACATAAATGATCCTTGAAAAGAAAAGGATCCAGCTAAACATAATCAAAGCTAATACAAAGGTTCATTGGAGCATCCACAAAACTGAGTCATCACCACCCAAGGTCTAACATGAAACCAAGTACTCACAAGGGTATAGACAATAGGACGACCCACAAACGTGCTCCTAACAGGACAAAACGACAACACACTAGCGAACGTAGGGACAAGTGTCATCACACAACCTGGTATGGTTACCATGGCAGGTTTTCATAGGTTCCGGCCCCATACACTGGGTTATCCTGACAACCTAATCCGTACCTCCGGCCCATCCAAGCCTCATGTGGACCCACACATCCTTTCGTGAAGACAAGGATGATGGTTTGCCATTTCAGGCCTTCTCACAGCATGTTGAGTCTGTGTTAGCACTCGTCCCATGTGTGAGGCACAATTATCTTACTTAGAGATTACATTCTAATCTACTTTTAGGTTATCACTTATTAGACTCACTTTCGACGGGTTACCCAGCAACCACTTTGGACGCAGCTCCTAATCGAAAGCCACTTTCCCATACGACATTAGACTATTCTCAAGCAACCTCAGACATCAAGGACACACATGGTCAAGCCAACGAAATTCAAAAAGGAGGGAATAACCATCTGGTCAAACATGACTCAAAAGAGGTACACTACTGACGGTACTCTAACCAGAGACCTGACCAACTATGGTCAACCACGAATCATCATTCGACACCCACACAAAGGATATGACCAAATACGACACTACCACAAAACAACAGTCAACTCGGAACCGAGGACTGAAACAGGTACCCCAAATCAATCCATACGACAGGGTCCTATCAAACAAAGCACGAGTTGCCATTATTTAAACAAAAGCGAATACTGAAATTAAACTCGCATAGGCAATATCTAGCAGATATAATCTTTTCTGAATTGATCTAAATGTTAAAAGTCGATCACGTTTTCTACATGATCTATATTAGGTTGCAGTTATCTACCTCATCTAGGTATAGGTTGTTCTTGGTTTTCTAACTCTCTAAGGTTCATTGCATCGAACACACATAATAAGCCATAATGAATTCTTAAACCAAATTCACATGAATATAATCAGACAACCATTAACCAATTAAATAAGATATTTAATCTTCAATTAAAACATCATTGACATACTGGTTCAAAATAAATCCTACACATTTGTCTTTTTCAGAACCAATTTACACTATACAGATCAATGAAATATACATATTTAGGGAAGCCAAATAAAGAAAATCCATTCCCAGATTAACAGATTGCACTTAATAAAAACATCATTGATATACTGGTTCAAAATAAATCCTGCAAATTTTGTCTTTTCAGAACCAAGTTAAACTATACGGATCAAGAAAACATAAACATATAAGGAATCCAATTAACGATAGTCCATTCCTAACTTGACAATTATTTCCTTACGCATATAGAAAAGAATGCCAAAATTAACTATTAATTAATATACGCTTATTAATCCACGATTAATAAAATATACACAATTAATAATTAGTTACAAACTAACAAATTAAATATCTAATAAGAAAAATATGCATTACTAATAAAATACAATTTTGAAAATTAATTAATGTATATTGCCACTTATACAATTAATTAATTACAAACTAATTGTAATTTATTAATGGAATGCCATAATTAAACTTTATTAAAACTTAATTTATTAAAAATTACCTTCAATAATAATAAATTATTATTATATATATATATTTTTTGATTTATAAAATATATATATATATATATATAAAAACATTTCTTTTAAATGAAAATATTATAATATATATATATATATATATATATATATATTTAAATAATAAAAAAAAACATTTTACAAAATGAAAAGGGGGGTTTTCACATGGTCCCCATGGGAGCTCACGCAGCCCCAAAGGGGAAGCGTTGCTTCCAAATGGGAGCATGCAGCCCCCATGGGAGCGCTGCTGTTCCCAAAGGGAGCACGCAACCCCCATGGGAAGCGCTGCTGTTCCCAAAGGGACACACAACTCCCCCTTGGGGTTTCCCCAATATATATATATATTTTAATATTTGCTTACTGTGTAAAACATAGTCTAATAAACCAGTCTCCCAGGGACTAAAAAGAATTATTATTTTTTTTAAAAATTTATTTACTGTGAATAAAAAACACAGTCAGTCTCCCAGAGACTTAAAACAAATAATTTTTTTTTTAAACAACACAAAGATTTCCAGAATATGAGAGATTTTCAAAATTGAAAGGATAATCCTTTTGGGCATAAGAAAGCTCATTTTCCATGCAAGGATGCAAGCAATAAACCAATACCAACTAATTCCACAATGATTCATAACCTTGAGGCAATCAATGGAGAAATTAAAACCAAATAGCATGAAGAACATCCAATGCCCATTTTTTTAAAAATTTAAATAATATCTAAGTGATAACCAGAATTCCTACCTCAGTAAGCATTCCTGGAAAGGATCTGATGAAGAGCCCCAACCTGTAGCTCAAGAAATCCTTCTCCTTCCAAAATCCCCAAATCTTTCCTCCGAAATATTTTCCAAGAATATATTTTTCTCCAAAAAAATTCAATCTCCAATATTTTCCAAAAGTCTAGGTTATATGGAAAAGTTTGACCAAAAATCTAATTTTGGATTTAAAATTTTTATTTAAAATAATTCTCAAAAATTACTATTTTCCAACTATATCAACAAATTAAATTGCTTTACAATTCAAAATTGATTTTCTCAATTAATTCAATTTAACCTTTCTATTTCCAAAATGCCAAGAAGATAAAATTAATTCTATTTCAATTAAAATTAAATCTTTCTTTTCGTAGGCATAAATATAATACATTTAATATTTAAATTTAACCATTTAATTGAACTTGTTCCCAATTTAAATCGAGCAATTCAGATTAACGATAAATCACATAAAGAAATCTTGTTTAATTTAGTCCATTAATCTTTAATGCACAAACACATATTTAATCAAATTAAATACTAAGGACTAATTAATCAATTTAACCATACACACCAAACACGCAAACCAAGAAGGTCAACCAGACAGACGACTCGCAAACCCAAACAAAAAGGGAATACCGACGACGACTGACGATGCTTACTTGAGCACGACTATGGTCAACTAGGGTCTTACAACCACCTAATCCAACTCTAAGGATTAAAGAGGTACACTCAAACCTGCAAATCCAGGTGAAGACGAACCTCGCACTCATGCGACGTTGTACTTGAAATCTCCTGCAACCAAGAGTCATACAAGCATACATATATAAACTTAATGAAAGCATTAGCCTGATATTAATGCCACGAAATAGGAACACTAAACAACTTGCATACAACTAGTGCGAAAACACATTAACAGATGTGCACTAAATCAACACATCTGACTATAATCATTATATTATGATAAACTAACTAAGATTAAACCGAGATTAGAAATTGATTACGGTAGGGGTACTACAGGTTTTTTGTAGCCTGTAGGTTTTTGGTGGGGGTTAATGCTGTTCCCCTTGTTTTGATTGGCTGAGCCAAATCTCTTTTGTGTTCTGTTTCTTTGAGTGGTCTTTCAAGTTTATCTTTTGGTTCGGGTTGCAGGTCCTTCTAAAACCTGTCTTGTAAAGGGTTTCTGGTCCCTTAAAAACTTGTTTTTCCTTAATAAAAAACATTCACACGTGTAAACATGCACAAGTCATAGTCATACTCCACCTCACCTTTGACCCAATCTTCCATTGGTTGAACATACATGTGAGACCTTCCTAGTAACCCTACACTTTCCTTTTTCCACCTACTTGTCAACCTCCTTGAATTCTTCCCTTTTTCATTTTCCATCTCTTCAACTTGTCAAACTCATGTTCTTCCTAATGTGTTCTCACACATGTGAGCACACCTATCGTTCTTCCTCATGCAATAGGTCATTATCTCAAGTCTCCACCTTCGTGATAGTTGTCATAAGGCAAGCCTTCATCCCCTCATGCAATCCCATCCCTCCATCTCATAATCCATATCAACTGTTCATTTTGGCTATTGAAATCTATAAATTGGAGCTTCCTCCTTTAATTATCACACACTCATTTTATGCTAAATTTACGTTTTTGATTAAGAAGCAGCGTTAATTAGGGCGCCAACCCTTTGCATAGTCAGAGACTAAAAAAAAATGCCCACAGACCAAAAAAAACAACACATTGGAGCAAGCCCTGAACAAGCCAGGTCGGACACCAAAAAGCGACCCGTCAAACCATCAATAACCTAGACACCCAACTCAAGGAGGGGTAAGGACATCCAAGGCTTGACAAGGAGGGGTTTGGGGGTTGGGGAGGACTTCCCCTTCCGCTTGTGACAAACAATAGTTCAAATGATACTGTCATTGGGACCATCAAGGGAATGACCAAGTTGTAAGGATCCCACTTGAAACTATCACTAGAGCCAACAGAAAGCTGCCATGGGACAGCAGCCGATTGTTGAAGAACAGAAGGGGTTTGTTGTAGAACCATAGGTTGCTGCAAAGAAGCAACATCAGAAGCAGAACCAATAGGTGTAGAGCGGAGCTGCAAATTAGGGGTGACCGGGGTTGAATCCTTCATGATGGAATTGACTGTAACATTAGCAACAATAAGAGGCACCTCAACCTCCAGAGAGGAGCCATTCGAACCAGGGTCAACAACATGGATGGCCAAAATGATCAGTAGTAGCATCCTTCCACCAAGTGCTGTTTAATTGCCATCCAAATATTATTTCATGCCATGGTTATGCTACATTTCAGAGCGATTCACATCCATTAAAAGTGAACAAGAAAAGCACATCAAGTGGAGAAGGGTGCCTCCAGTTCAAACTCAATCCAAGGGATAGAGATATTAAAGGTATAAGATTGTGTTTTATTTACATTATCTTAGTTTCTTTAGCCTTTCACTATTTTTTCATTCTTAGTTTGGTTTTTGGTTTTGTGAAGATTTTGAGTAGATTGAGTGAGGTCACGATTCATATCAGAATAATTTGAGGTAGGATTATGATTGTTTGTCTTGATGAGCTAGATTGTTAGATAACGTGTTGCTATGAGTGGTAGGGGGTGGTTGAGTATCCTCACGAGACTCTAGATGAAAATTTGCTGGATCGTGGTTTACTTGGGTGGATGTTTGAGCCCACAAGTTATTAAAGTTGTGTATGACTTAGGATAAACGATATTGTTTAACTTATCCAAATTGTAATTGGGAGGGACTTTAGCCTTTGATTCAATGAGATATTAGAGAAAAAAAATACACTAAGGTTTGATTTTGACTGAACAAAAGGAAGTCTATAGTCTAGTGAGTATTCACTTTGGTGTTGGAAAGATTAAGAGCCCATCATGAAGTTGCAGACTATCAACCAAGAAATAAACCAATCACAAGAGAATGTTGCAACAAGAGCAAGAATGGGAAATGGAGATCACAATGCAATGGCTGAGATGAAATTGATATGATTCAATGTACAAATGAGCCTTGCTTATAAAAGCAAGGTAATGAGGTAGAAATGCAACTACTTCCAGTTACAATATTAAATGATGAGCTATGACTCATATCTATGTAGAATGAAATCTAAGATAACTAATATGAACAATATTAAATGAAAGTTATATGTGACATAAAAGCTATCCTAAGTAAACTTAACAATGTGAATAGGTGCTAACTATGAAGTAGTTAGGATATAACGTCATTTACACCAACACCCTCCTTAAGTGCAACTTAGGGAGATAAATTATTATGCAAATGATGCAAGGCTAATATGAAAATGCTATATTTGGGTTCCAACAAATAGGGCATGTTAGTTACCCATGTACAACTTATCATGCAACCACTCTCTCACAAACAGAGAAAAGGAGAAAACCCTATGGTGCAAAATTCCTCTTCAAAAAAAAGACAAATATGTACAAGTGATAGATCATGTGATGTATGAAGGTCTCACATCAATACCCCCTATAAGTACACCCATCAAAATAATAAAATACAATCACCTCTCCAATGAAAGGAAAGATAGAGACAACATTCACTCCAATAATGAAGTATCATCAAAACCACTGAAGAACGTTTGAAGCGAAAAGAGAATCCAATGATACAACATATCTCCCCTTGGGAAGAAGAAATCCAATGGTGCATGTAGAAGAAACTCCATATCCATGATGAAATGAGAAGGAAGAAGTCTCAACAATGAAAGCTCTGAAGAAGAGTCAAGTGCCACTAAAGGTGTCTTGACAAAATTAGGAAGAGCCCCAATCAAGGAAGAAATAATGGACGTTCTCGAGTCTCCTCCAATGTGTAACTTTCAAAGAGAAGTGATACCTCCTCAAGCATGTCCTCCAAATCTGAAGTAGAAGAATGAGAAGTCAAGTTGAATAGACCTAAAATGAAACCATTTTGGAAGTACAAATTTGAAAAACCAAATAGAACCTATTGTGTTGAAGTCTTGGAATTCATGTCGACTATCAACTTTGATGTAGCAGGTGATGGAGGTATCATGATTAGATCCACACGGTTCCCCATAATAATATCCATAAAGCCATTAAGAGGAACTCCATTACTCCCCACATTGGATGGATAAAACAAAGGAGAATAAGAGTCATCATTACCAATGAAGCGACCAAAGGTATACACCTTATATTGATGATTTGCCTTATCCACCGCATATATCTCTCTTGTGGAACGACGAATGAGCATTGATTTTGAAGTAAACTCAACTGTGTTGCCTACTTGTGTAATTTGATATACTAAAAGTAGATTATGGGCAATCTTAGGAATACAATGAACATTAGCTATCAAACCATCACCCAAATCAATATTACCAACTACAAAAACATGAACAAATTGATTGTTTGCAGTCATGAGTCTATCACCATATGTCTCTCTAGGAGACCTTGTACCATGACATAATTTGAACAATCAATGTGAAATGAAGCTCCTGAATCAAGAATCCATGCAATTTACCTAGGCACATGAGTGGTATTCAAGGCGTGACCCTTTCCTTTATAACTAGGGGATGTGTCCTCATATTTGGTAGAAGGAGAAGAAAATAAACTAGATGAAGAAGGAATGAAAATATTATGCTCCTTGAGAAATTGTTTCAACTCATAATTTTATTTCCTATAGCAATTTTGTTCACTATGCCCTTCTTTCTTACTAAAACTAAATGTTGGTCTCTCCTTGTTAGGTTTGGCCTATTTTGAAGAGGGGGTGGTAGTCGAACATTAAATTTTGTCTTGGGCTTGTTCTTTTTCTTCCTTTTCCCTTAACCTTGAGGTGGAGTAGAAACTAATACATGAGACTTAGTGACATCATTTTGATGAAGTTTAGATTTTTCCTAGTCAATCTCTCACAAGAAGTCTCAAATGGTGGCATTACAAATTGTGCACCTAACCCATCCATAGTAGAATAAAAGGAAATGGCAAAATATGAAAAGATACCTGTCAATTTGGACAAAATCAAGAAATTGCATTCCTAATCAAATTCTCTTTCCCACAATCCCCTAATTGAGAACACAAAGACTTGAACTTAACCAAATAGTTTTCAATAGAAGAAAATGTATCAATAGAAATAGATGCCAATTTTGCCTCTAATTGCATAGATCTAATTTCATTAATCGAACAAAAGAGGCTCTGACATTTGTCCCACACCTCTCTACGTGTAGTGCACTCCTCAATGTGAAAGACCAAAGAATCTGAAACATGCATAACAATTAAGCCCATTTCCTCATCACATTTCTCTTTGATGAAAGTAGGATGTTATTCATTCACCATAAACCTTTTGACCAAAACAAACACTGCATTTTCATCTTCCATATGTGATAATTGTGAGGAGTGAGAACCTCAGATCCTGATTGAGCCATGTGAGACACACCACAAAATTGAGAAAAAGGACAAAGCTGAGAGAAATTGATTGCAAAAACTCCCCAAAATAGATAGCCTATGGGGCTGAAATAGAACAACCTGATTTGGCAATAACAATAATCCACCTAGATATGATGTGGTAGTAAGACGATAAAATTGATGTTTAAAGGTGTTGAGTTGAAGTTCATATAACTCCTTGGTGACAGTAAATGAAGCCTCAACCGATTTAGCAAATGGAGAAGCAACTAATATATGATTTGGAAACCCAAAGAAAAGGTGACGGAGTGAAATCGTAGGTCAAATGATGCTGCAAACAAACAATACTTACACAGCCAAATAAAATTGAGCAATGCAAAGGATGTCATTTGCAAACATAAAGGAATCGAACCTCTCAAGTACCACCAGCGTATGGATCACAGTCAAAGATTAGGCTCAAACATAAACAGAAGGAGCTCGTTCAATATATGGAGTATTTTGCGGTCAGTCTTAAATCACACACACTAAGTAATATATTAAGTCTAGAGAATGTTAATCAATATTGAGTATTTAACACTTTTAAGTCTAGAAATGTATTCTTAGTGTGACAACATACATTAAGCAACATATTAAACTTAAAATATATCAGTCAATTTTGAATATTTAACACTTTTAAATCTTAAAGTATAAACTTAATATGTATATTTAAATTGTTTTCCAGAACAATAATAATGGTGCCACCTTCAATATTGGACAATGTTATATTGCTGAAATATTAATAGGCCACCTTTATCAAAAGAGGAAACCAAAGAAAGAGATTTCAGCCAATGCAAAAAAGAAGCGCCTTAGATATGTATGGACTGTCTTCGATAAAGTTTCACACCAGCTTTTAATAAATATTTGCACCAAGATATCGATGCTGCTAGAGTGAAAGAATGACTTCCAAATATATATCGCTGCCTTTGAATTAATAGTTGTCTCGAATTATAACAAAAAAGCCTCGGGTAATGCTTGTATCGCCTCTAAGTAGTGAGATTGCAGCCACAAGAAAATCGATGTATGTAACTGAAACAATATAAGCTTTAGATAGAAGCAATACCAAAACCTCAAATAAATATTATATCGCCTCCCACATACAATTATAAGACACATGATGAGAACTGAATTGGTAAAAATGGTGAACTAAAATTTTGGATCAAAATTTAAATGCCAATAGACTCGTAAAATCATACTAATGTCTCAATAAGCTGGGAAATTAGACCAATTTTTGCAGAAAGGAGCTGGATGGAGCCATTTTTCTTGTGAACTAGTCTAGGGACCAATTTTTCACCTCTAATGGATCTCTTATCAAACACTCAATTATCTTATATTGGAAGAAATTTTGCTTGGCCAAAGCTTTGATACCATGCTGGAAAGATTAAGAGCCCATCATGAAGTTGCACACTTTAAAGGATCAATCAAGAAATAAACCAACCACAAGAGAATGTTACAAAAGAGCAAGAATGAACAATGGAGAGCACAATGCAATGATTGAGATGAAATTGATATGACATAATGTACAAATGAGCCTTGCTTATAAAGACAAGGTGATAAGATAAAAATGCAACTACCTGTTTACAATATTAAATGATGAGCTATGACTCATATCTATCTAGAATGACACCTAAGATAACTAACATGAACAATATAAAAATAGAAGTTAAATGTGACATCTAAGATATCCTAAATAACTTTAACAATGTGAATGGGTACTAAATCTGAACTAGTTAGGATTTAACCTTATTCACACCAAAGGAAGCATTCTATTAAAATTGTGGAAGCATACGGTTCAAAGAAAAATGGGCTCTCCCGCTTGCTGCGATTTGACCGTTGCCGCTCCTTCCCCCGATTGCTTCTCCCTCTTTGCCATTGCTCCTTCGGTTGGCGTTCTGGCTAGCTGCGTGCTTGGGGTCTCTGGGGTGGAGGTGTGTGCTGGTGGTGGTCACATCCCCTCCACGACCTCTCTGTCATTTGCCTCTGTGGCGGCTTATGGCGTTGCTGCAGCTGCTAATGGCATTGCTCTGTCCTCTGTCTTCCTTGACATGCCCTCGTCATCCGTTTCCCCCCCTCTTCCTTGTCATGTGGGGGTTGCTGACAACCTGGTTGGTGGTGGTTCTTCCGTGCCCTTGACGCTTGCTGATGGTTTTGCTCTCCCCTGTGTGGACTCGGCTGTTGTGGGGATTGTGATTGGGTGCCCTCCCCCACCTGTGGATTCCCTATTAGAGGATGTTGCTAATGTTGACTCTTTGCATAATGCTTCTCAGCCGGTTGCTACAGGTGCTATGGTTCCGGCCAGACCTTCTATTACTGGCGAACGCAACTTTGCTCGTGTTGTCAGATCTGCTGCCCAACCCTCTAGGGGGGTTAGTTCGCTTCCCTATGCCAAATCCTCTCTTGTGGTGGTTTGTGGACATGATGTGGTGGACAACATTGGGTTCTACCAGAGTTGTGCTTTAGTGTGCAATTCTCAGGGCTTTGGCCTACACTACCAGACTTCCATAGCTGGGTGAGTAACTTTTGGAAGCCCTTGGTGACTCACAATATTGAGCTTTTTCCTTGTGCAAAAGGCTTTTTCATTGTTTCGTTTACTACTCCGGTTGATCGTGATTTGGTTTTGGGTAAGTCGTGGGATTGGGGAGTGCATTCTCTCTCTTGCAAACCTTGGTCAACTTCCTTAAATCCTCTCACTGAACCGCCTAACATGCATCCAGTGTGGGTTCACCTCCCTAATCTCCCTCTTCATTTTTGGGAGCATTCTTGCTACGAGGCTATCGACAACTCTATTGGCCGTTTCTTAAAGGCTGATGATGCGACGTCTTCAATGGACCACACTACCTTTGCTCGCATCTTAGTCGATATTGACATCTCCTCTCCTCTTCTGGGAGATGTGGTTCTCATGGTTGGGGATCAGCCTTGGACTCAACTGCTGGACTTCGAGGGTCTCCCCTTTCGCTGTCAGAAATGTTTCTCTACGGGTCACCTCACTTCGGATTGCTCCATTTCTCGCCATAAAGGTGCTGCTACTTGGTGGAAGGATGCTACTGTCGATCACTTGACCATCTATGCTGTTGATTTGAATTCAGATGACTTCTCTCGTGAGTTTGAAGTGCCTCCTACAACTATTGATGCTGTAATTGATTCCACCATGGCCCCTCCCGCCCTCGTGGGCTCACCTACTATCACCGCTAATTCGCAGCTCTGCTCTCCACCTACTGGTTCTGCTCATGTTGCCACTCCTTTGCAACAACTTGCTGTTGATCCCATGCAGCCTCCTGTTGCATCGCGTAAGCTGGTTTTTGCCTTGTAGCAGCATAACATTGGCTCTAGTGATGGTTCCCAAGCTGGATCCTCACTGCTCGAGCATTCTTTTGATGGTCCCAATGATAGTATCACCTGGACAGTTGTTTGTTGTAGGCGGAAGGGGAAGTCTTCCCTACCCCCCCAAACCCCCCCCAGTCAAGGCTTGGGTTCCCCCCCTTGCATTGGGTTTGGGTTGTTGAAGGTTTGATAGTTGTTTGGGGTTTGCTCCCATATGCTTTTGTGTTGTTCTGCCTGCGAGATTTTAGTTTTTGATATTCTATGACTATGTTTATGGGTCGGTGCCCTAGTTAACGCTACTTTTTTAATCAAAAACCTTATTCACACCAATAGGTTGTGGAGATTTCCAATGTCAGTAATGTGATCGAGGAAGCGTTGGTGAGAGATTGTTCCAACATGTACAAAACCCAGTCTAAAGGGATTTCTTCCATCGAACTCCATTTTCAATCATGAGTGTGACCAAGTGATTGGGGGCATAAGGTGATTATTTGCGCTTGGATGCATTGGATTTGGTTTTTGTTTCCATAGATTTTGGAATTTCACATGGATTGATCTTGATTGTTGAGACTGATTTGGATAAGGTATATGACCTTGTCTAAGTTGATGTGGGTTTGATTAGGGCCAAGGACCTTGAGTAAATTGATGATGAATTTGATTTTTGGTGAATGACCCATTGGAGTAATTAGGTTAATTACTTAGTATTTGATTAATCATCAATTAATTGCTTAGGTCCCCTATTAATTTATTCACTTAAGCTAAAATTAGGATACTTACTACTTTATATTTAGATTGATCTAATTATAGGTCATGTTGTCTTAATTTATAAGACGAGGACACTAGTCATGATCTAATTTAATCCTTACTTAGGGTTTTATCTTTTGCTGTTATAAGAATTCATTATTGTATAATCTAGGTTAATCTAATTCAATTAAGGTTAATCTCAATATTATATTCTCTTGTGGATTCATCTCTATCTCTCTCAAGGTTGCATAGCACAATCATGGCTTTTTCTCTTCAAATGTGATAGGCGTTTGGTTGTAGCCGATTTCTGGGAGTTGTGGGGTTCACTATCAACTCTAGTAGGACCTTGAGCAACTCGATCATGGATTTGATTTCATGTATGATCAAGTTATAGAACCTTAGGATGATTTGATTGATGGATTTTCATTAAGGTAACATGACATTGTTTGATTTTTTTATTTGATTGAATAAGACCTTGAGGGTAGATGATGGATTTGATTTTTGTTCAAGATTAATATGTAGCATGATTTGCTTAAGATATAGGACCTTAAGATGATTTGCTTAAGATATAGGACCTTAAGATGATTTGATTGTTGGTAAGTTTGTGATTGGTTTGATTAGATTCATGTGATAAGGTCTATAATCTTAGATAATTTGATTTAGGATGGTTGATTTTCCAATGTTAGATGATGTTTTGGTGTTGGGATTAGATGTGATTTTGATTTCAAGATTTTAGGATTTTGGATTTGATTTTGATTTTGATTTTTTTTTTTGTATAGGTTACCTTTCTTTCTCATGTGTAGTGAGGATTTTGGATTTTGTGTAGGATTGCATTGGAATTTTCAAAAAAGATTTTGATTTTTTTTTAATTGTTTTTCTACAAGTGCAAATAAAGAACCTATTTATTCAAGTAGGTATTTGACATATGAGCTCACAAATATAACTAGATTTCACAGTGGATAATATTAGCCCATGATCTTAGAGTGATAACCATATAATTGGTTTTTGTTTGCTTGTGGTCTATTATCTGGGTTTCAAAGGTATAATGGGAGTAATTCCGTAGGGCTAATCACTTACTAATATATCATAAGTTGCAAATGGTTGAATTTTTTTCAAGTTAGGTTTGAGAAATATATTTCTAGGGGATATCCTTAACTACTTGAAGGTATGTGAGGTTAAATCCATGGAGTGGGTGTATATCTAATGCTTCGTGCAATAAGGTAACTAGATTTTCTCCTCCACAAGCTATAAAGTTTCATGGAAGATTAGTCCTATCCCTAATAGAAAATGTATCTCAAAGAGAAAGTATTTCGATTCTCTCTGTAATTTATGTATCTTGTAAGTACACTATTCATCACATGGTGATGAAATATAGATCAAGTACACTAAAAATAAGCTAAAACAAAAGGATCAACCATTTTTATTTCCAAGATCACCTTCTCTTGCAATAAAGCATACACTAAATTAACTTCTTAGGAAAAACAAGAAGTAATAAAAAGGGATTATTTTTTATTCCCAAGGCCACCTTGCAATGCAAAGAAAAATCATTGACACCTTTAAATCATGGAAACATGAAAAATATGTTCATTAACCTTATCAATAAAAATTGTGAAGTGTTGAGACAAATGTGTACACGAGATGCTTTTGATTCCCAAGATCACCTTGTATTGTGGGGAAAAAACATACACACCCTTGAATGCAATATTTAAACAAGCAAGTTAATTTACACTAATAAATGTCTAAAGTTGTGTCTTGATCAAATGAAAGTACAAGCCACATGTTATTAGTTTGATATTATGAGAAGTCTTTAAACAAATGAATTTGCAACAAAGGGTTAGTAAATGACACACAAAAAAAGAGACCCTTGCAATAATTAGGCTTGGTAAGAGAAATCTAAACAAAAAAGAATATGGTTAACTTGGAGGAGATGTGTTGTTACACAGAGCAAATACACCACATAAAATGTAGGTATGTTGTTACATAGAGTACTTGTTGAATGATTAAAACTGAGAATTCTAGAGAGAATAAATACTAAAAGAGTACAAAAATGATAGAAAAATAGTGCAAAACCAAGAAACGTGCATACACTACTTAATATGTGAGTGCATTATAGGGAAATGTGCTTACATTGAGACTATTCAGAGAATCCTTTTGTATGCATTTACCATTAGGAAATGTAGTTTCACCACAAATGCCTATGTCATATGCCTAGATTTAGGATTTAAGATTTGACAAGATGATGCATTGGGGTAGAGTGTAGATGTACCAAAACATAGAGCAGATGCATTGAATGACAAAAATGGCAAATTACATGAAAAACTACAAAAAATCACTCAAAACAAACTCCCAAAGGAAAAAAATATCGGTATGTGGTCACACCAATCATGCTAGAATATGCATACTAAAACATGGAACAAAACAATAAAAAATAATGTGTAAATAAAAAATCATATTCTATACCTAGTTATACTTATTAAAATAAATGAATGAAAAAAAATGACAAGGGAACAAAATTATCACCAAAACAAACTTTGTTGATCAAGTGAGGTGCTCAAGACATGGTCAATTATGGTTGAGAGGTAATGTGTTTTCTCAGTGCGGTAGCATAACCTTGTCTTATATCCAATTCTAATACTTGCAAATGGCGTGTGAAATGGTTAATTTATAGATTTTGGATGAGGGTGATGGATGGATGAGATTTGATCTTGTGCAATGTAGATATAGATTGATCTGTTTGCAAGAGAGAATGAGAGGCTAACAAGTGGCACCTTGTGATTGGTGATGAGACAAGTTTATAGTCCCGTTTTCTAAGGATTTATTATGCTGTTCATGATGATACTTTAGACTTTGATACTGTAATGTCACTATTTACTATGCTATTTCCTTAGAAACTATTACCTTTTGGGCTTAAGTTTAACCTTGAAACAATTCATGATACTAATGCATATGCTATCTAATTATCTATTAAATGTGCATGTGTTGAAAAGAATGTTGTTTCAAGATAATTTAGGAAATGTGGTTGTTTATATGTGCTAATGTGTTTTGCAGGTCTATACTAAGAAAGTGGTGTTATGATGAAGCTTGCAGCAAGGAGTAGGACTCTTACCAGCTGGCCGGTTGTTGAAGAAGTCAAGGAGTAACCAACGTAGAGGAGCTTTCTCTACTTAATGCTGCAACTACCTTTTTAATTAATCATGTACAATTAGTTGAGTCTATTTAGGGGCATGCTATGCTATATCTATGTTGAGGAAGTCCCATCTAACTTGGCTAAGCGCATGCATGAGCTTTCATTTTCTCTTTTCGTGCTTTCAATAAATGGCACCCTCCTTATGTTGTGGAGCTGGTTACCCAATTAGTTAGGATTAGTTGGTACTTTTTCTTTCTATAAATAATGTTAAGATGATCTCTTGTAGGAGGTTGAATATTTTGATGTTGTAAGTTTACTTTCAGGTTTGAAATACACTTTAAGAGCATGCTGTCATTTCTTGTGTACTTTTGTTTTGATGAATAAAATGATATTTTGAGTTTTCAACACTTGTGTTAACCTTGGAAGTCTGACTCAAGGGGGCTCACTTGGTGAGAACTCTGTTAAGTTATTAGTAGTTATTCTTCATTCAGTAGTTAGTACCTTTCCAACAGTTGACTGTTCTTGTAGCCACAAAACTCTATTTTGTGTTTGTTCCTGCAACCAAAGCGGGCATAGTAGTTTCCTGTTTGTTTGTTTGGAATTTCATTCATGTAGTTTTCGTTAGTTTAAGATTTGCATGTTCAGATTAGTTGTTAATCTAAGTTCAGTTTCCTTCATTAGTTATTTACAATAATTCAATTCCAACATTGTTCTTTGCTTAAGTTATGATGGCCATAACAAAGTTTTAGTGCACATACAATGCTGACCCATTTCAAGTTCACGTCCTTGGGTTGATAAGTTAAATGAACCTTCATAATGAGTCTGATAGCTACTTAGTATAGATGTGTAATCTTTGAGTTATAGCTTTAAGGTATTAGTTATTGAACCATTAAAGGAGGCCAACATTTTTGGCGCCGTTGTCGGGGATGGTGTCAAACTAAGAAGTTCTTTAAATACTTTTGCAAGTTGCTCTTAGAATATTCTCTCATTTGAATAAGCTATGCCCATAATTCTTTCACAAATTCTTTGTGTGGAATTGGCTAATACTGAGTTGATACTGTATGCATAGAAGATGAGATGCTTTAGGGAGATTTCTTCCTAATGACCCTTATCCTGACAGTAATTTTGAGGAATCTACAATCAACCTGAAGAAGAAGACCAAGAGATAAATCCTTTGGCTGTTATATTTGCCAACTTTTATAATCTAGAAGATCTAGCTAACCAAGAATCCGTTGATAACCCATTTGCCTTGATACTTTATCAAGCAAGAATGGGTGCTGCTGCACAAAATCAACCTAACCAAACCACTTTTGAATTCCCCATCATTGACCAACACGATAATAATAATATCAACAATATCCCTACTTCGGTCCTCCCTAAGTTTTATGGCCTTGTAACGGAGGACCCAGATACCTTTCTGTTTGAATTTGACATCCTCTATAGAAGCTATGACTACACCACTGATGCTCACAGGCTTAAGCTGTTACTTGCTACTTTGAAGGAAGTAGCCTTAAGATGGTTTATGAGCTTGGCGAGAGATGCTGTCAACAGTTCAGATGCCATGCAAACAAAATTTCTTGAGAAGTACAAAGAATACTGTAGAAGTGGTAATATGAGGGGAGATGACATCTTTAGGATGCAACAAAGGGGAGATGAAAATTTGGAGGACTACAATTCAAGGTTCTGTTCTTCCTGAAGAAAGCCTCAGACCATACTCTTAACCAAGAATCTCAAAAGATGCTTTTCCTCAGGGGAATCAATGATAATAGTACTGACACCCTGGATCTAACAGGAGGAGGAGACATTACTCAAGTTCCTTGGGACGACATTAAGAATATATGCCAAAACTACTCCCGAGCAACTATCAAGAAAGGAAGACGTTACCAAATGGGAAAATCATATGCTAATGGGGTCTCAAGGGTGGAGGTCACTAATTTTCTTTCAAATTTTAAGTAGGATATCATAAACAATATGGCCACTCAGTTGGATACCTTGCAAGCAAAGAAGAAACAAGAGGAGGTAGAAGCAATGTTGGCAGAATACTACCCTTGCAGGTAGAAGAAGAAGGATTGCAGATGTAAAATGGTAGCCAATGTTGATAGCAAGAAAATTCCACCTGAGTTCAAGCTGATTGAGGGAGATGAAGAACGAGTCTTCTATGTTGCACAAAGAAGACCATGGGCTCCAAGAAAAGGTACACCACTTGATCCATTATCTTTTAGTGGACCTTACATGAATTATTGTGCATCTAATAACTAGTGGCAACAACAATATCCATCCAATTTTGGGGGGTATCCACCACAGTCTTGGAATAACCCTCAGAATACTTGTGTAGACACATAAAAAAATTCATTAAAAATGTCCTCTTATTTAATCTCAATTTTCCAATCATTATCAAGTGGATCCAAATTAAATAATATCTTATTATCCCATTATTCTTCATTATCTTATGATATTCATTATTCCATTATTCCTCACTATATCATAATATTCATATTATATCATATATTAGATAAATCCATTTAATAACATTATTATTTATTAAATCCATTTCTCAATCCATCCCCTATTTGTCATTTTTCATATCCTTCTATTACATCCACCTAATCAATATGGGATAAATATTTACATTTCCACAATTGACCTTTTATCCCATATTCATCCCGCAACGTGGACTCACCTGGAGAACATCTATAAAAACCAAGCCTCTTTTTCACCCTTCCATCCCTCTTATCCAGTCCTTTGCATAAATCCATACTCTAGTTCCATCCAATCATCCATCTCATATTCCTTTTTCATTATCGTACCAATATCTCTGAGAATACCTTCATAGCCATGGTCTATTGCAACACATATTCCAAGGGTACCAACCAAAGAGAACATGACGCTTGAGTCCTTCTTCCATCTCCTATTAGGCATTCATTATCTTCCAAAAAGTAAGAAAGAAAAGAAAAAAAAATGAAAAAAAGAGAACAAAAAAAATGAAAAAGAGAGAAAAGAAAAGAAAAGAAAAAAGTGAAAAATAAAAAAAAAGTAATGAGAAAGAATTTCGTCCATGTGTGAAAACCACTTCTTGTGGCGCCTTGGGCAAGTACCATGATGAAAACCTGGCAAACAGGCGTCATGCGTAATCCATTATTTCTTGCACTATTCACTGGGGGCAAGTTCCATCCATGATTTCTTATCCACCACATCCATCTATTATCCTTCATCCTCCATTATCCCTCATTTACTTTATATCCATACATATCCCTTTTCCACCTTTGATCTTGACAAGGCTAAGGATCTTTACAGGCTTTGTGTGTACTATCTATTGCACTTGATTCACACCCTTCAACTCCTATCATTCATTACCACCCTTTGATCTTGCTTATTCTATCCAAATCCCTCTTGATCTTGATCAAAATTAAGGACATAAAATACAAAAATCCTCTTGACATGTCCATTCCTTTGGATTACATTACATTCGTTACACCTATCTTAGCTTTACATTGCTATATTTGGTCCCTATGCTTGGATTAAACATGTTATCCTATTGTGAGATAATCCTTGGAATCACATAAGCCTCTGCCATCATTCACCCATCCATTCATGTCTTGTTAGTTCATTCACTCGCTCAAAATCCCTTTTACCTTGCTAGACACTAGGGACAAACATTCAAAAAAATTATAAAATGTCCTAAAAAAAATAAAATGTCCTGAAAAAAGTCATAAAAATCATAAAATATCCTGAAAATTCATAAAAATCAGAAAATGTCCTAAAAAAATCATAAAAATCATACAATGTCCTGAAAAAATTACAAAAATCACAAAAAGTCTTGAAGAAACCCTAAAAAATTAAAACATTTAAAAACCCTAAAAATTGTAAAACTTTTCATCAAAATCCTAAAACATGTAATAAACATTGTGATGACACAAACACTTCGGACAAGCATGCAACTTTGCACTTCAACAAGCTCATGACGTGACAAGATTACAATTGAGCAAACATAACAACATTTGATCAACTTATAAACCCAAACACATTAACTGTGAACAAAAATCATTCGGCATGAAACATATTGTTTGTTTCTTTGCTTTTTTTTTTATTGTTTCTGATTTTATCTTTGGTGACATGTCTTTTAGCTTTTTCGGGATGTCTCTGACTAGAGATTTTATCTCCAGGATGTCTTTGACTAAAAAAGTGAGGATGGGCATCTTCACTTGCTTGCTACTTGTGGATTGTTCCTTAGTAATACGAGGACTCATCTTAGGACGTGATTGTCTAAGATCATCGAGGATGTATGGGTCTCATGTGAACTGGGGCATTTCTTGACTGTTTGATATATGCTTTATTTCACGCAATTGGTACGATTCATTTGGATCTTATTCATATCATACATGTCTATTTGTTTAATTATGTCATTTGATTGTTTTTTGATTTTATCTTTGGTGACATGTCTTTTAGCTTTTCCAGGATGTCTTTGACTAGAGATTTTATCTCAAAGATGTCTTTGACTAGAAAGGAGAGGATGGGGCATGTTCACTACTGTGCTTCTTGTGGATTGTTCCTTAGTTATATGATGACTTATCCGAGGACATGATCATCTAAGATCATCGAGGACATAACATTCTGATGCAAACTGAGGCATTCCTTTCCCGTTTGTTGTGTTTCTTTCATGAAATTGGTATTGAATCATTTGGGGTCTAATTTGTATCTAGATGAGTTTTATCCTTTTTCTATAATAAGCTTGATGATGATGTAAACACTTAAAAAGCACAAGACTTCTCATTATTTTTCATATCCACTTTCTCATCATTTTTCTTCTCATCACTTTTCTCTTTTTATCACCCCTTAATCTTTCATCATCTTTTTCATTCTTATGATTGCAGCAAGATCAATCAACCACTTTCTCCAGCTAATGCATGTCTTTGAATCTTTAATCGCTTTATCAAATCAACCAACTTGCTTCTTGAAATCTCAACGCCCTTGGATCAATCAATTAATCAATCCTTGGATAACCTTATCTTGCGCTAGCATCAAACTCTATTAGCTCAATCAACTTAATCAACTTATCAACTTGGCTATACTAATCATTTCCATCAATTGTTTAGTTACGCCTCTGTAACTATGCATTTCCATCAAATATACATCTCAATTTAATCACTTGCGCACTATCAATCATCTAATCTTCTCTCCCATAATCTATCAAGAGATCAATCTCCATCAATTTGTTCGATCGATCTCTTGAGGGGGCATAACCAATCAATCACCATCCTTACCAGGATATCTCTGGGGCATGTATCAGTTGATCATTTTCTTTGAAACAACGCGATAGGATACATTGTGTCAAAGAGGAGCAAAATGTAGACATAGAAAAATTTCATTAAAAATGTCCTCTTATTTAATCTCAAATTTCCAATCATTATCAAGTGGATCCAAATTAAATAATATCTTATTATCCCATTATTCTTCATTATCTTATGATATTCATTTTTCATTATTCCATTATTCCAAACTATATCATAATATTCATATTATATCATATATTAAATAAATCCATTTAATAAAATTATTATTTATTAAATCCATTTTTCATTCACTTCGTAAATCTCTTTCATATCAATTTCATCCCCTATTTATCTTATTTCACCTCTATCAATTGCATTCACTTATTGCATGTGGGACAAACACCTCCAAGCTAATATTTTATCCCACATTTACTCTAATATTGGATCCACCCCTGGGGACATCTATAAATACCTTGCTCCTCCTCATTTCTAAGCCTAGCAAGTTAATCAATATCTTGCATTTTGCATCTCTCTTTCCCACATTCTTGCTTTTCTTAATCATTCTTCCATCTTTGCTTATCTGACATTCATCTTTTATAGCTTCAAATCATTCTTTGAATCTTCGTTCAATCATAGCTCATTGTACAAATGCTTTTACTGAGAGCATCTAAAATTCGAGCATGAAGTATTGATTGATAGGAGTGTAGTAGAGTTAAAATTCCTGTTCATTTGCATGTTTGTTTGTTTTAGTGTTGCATGCTGTGTGCTTTGCAAGTACTCTATTGAGAATGTTGGATAAAATCTGTATCTTGACTCCATAAGATCTTAGACAATTTTCCTCCATTCACAACCTGGCCTAATTACCAAAATGCTCCACCTCAATGGAAACCTTCTTAGGGGAAAATGCAGCAGCCCCAAGGGAATTGGCAATCACATCCTAGTGGAGGGGTGGACAACAATGGCCAAACCAAGAAATTGGTTATCCACCTTCACAACCTCAACAATAAGCTATCATGCCCCCTCCTAATCCTAATGCTAGTACACCTAGACCTACTTAGTTGCTAGCTCAACCCATACCTAATCCAAATAATAAATCACAAGAGCAACAAGTTTATTCTGCTGATCCAAATTTGTACCCTGCATATGCTACGAGTTTAGGTGATATTCACCTACGTTCAAGAACTACCTTGCCTACTCCTTCCACTCCTCTCATAATTGAGCTTGCTAAGGAGGAAGAGGAGCACCGAAATTTGGCTGAGGCACCTGCTCAGCTAGAACAATTCAAGGATCCTGAACCAGCCCACCTATCTAATCCAGAACCACCATTTTCTCAAAGGTTAGAAATTGTCAAGTAAAAGGAAGAGACCACCTTTGACATTCTGGATCAATTAAAACACATATGTGTCAAGATACCTTTGTTTTAGGCCATTAAGGATGTCCCAATCTATGGAAAAGCAATAAAAGAGGCATGTCCCAAAAAGCTAGGAAGAAAGGTGAAAGATCCCACTACTATTCATGTGGTAGGCCAATTGGCAGACATTATGCTTGGGAAAGTAACTGTCCCCAAGTATGCTGATCCAGGTAGCCCTATAGTTACAGTCATCATCAATGGTATGCAAATAAAAAATGCTTTAATAGAGTTAGGTGCAACAATTAATGTGATGACTAAGGAGATCCTGCAACAACTAAATGTTGTCAATCCAAGACCCACTGCTACCATCCAACAACTTGCTGATAGTTCTACAGTCAAACCGGATGGTATAGTGAAAGATATATTGGTTACTCTTGATTCATCGGATTATCCAGCGTATTTCATTATCCTTTCCCCTAAAGACACAATAGGAGGATATCCTATTATCTTGGGAAGGCCATGGTTGGCCACAATAAATGCCTATATAGGATGCCGTTTAGGAGATATGACAATCTCTGATGGTAGGAATACTAAAAAGTTGCTAATCTATCCACCTGCTCAACCAACCCAAGACATAGACAATCCTATTTGGCCAAATGTTGGAGAGGAAGCTGAAGACATTAATTCAGTGGCTAAGCTCATGATGATAGATAGAAGCCCTTCCTTGCAACAATATGATGAAGATAAAATTTTGTCCTAGATAATCCAAAATCATTATGAGGCTCATGCAGAATCATCCAACCATGCATTTAGTTGATAAAGCCCTTTGCCAATGCTTCTCCCGGTTGCTCCTACTGCAAAACAAATATTATGCCCACATTGTTACCTAGAGAATTGAAAATGCCAAGTGTTAGTGAGACAACCATAATAGAATTGACTACACAAGTACCAATTTCAGAAGAAAAATATCTGAACATCAATAGTCAGCTTAGCCAAGAGAAACAATTATCTTTGACAAACCCATGAAAGAAGCACAAGCAGACATTTGCTTGGAGTTACCATGGAATGAAGGGTATTGATCCTAAATTATGAACTCATAGGATCTATATCAGAGATGATTGTGCACCAGTGAGGTAGCCACAAAGAAGAATTAACCTTGCATTAAGGGAGATTGTGAAAGAATAGTTGCAGAAGCTCTTGGATGTAGGATTTATCTACCCAATATCAGATAGCCAATGAGTATCTCATTTGGTAATTGTTCCTAAAAAGGGAGGTAAATGGAGAGTTTTTATTGATTACAGGGAACTCAATGGTGCAACTAAGAAGGATCATTTTCCACTTCCTTTCAAAGATTAAGTATTGGATTCGCTAGCAGGAAAACAATACTTTTGCTTCCTAGATGGTTTCAATGGCTACAATCAAATACAAATTACACCAGAAGATCATGAGAAGACAACTTTCACTTGCCCATGGGGAACCTACACCTATTCAGTGCTTCCATTTGGTCTCTACAATGCACCTGCAACCTTTCAAAGAGTAGTGATAAGTATATTTTCAGACATTTCACATGAATGTATGGAAATTTATATGGATGCTTTTACTACTTATGGCACTAATTTTGATGAAGCATTACAAAAACTAGAAAGAGTGTTGCAAAGATGTGAAGATCATAATCTATCTCTGAATAGTGAAAAGTGTTTCATGATGATACGACAAGGAGTGGTCCTTGACCACTACATCTCTCAAAAAGGATTATAGGTAGATCCAACCAAGATTGCAGTCATTTCTAGTCTTCCTACACTTGCAAAGCAAAAGGATGTCAAGAGTTTTCTAGGACATGCAGGGTATTATAGATGCTTCATAAAAGACTTCAACCAAATTGCAACACCACTTTATAGCCTTTTGACTAAAGATTTCACAAAGGATTGTGACAAAGAATTCTCTAATCTAAAAGGAGCATTAACACAAGCACCTGTGCTTAAGGGTCCTAATTGGGAACTTCCATTCCACATTCATACAGATGCATTTGATTATGCAGTAGGAGATGTTTTGGGCCAAAAAGAGGCATCAGTTGAACATGCAATCTATTTTGTTAGCAAGAACCTGCAAGGGGCTGAGTTTAACTACACAGTCACAGAGAAATAAATGTTGGCGGTCATTGGCAAGATGGTTGCTGTTGATGCAGGAATTTGATATCACCATAATTGACAAGCTTGACAAAGCAAATGTTGTAGCAAATTTCTTATCTAGATTGACTACATCAGAAGATACTTAGGTAATTGATGACTCTTTCCCTGATGAGCACTTGTTTTCAATCACCGTGCATACACCGTGGTATGCAAACATATCAAACTATCTGGTTGTAGGGAAGGTGCCTCCTCACTTCTCTCCAAAAGAGAGGAGAATTCTCATTGAGAAAAAATTACCTTTCTCATGGATTGAAGGATGTTTGTTCTACATTGGACAAAATCATGTGATGAGGAGACGTTCCAAAGAAGATGAAACCTATGACAGTTTGCATACATGTCATGATGAACCTTGTGGAGGACAATTTGCTGCCAAAAGGATATTAATGAAAATTTTCAACATAGGTTTTTACTGGCCCACACTTCATAAAGATGCAAGAAAGTACACAAGGAAGTGTGATAGATGTCAAAGGATGGGATGACCAAAAAAATCAGATGAGATTCCCCTCTACCCTCAAGTTGTTATCACACCATTTGACAAATGGGGATTGGATTTCGTGGGTCCAATTGATCCACCATCCAATGGTAAGTCCTATATCCTAGTATGTACTGACTATGTCACTAAATGGGTTGAAGCTAAGGAAATGACACATGCAAGGGATAATAAGGTTGCAAATTTTTTTTATGAGGAGATCTTCAAAAGATATGGAGTTCCAAGGGAGACAGTGACAGATCAAGGAGCTCAATTTACACCAACCCTTATTACAACACTAGTTAATGAATACAATGTTAGGCATTAGAAATATAACCCTTGTCATCCTCAAGCAAATGGGAAAGATGAGGTAACCAACAGGGAAATTGAAGCAATTCTAACAAAAACAGTGGCCATTCATAGGAAAGATTGGGCCAACAGATTGCCAGAAGTTGTTTGGGCATACAAAACCACATGGAAAACAACAATTGGTTTCACACCATATGAATTCTTGTATGGAAAAACAACCATGATACCAATTAAGTTTGAACATAAAACTCTAAGAACTACATTAGATCTGAAGATAAACATATCAGGAGCACAAAAAGAAAGGATCATGCAGCTCAATAACTTAGATGAAATGAGGAAGACAATACTTCATCGCATAGAAGTTGTGCAATCTTAGCGAATCAAGTGGCATGATAAATATATTAAAGAGAAGCGGTTTGAACCAGGTGACTCGACTCTTCTTTATGACTCTCGGTATCAGGAAAGTGCAGGCAAGCTGCAAACTAGATGGCTAAGGCCATATGAGGTAGCACAAGTATTTTCAAATGGAGATGTTCAACTTACCACAATTGACCCTATTAGATTCAAATTGCTATTCAATGGTAATTGCTTGTGTTTATATAAAAAACCAACTTCAAAAGTGAAATTCATGCAACAATTCACTAACTTTTCTGCACCCGAAGGAAGCAGACCAAGTGTCCATCCTTCTGCATAATACACGTGCATCAAATCATAATAAAGATTTCCAATTAAATGGAAATCCAATTCTTCGATCATTCCGTACATCCATATTCACTCCATACTTCTCTCTTCCATCATTCTCTCCATCATTACACTCCATCTTATACTTCATTTATTACTTAACTGATTGATTGATAGGTACTGCACACACCATATATCTTGGACATGCAAATCCACTTCATCAGGTATGTGCGAAAGATTACTTCTCACATAATTATTTTAAATAGCATTAATTTTGATCATGTTCATTAATTTTGATATTTGCATAGCATATTTTTCAAATAAACTCTAGCTTGTGAGGACACATGCCTTAATTTAGGTTGGGGGGAGGAAGCATACACACATTAGTTGTCTTTTAGTTGATTTGAACCAATGATGTGACATTTGAGAAATAACAAGCATCGTCAAGTGCTGTCATTTTTATTGAAAGCCTTTCCAAAACCTTCATTAATGATTTTCCCCTGTCTTAATTGACAATTTTTTTTAAAAAAAAGGTAAGCTGTAGGGTCAGAAAAATTAGAAAAAGACCAAATTCACAGAGTAAGCAAAATTGACTCTTTCAGTGAAGACAAAGCAGGAGGGAATGTTTTAGAGAGTGACTGCAGGAAAGATGGGTGGGCAGCTAATTAGGAATGAACCCATTGTTCATGATGTAATCCTACAGGATGTTGTTTGTCTAGCAAAATTTCAAAATTATGGCTGGCTAGACTACTTCGAAGTTGTAGAGTTTTGATAACGACATTGCTACAAAATTCGCACAGACTTTTTCAAATGGTAAAATGATTAGAAGTAGTAGTCACAGAGGAGAGAATTGCAAAAGTCATAGGGTTTTCGACTAATGGGGAACCAGACTCTACATCTCGAGATGCAATAACAACAAGGGCAAAATTCATTGAACCTGGTGACCCACAACTTGTTGTGGATAAATAGGGAACAAGGAGAACATCGCTGCCAAACAAGTGGATGCATGTAGCTGTGCACATTTGCAAATATATTACCTGCGAGGGTCGCTAGTCTTGTCTGCACTCCATTCATTTCAATCTTTTAAACCACCTAAGGCATGGGAGGAGAACAAACATGCCTAATGTCCTCTACAAATTGCTAGAGATCGTTGCAGCTGAAACTCAAAAAGGTAGGTCCAACTCTGTGTCTCACCACTGTTTGATAAAATTTCTAGCTGAAAAATCTTTACGAGAAGTTTGTGGTATGACATGGGAGGAATTTGAGAATGTGGATCGGTTTAGACCAGACTATGTGGAACAAAGGAGTCAGTCTTGTAGGTCTAGCAAAAGGAGGAAGATTACTGCAGCCACTCCTAAGGCATCTACCTCTGGTGTAAGACCCATAGCAAGCCCTCCTACAGCTAGTGCATCTATAGCAGTTGATTCCTCTGAATCAAATGAAGAAGGAACTCCTTCAAGCCATGATGGTGACACTAGTACATTTGGGGCTGATTTTCGACGGCCTATCGTCAGAATTTTGACTATTTTTTGTTGGACTGCCGACAAACGAAGCCGTAAAAAAATCACCATCGGTCATTCCGATGGTGTCATCTAATGTTGGAATTCCGACAACATCCTGAACTCTTTCGATGATAGGTAATGACCACTCATTCGGTGAGAGAATGTCGTCAGGCGTAAAGCACCGTCGTCGGAATTCTGATGCTTGCCAGGAACTTGCATCGATGAGGATTACGAGGAGCGTTCGATAATAGTGTCATCGGACATACAATATCCTCGTCGGACATTTTGTCAAATGGCATCAGAATTGCGACGCCTGCCAAGAACTATGCACCGACGAGGATGCTGTTTGTCCGACGATTTCATCATCGGTGCAAAGTTGGGATGATGTCGGAATTTGGACGGTGATTTATTTAAAAAAATAAAATAATACGCTCCACCAACTTGTCAATGTAGATGTTACAGAGGGTTGGAGATAGGACACCCTTGTTTGACCCCAATTGTTCTCCTCATCAAGTTGAAGATATTGTAAGCATGAAGCTGCCCAATAAATTTCATAAAGCCTACAAGCAATGCTAATGAGAGAATCCAAAATGCAGACATCATGTTTTTGTTGGAAAAGCAAGTGTCATCGGATTGAGTCAAAGTCCTTCGAAAAGTTTATAAACAACAAAAGACTATAGAAATAAATCCACTTTAGAAAGTATAGAAAGCTGATTAATTGCCCCATAGTGAGGGATGAAATCAATCCACTTTGTCAGCTCTTCCCTTCTCGTCTCCTGGTTTTGATGGTTTTGATTTCCCAGTCGACTGATAGGAGAGGATTAGAGGCAAAAGCTCTGTAGTTTCATGTTGTGTTGTTGGGAGATAGAAAGGGTTTTGCATCACTCGTTAATACTACTATAAGATAGAATGCACCATCTTCCCTGATCGCCTATGTCGATCTGCTATAAAGCCAAGTGGGTGTATGTGTGTATGTCCCTCTCCCAATGGTTTGATAGTCTCCCAGTGGTGAGCCTTCTCAACAATAGCCTAGAGTGTAAATATGTGGTCAATGGTTTGATAATCTCTCTTGAAGCTAGCTTTCCCACAAGCTCGAACATTACCTTTCTCTAGGTACTCATAAGAAACTTGCATGTCTAACATTGTAAAAAATAAAGTCACAAGGGCACACATAAATCAAAGTATCACAATCAAGCATCAATCGTTAGGGCATGATCCAGTATGCAGCCAGAAGAATAAAATTTTTGAACATCCTACAGAGAATGCTACTTTGGAGGAGCCAAAGATATTTGAACATCTAACACTCCATTGATTTTGAGAAGAGCAAACTTGTAATGTCCCCTTTGATTTACTCCATTGATTTTTCGAAGAGCGAACTTGGCATGTCTCATGATGTTTCTCCTAGTTATAAGTAGTACTTGCAAGAAAATGTTGCACACTAGGAACATTACAAAGAACAAAGAATACTTGTAAATGTAATTAGTTAGAAATATCTACAGTGGATGGGCCCTACCTCTATGGGATAGAAAAGGGCTTACTAAGTTAGTCTCTAATCTAGATAAGATAGTTATTATATACATTATAAAATCAACCAGCCAACCAAAGTACAAAGGAAGTCTTACTGTTACATCGTTGTCCTTTTGTTCCAGTCATGTAGGCTTGGGGCAATAATGAACATGGCCTTCCTCTCCTCTCCTCAGTGCCTAGAAAAGGCTTCTAGGAATTTATAGGGTCCACATACTAACCTTCCCAAAACTCCAACCACTGAACTTCCCATCACACCCTATTTGGCAAACAAGAAATTGTTGTCTCACTGGTTTTGCTAAGATAGTCACAGTCACTGTTAACTTAGGACAGCCAAAGATTTGCTTAGTTATTGGTTCTTCAACTTGGTGACCCTTGCCCTTGTCAATGGAGCCCTCACACATTCCTCTTTCCCTTCACTAGACTCCCCAAGAACCATTGATGAATTCACACCACTTCAAACTCCATGAAATCACTGTGTTTCAAATTGTGACTCAGAAATCAGTCCCTTGCATTCAACTAGCACGTGCCAAAATTACTCATGAGCCCCTGCAAACACCAAAATATGAAAAGGCATGATATTTTACAAGTTCCAACTAGTTTTGGTGGTTTTACTATGGTTACAAATGATGCATTATATTATTTATGGTCACTATTGACCCTAGGAAGGGTTTTGACAGTGCTTTACAAAAATTGGAATATCTTTTTCAAAACAAAATCAAATTGGATGAAACCAAATCCAAAATAGAGGGGATGTCTTTGAGTACCCTTGGGTTGATGTGTGCCTACTTGGAATTAGGAGCTATGTCCAAAAGCCATTAGGAGTCCTAATTGGAGAAGGACTTGTGGGAGTAAGATTTTGTGAGTTGGTGTGATTCAAGGGTTGGAAGACCTCAAGATAGATTTGGGCAAGGTGAGAATGCCCTATGTGATGTATGTCAATGGTTGTATGGGACTAGGGAGTAGGAGTGAGTCTTTGGGGTGTTGAAGCAACTTGAGGGGCTAGTAGGCTAGTGAGGGCTTGGGGTTTGTTCCCTATTGAATAGGTGAGTTGGGAGAAATATCTCCCTAATTGATTGAGATTGGTGGATGCTCTGCATCACAATGCTCCAATGTTTACCTTACCTAATTCTTTGTTTCTCATTGAAGCTTACACAAATGCTACTAAGGATGTCATCAGAGCCATCTTGTTATAAGATGGTAAAATAGTATGCTACTTCTCAAAGGTTTTCTTTTCAACAATGAGGGACTATCTAGCTTATGATAGAACTTTATGCATTAGTCTAGGCGATGAGAAAGTGTATAAAAAATAGTATGAGAAAGACTCAAATTATGGGGAATACAAATAGCAAGAAAATACATGATCATCGAGGGAAAATATAAGATTGGTTGACAAATATAAGATAGCAACCATGCAGATCATACAACAGTGATAAGGAGAATGCCTAAATAATAGTCCATATGAATCACCAAGTAATAGCAGCATATAGTCATAATAATCCTCACACAGAGAAACCACAACGTCAAAGAACACTGTCCAATGTACAATTATAGCAGGATAAGAACTTTATATCCATCTATTCCATTGATACATTATTACAGGAGATAAATAGCTATAACAGTCCCAATGATGCTATAGGGTAGTCATACTGGATTAAGAGCATGCAACAGTGAATGTACCAGTATCAACACAATGCTAATGAAAAGATCATGAATGAGGAGCATTCATAGCAATCAATGACACAAAGGATAGTATAAGCCCAAACACAAAGGAAGATCATCGCACAATGTATATTTGTCACAAGAATTAGAAGTCATAAGCAAAATACAATGTTATGAGTCACAATAAGTGCCTTGGAGAGTAAAAACACCAAAAAGAAGGTCATCTAGATTGTAGAGCAGCACAAAATCCATAGATTGGAGGTAGAATACAATCACGAAGGCATTTTTTTTGAAAAGACAGGCTTAGAGCCCAGTTAGGGTAGTATCACAAGCACAATGTTGTCTAGATCATTTGACAGTCAACGGTGAAAAAAAAGTCCCACACTTAATATTTAAAGGACAATCCCAAAGTCAGGTACATCAAAAGCATAAAAGCACCAGTTACAGTGGCTAAGGATCCCAAAACTAGGAGATCAGTAATGTATAGAGGATCAAGTGTAAACACTATTATCATGATCACTGTACAAAAGGTCACAGTCCATTCACTGGAAAACAACCAAGAGAGAAATAGTGACTTAAGATGCAAAGCACAATCTTCCATTCTTCAAGACAATGACATCAAAGTAAATACAATGAAAAATACAATCTTAGAAAGGAATCTTGTTATTAATGAGGACATTGGAATTTATAGCATTATAATTGATCAAAAGTCACCATCATGGAGGCATCCTTCACAGTCATATGATATAACAAGAATGAATAATGTATTGATAGCCATCAAAGAGTTTTTCACAATGTTTTATTGTAGTAGAACAATGATCATGATTATAATTTCAATCCAAATACCTTCAAAGGAGCAGCTTCAACATAAGATTAGCAGTCTAAGGACAATTTGCAACCATGAAATTTATAAATAGTTCAAAGTCCAACACAACGAATAATGAAATACTTCTACAACAATTCTTCATGGACAGTCCATAGCCTTATAACAAATACACTGATAAGGGCAAAAAAGATCACTATTATCATGGGTCTGAGACAATATAAAATGATCAAAATATACAGTTATTAGCAGTCATAAACTGTCTTAGAGGATTGGCAAAGAAAAACATAGGTTTTCTCCTCATAGAGCATAGAGATATGAAGCAATAATGAGATGTGAGGTAACAATTATAAAATTTGGATGAACTCAAAGAGACATTTACAAATACAACCTACCCTTTATAATACCCAATTGAAAAAAATGGATGCAATGCAAGTCGTTGTATCAATAATGTTTGGCAGATATAGTAAAAAACTAGAACAATAAATTCCATATAAAAGTGGTTAGACTTAAAATGATAAGGAAAATTTAAAAATGCTAAAGAAAATGCTAACTAATAAAAAAACTTACAAGGATGAGGCATATTCATAACTTTTGCAGTCCTGCCATGGATATCAACACTAGAAGCAACTCAAACTGTTAGTGTACATACAAAACAATATGGGAGTTCATTATACCCAACAACTTGTGGTGTTGTTGTTCGTGTTGGCTCTGTTGGACCCTGCAATTAAGATTCAATATACATTATTCAATAAGATTAAGTGTGCAACATAATGAAATATTGAAAAGTGTGTTATCTTATTGAGCTTCGCTTGGTTTCAAGAATAGTTTTATATTCTCTACTTAACAGGGCCAACCATGTAAAGGTGGAAGCTCATTTGGCCCCTCCCCCCCAACATCACTCTAAATTCTCCGTTAACATCTAACATTCATTCATTCTTTCTACCATTAATAATATATAACATTCATTCATTAATATCACATAACGTTCATTATTACATAACATTGATTAACACACAACATTCATCAATATTAATTAACACATATAATTTGTAACCATTCATTAGCACATAATTACATTCATTAACACATAAAAATCAGTCATTATCAAATAAGGTAGATTACAATCATTTCTTTTTTTCTTTTTTGTTTGAAGCTATGAAAAGAATAAGTGGAGCATCGTTTTCTTCATCATTTCCCCCATCTTCAGTTGTTCTGCCCTCTGCTCATGATCTCGATGTATGCCTAGTCCTATACTGAGGATGAGGAAACTAAAGCGAAGGGGGGTCCTCTGCAATAACAAATAAATGGGTTAAATTCAAAACATTTTTTATTATTGTTACAAGTATTTCATTAATTTAGAGAACATAACTGTGGCACTCTTTACCTGATGGGGCCACATCATTTTGTCTAGCCTCAACCTCAACATGCTGAACACCCTCTAGATCCTTTGGAGTTGAAATACTAAAGGTTACATTAATGCTGAATACCAATTGCAATTAAATTTATTTAAAGGAATAACAATGGTCTTCTTTACCTGATCGGGGAACATCACGTTCCTGATGTTGTGTACCCGGATCATGCTCCACTTGGTCACCACTGACTACATGCTCTAAAATATTAACAAAAAAAGTTACATTAATTACTTCACTAATTACAAATTAAGATGTTTAATTGTATTGATAATTACATAAATAAATTTGAATAGCAAATGAAAACCTCCACTACTGGGATGCACATCCAGACCTTCATGTGCAGGTCGTGTTTCACAATTAGCAGGTTGCATTCCAATGTCATGCACATTGTTATCATTGCTTGATTATTTAAAACAAATATAGTCACTTTATGTTGGAACTCAACATCAATTAGATTATTGGTAAAGTATTCAATTTGAAATAATTTTTATTTAGCTTATTTACATGTGTGACAGATGCACCAGAATCTTGTGTTTTCCCACTCAATTCTCGTAGTCGTTCAACCATGACTGTATAGCCTTGCTGGTAGGAAATTCTCTTGTCATCTTCTGTGGGCACTCCATTGAATTCAGAGCCCTGCATTTTTGCTTGGTATCGTGAATTTTGCTTGCATTGTTTGATAAAAAAAAATTGTTTGCAATTAATAAATATTTTGATGCAATATTTCATTTACTGATACTTACAATTCATGCGACAAGTTTCATATAACCACCAGAGCCGAGTTTGTGTTGCCCATGCTTTTCTTGTCTTGCCTTGGTTGCCTTTGACATGTCACTCTGTCTATGAAAAGTTTGAAATATGTTAGATTATTTAAATATAAAGAGTAATTAATTAGTACATAATTACATTCTTAATAGTATCCCATACCTTCTTTTGGTGGTTGCTGGTGTATTTCCTTTTTTCCTTTCAATTCTCTCCTTGGCATCCAAAATCAGGTCCTTCCACTCCCTCTCTGGAATCATGGGGGGACGCTCGAAGTTTATGTTCTTCTATAAATGGGTCCTGCATTGGTCCCTCACATACTTTATATATGTGCTAGATTTTTCAAGGAGCTTGGTTTTGTCGAATGTGTCATTTCCAAACAACTCAACCATACGGTTTGTCAATTCATCTTTTAACCTTTTTTCTTAGTCATTCCACCTTTTAAAGCAAAAACAAACCTGTTAGATTCAGAAATGAACTGAAGCTACATTTATTATAGTTCAAAAAATGGATCAAAGGAAAACTATTCTAGCAATGATATGAAATCAAAATAGTGGATTAGGGTTAGTTCACATATGATGTTCCACCTTTTATGTATGGTGGGCCCAAATATCTGCAATGCAATGTCATTAAGATTTTTATAAAAATATCATTTCCTGCAAAAAATTCATGGGATCATTAGTCCAAAACAAGTGATCAGAAAGTAAATTACAATTAGACTATATATAATAATAATTTTAAAGTACCTGCAACCTTCTGTATCTTTAAGGGAATCAATTCTTCGTCGCTCACCACTAATGTGGCTTGTAACATCCCCGTACTAGCAATATGAGAAGATCCAGGAAATGATGGTATGTTATCAGTAGTAGTCGCCTCTTGAGCATCATCATGTGCATCTCCTGCTGCCGAAAATGAATCCACTATGAAATGCTCCCAAGAAAGAACGCTTAAAGGGAAATAAACACATAACAAAAGATATAGCAAAATAGGGATCTACCAATTGTGGGCGGGCCAAAATGACTTACAGTAGAGGATGTTTGCATGCTACGTGTTGCCAACATTGTAGTTGGCAATACAGGTGGGGCTAACCTCTGATGAGGTGCCGACGACATTTGCACAGGAACATTGAAAACACCTGAAGAATAATACATTAAATATATAAAACATTAAATATATGAAAACTGCAAGAATTATAAACAAGGATGAACCTTTATTATGAACATTGACAATATCAAGTATGATGTTTTTTGGGTACTCAAAGTGATAAGCCAAGCAAGTGATAAGCCAAGAAAATCACCATCACTTGAACTACTTGCAATACCCTGATCATGGCCACCAGGTTGATGAGGATGCATAAATTTTTGTATAAACAACATGTACATATTTTAGTTAATGACATAAAAGAGTATAAAAAATATAAACCATTAATGAACTTTTGTTATAATTAAAGCTTTCATTAGTACTTGCAAATTTTCCGTTGTCTGCATCAATTTTTGTACCCTATCTTGTATCTCATCAGTCTTAGGCTCCACAGATGCCAAAGTAACAATCTCTCTACTAATTTTTCTAATAGATTTTTTTAATCAATTCTATAGGGTTTGTGGAATTTGCTATGTCATCATCGCTTAATCCTATTGAGTCCACATCCCTAGAGAGGTGCTTAGGTACTGCAACTCCCTTTCCCTTTCCTCGAACATCCATCTGTGACAAGAATATCATTAACAATTATAAAATTACTCTAAAACACTCAAGAAAATAACATAATAATGTAACAGTTTGCTTCTATCTAATTTGTATAATTACAGTGAGGTTCACTTGCTCGGTAGAAGTGTTGCGACCTACATCCCTGTCTGTGCTATGTGATGGATCCATGTCGCCCTGTGACAAAGAAAAAATATTAAACGTTAGCGAAATGAAACCAATAGACTTAGAAAAAAAACTTCATAATAAAATGGTATATTGGAGTCATTAATTGGAGGTTAGTTAATTTAAATGGTATTTAGTACGTACCACCCCCATGATAGTAACTTTGTTTGTATCTATACGATTAAAATTGTAATCGATTAGCAACTCTTCCCCTGCACTTATTGATTTTATCGCACATACGAATACATGATTTCCCTCGCACGCCTCAAATATGCAATTGGGTTGTTTATTAGTTGACCTAGGTCACATACTATTTATAAAACCTGTAATATTCCCTGTTGCTTTTGACCTTCCATCAATGTATACAGCCACTCATTTACTTTGATCATTATCTTTCTATTGTATATAATTTGCTGACAGTGCATACCTACACATACTTTTTTTATATCAAACAATCTGCATCCAATTATTGTAATTGTAACAAGGTCCGACAAACTCCATGAATTCAACAACTTTGTTGTAATAGACCTTTTATCCGTCCATGGAAAATAGGCCCAAACCATGTAACGACGAAGGTGCTATGTGATATATCCTATTGTTAACACAAAAATCGGTGTTTATAGGAGGAAGTTCCTTGGGTACCCATTGTTTCTGTAGATGTTTGTACCTCAAGGGCACCTCAATGTTGCCTTTGGTCTCATCATCATAAGAACATGACCCCCCTTGAGCAAGGAAAAATTCCATGTGTTTATTGAATTTTATTCTAATATTTTGACCTCTAGTTGATCTCCTTATTGTAGACCTACTACATGTCTCACTTTTGTTTTCTATTCCTGCATTTTCCTCACTCAAGGAAGACACATCTAACAAATACCTATTTGGTGGTACCTGCACTCCATCAAATGAGAGAGTTAGTTGGTAATGAGAGTGATATTTTGCAAATGAGGGTAATGTTGATGAAGAAGTCGACCCTAAAGTTGATGTTGAGATTAAAATTTGAATAAGTCCAACTGGGGCCTCAAGTGTTGATAACTGTATTAGATTTGCTGCTAATGTCGAGGTTTGAAAAACTGAGTAAGTTTGTTTTCCAAGTAATTTTTTAAAAATAATCTGTTTCTATAGGGTGTATTGACTTATACCCGTCGATCCATGAGACTGTGCAAGATCCTCATCAAAGGGGTTGAAGTTCCTGCACATGTAATTCAATTATCTTATGTTAGCTAAAGATTACATAGTACACAATATGAACACCATGAACTTTGTAGACAAAAAGAGTATTAAATAAAAAAAATGTGTTATCATAATCATTGTAAATTTTTTAATTCCTTACCTTTACTTTATGTAGACTATGCAGGATCCTCAACTAAAGGGTTGACGATGTCTGTAGTCAATGACCCATTCCCACCAAGGGTGACAACATCACACAAAATGTATACATGAAATCAACACTATCAATTGAGCATCATAAGCATTACATTTGTAAGTTGATAAACAATAAATACATATGTATCATAAGCATCATAAGCATCACATATGTATCACCATATATGTAATTGAACATCATAAGCATCACATATGTGTCATCATAAACATGTAATCCATCACATATGTATCATAAATCACCATCCATCACATAGGTAATAAACAATCCACATTCTATAAATAAACATAAAGTTCAAAAAATGTCACATGTATCATCATAAACATGTAATCCATCACATATGTATTTTAAATCAACATCCATCACATAGCTAATAAACAATCCAAATTCCATAAATAAACATAGTTTAAAAAATGTCACATAAATAGTCACTCTCCCTATCTCTATCTCCTCGGGGTGGCATAGTTCTACTATTAGGACCTGCTGGAGGCGGAACATGAATTAAAAACATGAAAAGGTGCATCATGAATTAATTATGTAATGACATTAGAATTCAAAACATATTGAATTAATTATGTAGCCATATAAGTCAAATAGATTTCTATCAAGAAATCAATATTAAATAGATAATATACTAATCGCATACCTCATACATTTCATTCATGTCATTGATCTTCTTCTTCATCCAACTCATTATCATGACCATCATCATCATCATCATCATCACCACCACCACCACCATCATCGTCTTCGTCATCGTCATCACCACCATCACCATCATCATCACCATCACCATCACCATTAGCACCACCATCAGCATCAGCATCAGCATCAGCACCAGCACCACCAGCACCAGCACCACCACCACCATCATCATCATCATCATCATCACCTTTGTCTTCTTCATCATCATCGAGTAACTGTTGATCGTGATCATCATCTACATCATCTTCTACTTCTTCGGTATCTTCTTCTTCCATTACATTATACTTTATCGGCCTTCCTATTGGATCATATCTAACAACAAATGACCAACCCGATTTATGTGGAAGCTCTGAGTAAAATACCTGCTCACATTGGCTTGGAAGAACATAGGGCTCATCCCCAACTGGTTCAAATGACCTTGTATTAACCATTGTAAAACCATTATCATATTCAATAACAATTCCATCAAGATCATTTTTATTCAATCGTAGCGTGTACCATTTGATGACGAACAAAACTGATTTGAAGAAATTAAAGTCACACTCAAGTATATCATCCAAAATGCCATAGTATCAATTTTGAGATTCTTGAGGATGTATGTCGTTTCTCGATGAAACATTTGTCACCTCAAAGACTGCAGTTATCCTAGAATCACAAGTTTTCTTCATGTCATCCAACTTTTTGATGCGAAATTTATGACCATTGCAGCACATAATGTTGTGGTGTTTGACCTGCAATATGTCAAACATGTAAAAATTATTGCATCGTGAGTTGATAAACATATGAGTGATTAATAAATTTATAAGTACCTGTTTATCTCTTAAACCATATGCGAAATCAATTTTCCTTTGCGTAAATTGGAATCTCCATTACAATGAGCTTCTTTATCCAATGAAGCCTCACCTTCCCAAGTTAATGTGCAACCAAAATGTTGACAACGTTCAATCCATACCGCCATCCAATCAAGATTGTTTGCAATATACAAATGTAGTGCATCCCACTCTCGACCAATTGTACAATAAATAAATAGACGTCTTACAACCGATTTATTTTGGAGATTAAGAATTAATTAACTACAATAACATCTTATAATTACCTCTCACTTTCCTCAATCTACCTTTCCTCGTCAAGTACTCCCCTTCAAATTTGTTAATGGGGTTGGGATCCCAAATGCGATCCACGTGGATCTTTGCTGCAAACTTAGGAAGATATTCAGAAATGTACACCATAGTCTGGTATACCATATATCCCTCCAACATAGAATCCTCATGATGTGCTCTTTGTCGAAACAAAGCCTTCAAAACTTTCAAGTGCCTCTCAACCATCCACATTGACCTAGTGTGTATAGGTCCACACAATTCAATCTCCTCAACCTTGTGTATGAGGTAGTGTTATTGTGCATTGAAAAAAGCTGAAGGTAGACACTTTTGCATTTCACACATTAGATGAGGAATTTTTCTCTTCCAATATTTTATATCTTCTTTATGGATTTCTTTATATGACAACCACCTACAAGATATTCAAGACACAAAAATATATATTACATAACAAGTAAAACAAATCACAAATATAATATCTATACAACGAACTGAACAAATATCACTACTTACCTCATGTATTTTACAAGATCATAGATGAGTTGCTTAACATTATTGTCGAAGTAGTCTGGGAGAGATAGAGGTAGAACGTACTACAACAATTATAAAATTATCTTTTCATTTTTTTCTAACATAATACAATGAAAAGTACATGCACAATATATATAGTAAATACACACGAAGATGAATTACCTTAATGAAGGTATGACAATCATGCGTTTTCATCCCTTGCCCAAATTCACTTTTCTTTGATATATGATTGTTTATGTTCGCAGCAAATCCTGTTGGAAATCAAATTTTTTGTATGACTTATTTTATAGCATTTCTTTGCTGGTCCGTTAATAAGCAAGGAAGGTCACTTATATTAATCTGGTCTCCATGGCTATTTGATTGAATGACATTTTTCATTGCATGATTGGATTCCTGAATGTCACTACAAATTTTGATAATTTTTTCTTTGTCACGCCTTCCATCCAATATTTTCCATAATGTCTTTGTTATATACTTTCCAATATGCATAGTATCAAACAAATGCACAATTTATAACTGCTCGTAGTAGGGCAACCTACTAAATTGTCGAGGACAACTTTTTAGTCCCTTAGGAAGGTGGTCATTAATGCCTTGCCGACCTTCATGATCATCAATCACATCATCAGTAAACAAAACACAATAGAAAAGATATTTTATGACATAAACCATTAGATGAAATGACATTACCTTGACGATTAATTCTATTATATTCCAACTTCCACAGGTGAGGTGTCATTCTTCATGGCTTTGATGTATTCTCTTCTTTCCCATTGAAAATATGTTTTTCAGTATTTCGATACTTATGATTTTTGTGGAGAAAGTGCCTATACTCATCAAACACCCTCTTTCCTAAACTTTTTGAATGACGAGATTTCATCTTTGGACCACAAACTGGACATGCAAATTTTCCCTTTGTTTGAAGACCTACAAGATAATGTATAATTGGATTAAATATGTTAATTTTTTTAATTATAATTATCATGCACAACTTGAACACTATAATATACCACAAAAATGTGTTAGCCCTGGGGCATCGTGTATTGTCCATACAAGCATCACATGAAATTGAAATTGTCTTTGTCCTATTGGTCTAGAGACGTCATACATAGTGACACCATTCCATAACTCCAACAACTCGTCGATAAGAGGTTCAATATATACATTTATATATTTAACTTGGTACTTACCTAATCGAATGAACAAAAACATTACATAATTATTATGACCATTTTACTGCAATATTTATAATTAAATGTAGACGACTATTAAATGATAAAATACCTAGAACAATCATTGCCAACATTATTTGCTCCCTCTTTATTGACATCCATGGAGGAATGTTAATGTTGATAACACAAATAGGCCACACTGAGTAAACATATCTCATCTCTCCAAATGGATTGACACCATCTACTGCCAATGAAAGCCTAAGATTACGAGGTTCTTCTTTAAAGTGTGGCCACTTTTCCTCTATGTCCATAAATGCTGAACCATCCGCAGGCATTCAAATAATGTCATCTCGACTTCTATTGTGTGCATGGTAATCCATATATTGTGCCAAGCTAGTGCACTTGAATAATCGTTGCATACGTGGAATAATGAGAATATAACGAAGAACCTTGCGAGGCACCTTTTTTGTTATTTGATCTATTCGATATCTACTAATATGACATTTAGGGCATTTAGTTCAAAATTCATGTTGTTTGTGATATATAATATGATCATTGGGACAAGCATCTATTGCTTGATACTCCATTCCAATATCTTTCATAATGGCAGATAATTCTCAGTATGAGCGAGGTAGAATATTTGATGGTGGTAACAAAAACTCACCTATCAATCTACAACAAAAAAATATAATTTGTTAATATAAAGAATATTAATGGTACATGATTCACCATTTATTAACTTTAATGACATATATGACATACCTTAACATACGTGAGATTGTTATGTTAGATAAAGAATTCATAACCTTCAAGTTCACCAACAACAATACATCAGAGAGAAGAGTTGTCTGGGAGCCTTCATAAAGGGCCTCATATGCCTTCTCAAGTAGAGGCAAATCATGAACAACATCAAGGTCATCTTCATCATCATGATCAGTTGCGTTAGTACTAAATGTGTCATGGATCAATGCATTTGTACCATCATCTCAATTGTGTTTTGTGGCTCATGATCGTCATCTTCCATGGGATCATTATCTTTAGCTTGGATATTCACACCTCCATGTTCCTCTAGTTCAAAAACCATATTCTCCAGGTTGTGTTGATCCATATCATGTGCTCTAGGGTGCTTGACCTATATAAAAATGATAAACATAAATAAACCATGATCATGATCTCATCATCAAGTGATTTCTTATGTATATAAATTGATAAAACGATATAATGAAAAAATTACCAATGGATGATAATCATGTCCACCTTCAATGTGACCATGCAACCTACAATGTTTCTTAATTGTTTTGATTAGAAGTCTTCTTGTCTTTAACCCCTTACAAATTTTGCAGGGACAATAACATTTTCCATCACCTTTTGTTTTCAAGTTAGACCACAATCTAGCAATTGTCTCCTTATTTTGTTGTTCGTTGATATTGTTTGACATGGTCTTTCTTCACAGGCAAAAAAATCGGGCTATAGAACTAGTTATATAGAAGTTGAAATGTTAGATATGAAATCACGTTTCAGTATAATATACCAAATTAAATTACTTGAACATAAAAATAATGCAAATTGAACCAAAACCATTTAACTCTTCTTTTTCATCTCAAAACATATCTAATGGCTTTGTGGTGATTTAGAGAAGGTGATATGCTAATGGCTTTGTGGTATGCAATCCTTGTATCATATCTTAAGTTGACTAATGTCTAATTGGGATAATCCACGAGTGTCTAATGTGAATTCATTATAATGTTGTGAAGTCATCGAAAGTATGGTGATAGTCATCCTTATAGGATCCTCTCAATACTGTCCAAATCAGTCTAAAAGGAAAGTAACTATCCATTCCCATGCTCATGCATACTTACATGACTAATGCTGCCCTTGTGTATCCTAAACATTGGAGATACCTTATTTGACTTGCCTAATTAATGTGGTTGCCGTCCTAATATGAAATACTGAGTTCTACCCTTGCCTTTGCATCAAACTTCTCACATCAACTTTCTTCAACAAAACACACTATTCTGATCCCAGTCTTCCTCAATACCCTCAATGGAGGGGCATGTATAATGGTTTCAACATACAAAGTCAATGATCATACAGTCCATTCTTCTAGACACCCTTGGATACATTACTTGGCTTCTAGGCTTGGGAAAACTAATATGAACCGAGCCAACACCATGAGGATAGGGTCAAGTATCATGAAAACTAATCATAATACGTGAAGACGGGGTTCACACCTAAGTATTGTCTCTCAACAATGCCACACTTCCAAAATTGTTAGTCTTAAGAATTCTCTTAGTGGGTCAACACTCATTGATGGCCACAAGGCCAAATGAATGTATCTAGGCTTCAAACTCCTTACTCTAGGCTTGGAGGACCCTACACAAGGTCTATGAACACTCACTTGGTATTAAAATAGAAAGAGCCTTCCTCTAGAACTTTGCTTGCAATGCACACATCATTGGTAATCATTGTTATGATGGATGGTCTATTAGGACAGTAAATAAAATGCTTATTCTTTTTCCACCCTTTGAAACTACAACATGGTATTTGACTTGGCAGGGTCCCCACACATCACTTCAATCAACTTCTCAAGTTGTTGTTAAGTATTGATGCAGTCGTAAGAAATCTCATGACTCCATTACATGTCCACACTTGGGTTTACAAACACAACTCTGTCAAAACAAAAACAATATCACTAGTAAAACTATCACTGTGACAATTAATACCCTTAGGACAATCATATAAATTTAATATATTTCATTTGGTTGTGATCTACAAACCCTTCTGAAGGTTGCATAGGGTCCCCTCACCCCTCTATCTGTCATCGACCACTTAAAAATACCAATCGCTTGGTCTTCCCACCAAATTATTCACTCTTACTGCCTTTTACTGTCTGATACATAGAGATATCAGACTGTCATCATGCCCAAACACGTACCAAATCTAATTTGGAGCCCTGCACACATTATAATATGACACATATCATGAAAATAGGTCTTCCCACACATTTGGGTCAATTTATATGCTTGGGAGACCAAACTATACACTATTTACTCCTCTCGGTAAACACTAGGCAGGGTTTTGGCATTTTTTGGAAAAACTATGATATCTTCTTTAAAACACAATAAAATTCAATGCCACAAAAATAAAAAATGTAGTTAACTCACTTCTCTAACACATCCAATTGACTTCCCATCAAATTATGATGATTTTCATAATGAAAAGTGAAGAGAATTAGACCGAAATGTCTAAAAATGCACAAAAAACCCCAATTTCATTAAGAAAAACTCTTGGATGGAATGCCAAAGGCCTATTTATTCCCTTCCAAGTGGGTTACAACCTCAAACCACCATAAAATAACTTTCTAACCATATTTTTAAGAAGTTGCTACAAGAAATGCAAAAGTCATTGTGGCAAAATGACAACTTTTTTCCCATATGGACCTCAAACTTTCACAATTAGGTCCCAATACATGAATATTTGAATGGTATGACAACTTCCAAAGAGGGTAAATCATGAGGTATGGATGATGAGGATAATGAATACTTGAGATATTTTCTACATTGCAACACCACTTCCACTTTAAGCTATGGTATTTCAAGCTTCATGGTAAAGAGCAATTCAAAACAGTGAAAGAGTTTTTCTTCATGGCATACAATAGTGAGTAAATTGAGAGCATGATATGCAATGACCACTAGTTTCAAACAACAAATAGATAGTGTTAACATCCCTTTGACAATCATATAAAGCAAGTTAAAGCATCAAATAGCAGTTTAAGGCCACAAAGGATTGAGCATTCAAGATCAAACTAAGTCCAATAGAGAATATTAGAAACAATTCACAAAATGGCACAGTGACTGTCAGTACAATAAAATTTAAACAGTCTATAGTAGAGTATATAAACACCCATATACATATGCAAATGTGATAAGGCAACGTGCTTGGGATCACCCATACATGAAATTGAAAGAGCACAATCATTTCATTCATCATGAAATCAAGAATAAGGAGCGGTCTTTTCAAATTTTTACTGTCCAAGCAAGGACATTATAGCATCCATGTGCAGGTTTAGAGTTTGTATAGGCATTAAGGTGCAGGTACAGGGTCAAGAGTGCAGGTCTAAAAAAGAGTAGCTATTGGATAGTTATTTTGTAAGCAAAGTGCAGTCATGTTAGCAAGGCATAAGTCACATTGCATGGTATCAAGAACATGCATGATTAAAGGCATTATAACTACACCTAAGACAATGCATTTGTGACAAAATATTGATTTCTTTGAAGCCAACAGTAGTCAGGGATATAGTGGTAAGTACAGTGCAACCCTTGGAGGTTTACAATAGATGACATCCTGAACCATGGGCAAAAGTATACAAACAAATCCAAATACTATAAAATATCATGGGCATGTATATATCTCTCGATATTTTTGTATAGATCAAATCTCCTGAGACCTTCGAAAAAGATTCACCTAGGTCTATTTTTAGGGATTTGTTAGGAAATTTGGAAAATATAAGTTGTGACATTCGATGTTATCTACACACTTAAGAACTCAATCTCTTATACAATTTGATGCAAGCACATAAATATTCCTCTACCTAATAATAGTTATTAAAAATGTATAGATTCTTTGCACACAAATTGAACTGACATAACGATTACAATAAAATATTTATTCAAATATGCAATTAACAATCTCCATGCACATCAATCCTCTTCACATTTAATGTGTCTCCCTAGTATTTCAATTTTTTAGATAGTTATTGATTTGATCAAACACATGACAATTATATTTATGGTAGAGTTTCAAAAGCCTTTACGCTTTGATGGATATCATACCCTATTCTATGGCTCAACCTTGCATCTTTTCTATTCTTGTTTCTTGCATAGCCTGTCTCTATATTGTGCCACACACCATCTTTGCAGTCTTCCAAAGTAGTGTTATGTTTGTTCATTGCCCCTTTTACTAAACTCTATAAACTGCAATCTTGTATTTATTTTTAATCGATGCTTTCCTACATTCTTTGATCTGCCATCTTGTTAGAAATCTCCTCTCTATTATGCTTTGATGGATGTCGCATCCTGTTACAAACCTCACATTTTGGCACTGGCAGAAAGGATATTAGCAAAGGTTGTGGAATATGGATTCTACATCTACCAATTGTCATTCCATCTTGTGCATATGGATTTTACATGTAGAAGAAATATATTTGATAAATAGTTCATATGGTGGATGATAAGTGGAAGATGTAAGTAATAAAGGTGTGGCACTAGTGGCTTTGGTGCATGAAGGTGACTAGAGGTTGTGGAAGGAGAAATGGTGGAAGTTGGATCTATGGTAGAGGTGGGAGTAGATGTTATTTACGCATGAAAATGTTAATCATAAAATAGCTAGGAATCCAACTTAAGGCCTTCTATTTTTTAATAAATTTCTCTACCATTGAGCTACTACCCCCTTTCTTACCATTCCTTTGTTGGCTTGAGTGTAGATTATTTTCAACACCCATTATAAGACACATTATAGGTTCTTGGGGCTCCTAACCTAACCTAGCTTTTGATAACATTTTGAGCTACTACTCATGGACTGGTTAGGTTACCAAGTTATGACCTTCTATTTGTTGTTAGAATGCAATCTATGACTAAGCTTCTATCCCCTTTCTTGCTAGTCCATTTTTAGTCCAAGTGTTTCTTATTTCCAAAAATTAAAACCATTTGTAAATTTTTGGGTCATGTAGATTACCTTGAAGGTTGCAGATGAATTGGTTGATTACCTCAGAGGTTGCAGATCTGCAAATATACTAGTCACTACACTTTCATAGAAAGAGACAAGCCCGTTATAGGGTCGTAAACTAGTGTTCACTTCAGTCGTGAGGGGTCATCAAGTGTATGAATGAAAGCTTTGTGCACTAATACGTGCAATCAAGAAATAAAAATGCTATCTATTAGGTAGGGAGACAATTGTTCACATGTGCCCTGCATGGGCCCCCTAATTCCTAAACTCAAAATGTTTCTTGAGCAGTACGAGCTGCTCGAGAAAAACAATTAGGCCCAGGTACGACTAACCAAGCTCGGCCAATCGGATATACAAATTCAAGTGCTTCCTCGCTTTTGATTGCCAGGAGAAAGAAAAAGAAAGGTGGATAACCACAAGTGTTTTCCATTTACCAAGGTGCATTGACGAATAAGCATGCAGCTTTGTGAACATGTTTATATCGCTTCCATTCCCTATTCATTAGGGATTCAAGAGTGGAGGTATTGAAACTCGACCATAAACCATTATAGTATTTGTAGGTTCAAAGCAAGTTTTAGCAGGCATGCCATTACAAGTGAGGTGCAAAAGAAGGTGAAGATTCTACCTCAAATGGTGAGTGTGCAAAAGTATCTCGATGGTGAGTGTCGTTTGATCTTGCCAGGGGTTGCTAGAGGTCGACGCAGAAGCCTGCGCGAGATTGATTAAGCAAATGACTTGCCCTCTTTTTTTTTTTAAATTTTTTATTTATTTTAAAGTAATGCCCGTTGTCGTCAAAATTTTGACGAACGCGGGCACTTTTAAAATAAAAATAAAAATTCATTGCTAATGCCTTCTCCATCGAAATCAAATGTGAAATCATCGTCGAAATTCTAACGAATTCGAGCATTTAAAAAAAAATAAATCAAATTTGGTCACAATATACCTTCTCCGTCGGAAACCTCCATTGGAATTCTAGACCAAATGTATTAGTGTGATACTCCGCTCCAAACCCCACGCCGAACTAGGGCAGCTACTAGAAAAGCAGAGGAACAACATAAGAAAGTAGAAAAGGGGAAAGAAAAGGTTAGGGTTGAGACTCTTGAAACAACAAAACCTAGCCCTAGCCCTGGCAAATGAAAAATTGGAGACACTGTTCCTCTTGCAACAACATAAAATAGGAAAACCCTTGCAAAGAAGACAAAGCCAACTGCACCAGATGCTGGTAGGACACCAAGAAAAATACCTAGGCTTAAGAAAGTAGCTGGAAAGTGCCAACAACCTCTGAGGAAGAGATACATGATGAAGATGAGAGCACATTTGAAGAGCATGTATTTGAGGAACATGCATAAATGGGGTTAGATCGGCTTGTTGCCATTGCAGAGCAAGAAAAAGAAGAGGAAGTACCACATCAAGAGCAGGAAGAAATCTTTCAACAAGAATTCGAGCAACCACCAGTACTTCCATTGGAGCATGCTGCCATGATTTTTTTGGTAGGTACTCATAGACCCCCTACATTTTCATGGAATAGTGTAGTGTTGAAATTGTTGGACGAAATAGAAAAGAGGGATGGAGAAAACCTTAGATTGTAGAAACAAATTGAGAAAAAGGATAATGAAATTAGGGAGAAAGATGAGGAGATTGTTAAATTGAAGAAACAAGTGGATGATGTGGTAGAATTAGTGCCACATTTAATGGGATGCAAGATCCCTCCAAGTGTTTACACATTGCATTTAAAGGAGAGCTATCTTTCTTTTTTATTTTCTAGGCTAATTTCAGGATTAAACCCTTCCATCAAAATACCCGAGGAATTCTTTCAAGCCTACCAATAATCTCCAACAAAGATTAAGAATTTACTTTGTGACATGTACCTACATAATTATGCTGTCCTAAATGACCATCAATGGAACCCACTAATGTATATTGGAGATATCCATTTGAGGAATTTTATGTCCTGGATTCAGAATGAAAACTGTTGGGGTGTGTAGTTTAGAGCTTACAAAGAGAAGGAATTATGAGAACCATTGCCTCTTAGGGCTGAATCTTGTGAGCCTACTGTAGAGGAGGGGATTTGTCACCTCCAAGATGGTGAATCTCAGAGGACAAATTGATCTGCTATTACTTTACTCAAATTAGCACTAAGGTGAGCGAGGGGATAAAAATAACAGAGTTAAGCAACTAACCGCAATTCGAGGCTCTCAGACGACTTTGTCAAGCCTCTATTCAAAGGACGAGCATGCAGGTCTAAGACACCAACGCGGTGCGCTATCATCATGTACGGATAAGGGAAGAAAGTAAGCAAACAATAGGTCCATGCTATGAAGCCTCCAGACAAATAAATGTTCTCTAATGCAACCTACACAAGCTAGAAAGGAAAAATGTTTGGGGATTCCTGGGGACCTGCCTTCGTCAAATCCCTATTTTGGTGTTTCCACCTCCACAGACAGCCAGATAGATTGATAGAATAAAAGATAAATGAAAGATACGATAAATGATAAATGATAAATGATAGAAGAGGGATGTGATAAATCCCAAGATGCTCAAAGATAGGATGAATAGATAGATATTACCAAAGAGGCTTGAGAAAGCCAAGAGGGTTGCAAGAGATATTGTGAGATCTTGAGAGTGCTATAGCAAAATAGAGACTGTTGTAGCAAGCAAGAGAGATCCCAAAGAACAAGAGGGATTGTGTCTATAATCTAGAGAGCTTGAATGAAGAGAGAGGATATATTTAAAATGAGAGAAGAGGAGGGAAGAGAGGGCTGGCGAGCCATTTGAAATATTCAAGTCTGTTTCCACCGACATGCGCAAGTGACAAGTGAAAAGGCATGCTCTAAACTGACATTCGAATGTTGAGATGTCACGGGATGAATGCACGGTGCGCGGACGTGCGCGCGGTGCACTATTGTCCAAATGAATCACACTCGAAAACAACAAGAGACAAGGGAGACATGCGTATAACGAGAAACAAAAGATGAAGGATAGTTGCTGAAAGGGGGGAATCGAGGATCCTGAGAGGGAAAAGGTTGATGCAAGGGCTGAAGTGACCCTACTCATGTACTAGGGGAATGGACACCAAAGTGGTTACAAAAGATGTAGGTCGAATTACAAAGAGGGATACAATTTTCAACACTACAGCTGTGATAATGTTTTATGTATGGCACCAAGTTATATATAAGCAAGATATTAAGGATAGAGTGTTGCCTCTATAGGAAGAAGCCTATGAAGAATATGAACAAGTGGAGGATACTACAGGAAGAATAGTAGCTGGGTATCTTTCACAAAGATGGGATAGCTTGACTAAACATCTAAGGCAAGCCGAGCCACATTCACTGCATAATTATGCTGCAATAAAGAAAAGATGTACCAGATATATATAGCTTGAAAAAACACATAAACATTACTGGTTCCCATTAATATTCCAGCCACCCATCCTATTGTGGCAAGAGCCAGACTATAGATACTATCGGTATGATATAGCAGAAGAAAGGCCAAGGTGGAATAGGTTGGAACATAGGAACGGATTTTATTGGGATCCTAATTCAAAGGATGTAGACCATGTTGTAGGATAGTTAACAATTGGTGATATGAGAACCCTAACCCAACTAAGGAATAATGTTTCTCGAGGACCAACAAGACCTTAGGTTGGGGGGAATGATGAGACAAGTTTATAGTCCTGTTTTGTAAGGATTTATTATGTTTTTCATGATGATAATTTAGACTTTGATACTGTGATGCCACTATTTACTATGTTGTTTCCTTAGAAACTATTACCTTTTGGGCTTAAGTTTAACCTTGAAACAATTCATGATACTAATGCATGTGCTATGTAATTATCTATTAAATGTGCATGTGTTGAAAAGAATGTTGTTTCAAGATGATTTGGGAAATGTAGTTGTTTGTATGTGCTAATGTGTTTTGCAGGTTTGTACTAAGCAAGTGGTGTTATGATGAAGCTTGCAACAAGGAGCAGGACTCTTACTAGCTGGCTGGTTGTTGAAGAAGTCAAGAAGTAACCAACGTAGAGTAGCTTTCTCTACTTAATGTTGCAACTACCTTTTTCACTAATCATGTACAATTAGTTGATTCTATTTAGGGGCATGCTGCACTATATCTCTGTTGAGGAAGTCCTATTTTACTTGGCTAAGCACATGCATGAGCTTTCCTTTCCTCTTTTCATGCTTTCAATAAATGGTGCCCTCCTTATGTTGTGGAGCTGGTTGCCCAGTTAGTTAGGATTAGTTGGTAGTTTTTCTTTCTATAAATAATGTTCAGATGATCTCTTGTAGGAGGTTGAATATTCTGATGTTGTAAGTTTACTTTCAACTTTGAAATATAGTTTAAGAGCATGCTGTCATATCTTGTGTACTTCTATTTTGATGAATACAATTATATTCTGAGTATTGTTATGTGGAGCCTAATCAGACTCGGAGGTTAAATTTTCCCTACTTCTATCAACGCGGTTTCCCCCTATATTTTTCAATGGGGGTTTGGGGTAGCGCCCCCAAGTTGGGGTCAAGGGGCATCACCCCTTGCGGGGTCAAGGGGATGCGCCCCTTGCACGCTCCCTGTCGCGATACAGGGCAAGGTCGAGGGACAACGCCTCATGAGGCTAAAAATACTTTTAGTATTTTATAAAGGCATCGGGTCTTATTTTTCTATTGGCTAACATGTTGTAACCCTAATTTTGTAACTGACATAAGTCATGATAAAAAGGCTAAGGGTTAGGGTTTTCTATAGATAATTTGTAGCATTTTGCTGCGGTATTGAGTTGCAAGAAGATTGCTGGTTGTAATCGGTTTTGATTTACTGGATAATAAGATTAGACTCTCTGTTTGGTGGATGTAGCCTGAGATTGGGTGAACCACGTTAAATATTGTCTCTTCCCTGTGATTATTTTCTCTGTTTTCTCATTCCTATGTTTTACAATTATCTGCATATAATTGATACTTTCTGCATGTAATTCCTAACACTGAGTTTTCAACACTTGTGTTAATATTGGAAGTCTCACTCAAGGGGGCCCACTTGGTGAGAAATATGTTTAGTTAGCTTAGTAGTTATTCTTCATTTAGTAGTTAGTACCATTCCAATTGTTGACTGTTCTTGCAACCACAAAACTGTTCTATGTCTGTTCCTACAGCCAAAGCGGGCAGAGTAGTTTCCTGTCTATTTGTTTGGAATTTCAATCCTGTAGTTTGTGTTAGTTTAAGATTTGCATGTTTATATTAGTTTTTAATCTAAGTTCAATTTTCTTCATTAGTTATTTGCAACATTTCAATTCCAACATTGTTCTTTGCTTAAGTTATGATGGTCATAATAGAGTCTTAGTGCACATACAGTGCTGACCCATTTTAAGTTCACGTCCCTAGGTTGATAAGTTTAATGAACCTTCATAATGAGTTTGATAGCTACTTAGTATAGATGTGTAATCTCTGAGTTATAGCTTTAAGGGATTAGTTATTGAACCATTAAAGGAGGCCAACAATTGGTGCACATGATTAGGGCAAAGATTGAAAGATATAGAGGGTGGAGATTTTCTCTATTTTGATGGAGGGTGAGGATTAAAAAAGAGTGCTCTAAATTATTTCAAACTTGTTGGTCTAACATAATTGAACCAGAGAAAATTTGTTTCAGATGGTTGTTAATCTTACACAAACTTGTAATTAGTGTATCCTATTTCTTGTTTGTTATGTGGTTGTAAGGAAAATAGCGTTCATATATTTTTCTAGTGCAAATTTTCTTCTCCCATCTAGTCTTTATTCATGGGAAACATTGTGGGGTGGGATATTAAAGATAAAGTGTCTTGATTTAAAGTCTTAGCTAGTTATGTTAAAGTTCTTGACAAAAAGTAATATTGTTTTGTTGTCTTTACTAAATTTTTGTGTTTCTTGTGGGAAAAAGGGAATGGGCATGTATACCAAGGAAATGAAAGGATCCTTACTGAGTCTTAAACTAGACTCACTTCCTCGGTGATGATTGAACAGGCGACTCTAACCTTGAAGATGCTCGTAGATAGGTTCCTTAAGATTATTGAAGAAGGATCGTCACCACTATAAAAAGAAGACATCTAGGAAGAAGACTACTGGCTGCAAGATTTGAGGAAGGTGGGCAAGAAAATTCAAGAAGAATACATTGATTTTGAGAATCCCTACTATAAGGAGCATCAGTACTAGCTCAAGAAATATTTTGATGTAAGAGAGCTAGAGATGATTCATTAGAATTTCAAGTGTTCTAGGTGGAAGAGAGTCTCACCCCTATTGGAGCCTTTCCTAGAATAGATTCCTACTAGCATAATAGAGTCCAAGCAAATACAAAATATAAAGGCAAATAGAATTAGACTACTAAAGAACAAAACAAAGAAGAAAAGAATGAAGAAGAACAAAAACAACACTGATTGTGAATGATATTGCTATGTAATAAATCATACCGAACTATTTTATGTATGTGTCACTGAACTATTCAATATGTTCTTGTTTTTATATCTAGTGTATAGCGTGGTTGGGGCTTAGTTCATGTGACTATCTTGGTCACATAACTGTAACTAGACTATTATTTTTTTGTAATTGATCTTCAGTTAAAAAATTGTTAAACTAATGTCACTTATTTGAGGAAGACTTCTCATTTCTTATATTTCTTATCAAAATGATTCTTTATTACTCCATAGTGATTTATAGGGATGATTTCATAAACATTGTTGTTGTAGCTCAACTAGGTGATAGATGTTGTAGTGTCGTAAGTTCTATCTTTATTGAATTTCATACTCACTTAGGCCTCACTTTAGCGTTCTGCTCTTCCATGCTCTAATTATGCTTGATTATGCCCACAAAAACACCAAATCTACAATCCTCATTTTATTCCTTGCTATCTAGTCCTTTTTTTAGCCCTAATAGGCTGGACAAGGGCACCCAAAATGCCCTTATTCTTGGACAATGGTGCACCAAGCACCCTTGTCTAGGCTAATTGGGCCCAATTTTGGACCCTTCAAAGTTCAGAAAATGTAGGCAAGAATTTCTTTCCTGTATCGGCCTTCTTCATAAATTCAAACACATTTTATGAGGCGAGGTATAAAAGAAAGCCTTACCCCCTCATTTGAGATATCTCTCTATAAAGTTTTCCACTCAATTATTCAAATTCAAGTGCACAAGAAATCACATGTTTAGCAAGGCAATGAAGGAGAGGTCAAGTATTCAAATTTCAAGCATTCAAGATGGCATCTATGGTCAAGCTCTCATGAAGACATTTCTACATTCCTACATGACAAGATGAATCTTTTCATTAAGACTTCAAAGCAAGAATCATGAAGGTATAACATTCCAATTCAACATTTCAATTTTGGATCTAGCCTCTAACCTTTTAAGGCATGCTTTCCATTTTAATTTCAATTCAATTATAGGGTTAATTCCAAACTTGGGGTTTGACCTAGGCAAAACCCTATCAACCCACCTACAATTTTTCTTTTACTATGTGTAGGTGACAAATTTAGGACACAACAAATGCATATTAGAGAAGAGAAAACAAAGATGCACAAAACCACCTTTTACAGAGGCATACGTTGAAGGACAAGGTCACCCCAAACACCATTTCTGATGCTTTTCTGACAAAACTTTAGGGAAATACTTAGTTTAAAATTTCGATCCCAAAAATATCTTTCTGATTCGTATTCGAGGTCATGGACAAGGTTGCCCCATGCACCATTATCTGATATTTTCAAACCCATATTTTAGACACAAGTTTCTCTTTGATTCCTATTTCTAGATCTGTACTTTATGTTTGTATGTCTAATCTGAGACTATTTGTGCATGTTGATTATCGTCAATTTCACATCTCTAGCCTAAGATATTGCATTCAATTTACATTTCCATAGTTCATTTTCAACTCCAATTCAAGGAGTATCAAATTTACTTAAATGGATATTTACTATTTATTTGATTAATAAACCCACTAGCCAACAGTTAATTAAATTAAAATTTAATTAATTCATTCTCAAACATTCTCCTATTAATTAAATAAATTATTCAATTTATTTTAATTAATTCATTACACCAAATTCACAATCAATTAAATGAATAAATCCTATTTATTTAATTTAATCCCCTTTCCTCTTTTAATTAAATAATTAAAACATTTATTTAAATCATTAAATCCCCCCCACTTGCATTCTCCTACAAATGCAAGTTGCAACCACAAGTTGAAATAAATAAAGTTTATTTTAATTTAAAATCCTATTTTCCCTCACCCATCAAATCCACTTGCAATCCTAAAGCCCCTTCTAGACCCTTCTAATCACTTTCTAACCATTCCTAATTAGCCTAATCCATCCCCTAAATATTGTTACATTCCTAAGCAACTTGGAGTCACTTCTCAAAGACTCCAAAGTCTTTGAAAAGAATTTAATGCTTTATGTGCCCAACAAGCTAACCTCTAAAGTCTTCCAAACCACTTATGGCTCTTACATGACCATTAATGGTTAACTCAACTCACCCACATGGTTAGAGACTTTACCTCTAAACTCAACCCTCATTTAACCCATGTGTTTTCTCAAGCATTTATTGCTTTGACCATGGTTATCCTCACTAACTCTTGCACAAGAGTTCATCCATTCGATAAAGGCATTATTCTTTGAATAATGAATTTATTCACTCAACTCAACATTAACCCTACCTCCCAACTTAACCCTCGGGTCATGTCAAGCATTTAATGCTTATTCCCTCTCCTCTGAACCCATCTCTTGTTGACATTTGTCATCTTGGGATTGGGTTGAAAGCCCTCACATGGATCTTAAAACCCTTCAATCCCGACCCTTGTTGAGATTACTCAATCTCAACCATCCATTGCTCCATTTTACCTATAAATAGAGCTCATTTCTTCATAATCCAGATCCTAAAAACTTGTATGCATTTAACTTATAGTCAATTTTAAAGAGCATTTTAGCATAATAACTCATATTGTCATTTTGGACTAAAATTAGTCTTAGTTAATTTCATAATATCTCATAGTTTAGTTTGTTTTACACTTGCATAACATAGTTTAAAGCATTTGAATCTTAAATCCCCATAAGACATCCATAGTGCAAAAAGCTGCTGAGAGCTACACTCATTTGGAAACTTGGAGAGGAGAGGAACAAGGGAGGAGGAGCTACAAGCATGGTGGAAGGCATTTGGAGATGCCTTGTTACATTTGTTTTCTTTGTAAAATGCTCTATCTTGCTTATAGTGTCTCTCTTGATATGCATGTTTATAATAATGTTTGGTTGTTAACACTAAATTTTGTTTCTTGTGCTCTTGTATGTGTTGCCTTACCACAAGGTTTTCTAAATCATTTTTGCAGAGCATCATTTGGTGAACCCGATGTGAAATCCAAGAGAAACCATTTTGAAACTACTAACTTTTTTTTATGATTTGAATTGACACATAGGGCGCGCTTTAGCACATTTGTTCACGCTCTAGCGCCTTTGAAAGTTGGTACTTTAGTGCTATTGTCTCTCAACTGACACTATTGTCGGTCTTTTAGCGCTATTGACCATTGAATAACGCTATCATTCTTAGTTTTAGCGCTTTCGGCCCTCTGTTTGACAAGATTAATTTTGTCTAACATAGTTCTTTTAGCACTATTGGTTCTTCTTTTGGCGCGTTTGCGTTGCTTTTAGCACTTTCATGTGTTATTTAGCGCTTTCGTGTTAAATAGCGCTTCTGTTTCTACACAGAGTGGCACTATTGTAAAATAGAGTTGTAAAAAATACCTTGTAACTGAAAAAAAAGAAGAAGGCTTGTAGAAGCCCACCAAAGATGTGGACTTTACTAACTTGTTCTCTTTTGTGCAGGTTTTTGAGTAACCCCATTTTTTAAAGATTTTAGAAATTAAGCTTAGGAAGTCAATCAATTTATGTTGCTAACTTTATCTTTTAAAGTTAGGATAAATAAATTCACTTTCTTTTCTTAAAGTTAACAAATCAAACTTCAAACTTCATTTTTGGTGCTTAAAATCAACAAGACAAACTTTGCTTCTTTTTTTTTTTTTTGCAAGTTAGGAAACAAAACTTCATTTTGGTGCTTAAAAATCAAACTTCAAACTTCATTTTTGATGCTTAAAATCAACAAAACAAAATTTATTTTCTTGCATCAACTTAAAGAAATTTGCAATCAATGCTTTGTTTTGGGCAAACTAAAAAGAACAAGCCATTTTTCCTTCAAGTTAAAAAAAATGATTTTACTTCAAGCAAGACGTGTTTTCAATTCAGTTAACAAGGATTTCAAAGTTCCTAGTTTACAAAACATTTTGCCTTTGAAGTTAAAAAGAACACCATGATTGTTGGAGCAACATCTCCAAATAGTTAGATCACATTGCAATGAAAATCAGTTAAAAAGAACAAGTGTTTTTGGTGATTGGCACACTTATGCAAAGTTTGTCAAGTGGTCCTACTTCTAACACACACTATCCTCTCCCTTGGATTTCGTGGTCCTAGGTGCATGAGAAAAGTGTTAGTAACACTCAAATTTTATATTTTTAAGAGAGGCCTGGCAAGAGACACATCACTCTTGGGAACGACCTCGCGTGGTAAATTCTTCGAGCCGCTATAGAAATCAGGTGTGAGCGAAAGTTGTAGACTTGGGTATAGTTGTTCCTACAATGTAACTTGCTGAAAGGACAAATGGGCCCCACCACAAGTTACAAGGCTCTTAAGTGAGTCACTGTAGAATGAACTTATGTCCAAAAACATCAAAAATTACTAAACACCTTTTTATGTAGAACCCACCCGTTCTATTGATTGAGGATATTTGTGAGAAAATTCAATGCAAGAGCATAGATGGTTTTGCTCCCAAGATACTCACCATGCATATTTCCTTGAGTAGAAACATATCTTTTTGAAAGGCTACTTGTAGCCTAATAAAAGTGGTGACTCCCCCATCATAGGGATCATCTATTTGTTATGCTCATGCAAGACTTAGTATATCACATCCTTACCTACCACGACGAGATTCATAAGGTATGTAGTACCAAAGTTGAAGAAATATCAAGATGTGGGCTGAAATTATCGCAACTGGCCATTTGACCTTAGGGATAAAGTGTGTTTGAAGTGTCTTCGTTTTGTGTCAAGACCAGTGATAAACTTAGCTGACTTCAGGCTTTTTGGAAAAACATACTCAAAAACATTTTGTAAAAGGGGTCAAAGAGTTCAAAGATTGGGTTGATTTAGACCCACACCTATTTGTGCCTTTTGAGGTACCATTATTGTGTTTGTGTGCTTGCTCTGTTTTCTTGTCAAAGAAAATAAAAAATAAGTATTCATCCAACACAAATTTTCAAACACCAACATTTGGCAACAAACAAAAACAAAGTATCACACTATATGACCATCCTTCACATTTTGATAAGGAAGAATCTTCATCAACATATCAATTTGAAGAAAAGACCATTGAGCTCAAAGGCTTTTATCAAAAGAAGGAATTTTTTCTATCTCAATAGACAAATCTTTGTCTCACATAGAGCCTTCTTATGTCACATGTGTCTATATCTTCAAGAAAAATCTAACGAGTTTGATCAAGAGTCTTTGAACCTCAGAGCTTTTACTCAATATCGAGCTTTGAGTTATCATAAAAACAAGGGAGGCACAATCAACCCTGCTTTCTTTCCAGACATTTGCATCACATATAACATAGCTCGGGAAGAACCACCAACCCCCGAAAGAGAAGAGGAAGAATTTGTCCCATTTGTAACACAAAGTTTTTATTGAAGTTTAAGCATTCCATCCATTCTCACATTCATACTTCATCAATCCATTTCAAAATCTCAAAACATAAAAAGGTCTTGTCCTAAGTTCTTTTTAGTAATTGCTTGAATAAAAAACAAACACATCACTTTTTAGAGTGTCTACATCTAGGATAAACTCATCCTAAGAGACATTTCTATGCAGGTTAAAACTAGTCTATGATTGCATCCTCTCATTACTAGGTAGCTTGGTCTATAACACATCTCAAACCTCTCTATACCTTATCATATCAAACATTTTCAACAAACACAACAAGCAATTCATAGAAGGACTTTGGTAACATCAAACCTTTAGTGCTAGAGATCCATATCTAAAACACTTCACCAAACATTTATCTCTCATTTCATCATCAACTCATAATCATTTTCATCAAACTTCAACAACAACTTTCAAACAAAATGGCTCAAACCAAATCAAGGACTAGACAACAAGAAATCGAAGAGGAAGAAGAGGAAAATCTCAATGAGTTCCAAGAAGCCCTTGGAGGAAACACAAATGATGAAAATCCTAGTACTCCCACTCTTGAAGCAATCGAAAGGGCACAACATAAACCCCTCTTCAATTGACTTTTCGATGAGATCCTCAGGAACAATGTCGATGCTCACTTTTTAAGACTTGCCCAAGAGGGAGCCAAACTACCCTCTGATTTTGATACTGCATAATTATGGCAAGCATCAAAACACCAAAGTCGTAATGAGGGTCGAAGAGGTTGAGATAACTTCAGATATAAGTTTCATCAAGGAAATCCCCCACCTCCTCCTCCTCCTAATGACATTGACATGTTTAGGCAACAAGTCGAGAATCTAGCCAACAACTTCATAGTGGTGTGAAAACAACCCAGTTTTCACTTAATGATATTTGTCCCTATCCCTTTGATAGGAATCAACATATGCCACCTTTTCCATGAGGGTTTGAAAAACCTAAGTTTGAAAAGTATCAGAGAAAAGGAGACCCTCGAGATCATGTCAGGGAATTTCACTCCGCTTGCCTAGAAGTGGCATACGAAGACACATACCTAATGCGCCTCTTTCCTCAGAGTTTGGGAGGGACAATCACGCAATGGTTTTCCCGACTAACAGGCGGCATTAGGACATTTGAAGAATTGGTCCAGAAATTCATTGCACATTATTCCCATAACATAGAGCACGATGTCACCATGGTAGATCTGTGTAACACTACGCAAAAACCAGGGGAGCTATTTTCAGCTTTCTTGCAATGATGGCGACAAATGTCTAGCAGACGTTCTCTTCAGCTACCTGAAAGAGAGCTAGTGGAAATATTTATTTCCAACTTAAACGAAGAAATGGAATTCCATCTAGACATGAAAGGCACAAAATCCTTTAATGGGATGATCACACAGGGTTTAAAATGTGAATGGGCCCTCATCAAAAGGGGCTTTTATCAAAATATACAATGAACCAAAAGATGCCCCTCACCCGCGCTTCAACAGTGATAAACCTAACTTTTGGAATAAAAACAAAAACATCGTCAATGACGGGGTTGTAGATGCAAGGACTATCAAGAGTGCACAACTTGTGGTCCAATTTGCGGAGCAAAACCCCCTCCTAAGAACAACATGGTCGCTCCCCCACCAAATTAGGGGTGCAATGCGCCGCAAGAGGAACCAAGGGAAAGACAACCAAATTATAAACCAAAATGTACATACACTCCCTTAGGAGAACCTATTGAAACAGTGTTACATCAATTGGTCTCTTCAAATCAGGTGACCTTACCAAAAACATCTAATTATGAACCTAAGGTCAAACCCCCATGGTGGAGGGATAATGAACATTGTGAATTCCATCAAGGGAAAGGGCATAAAACAAGTAATTGTCATAGATTGAAGGATCTCGTTCAGGATCTTATTGACCGAGGAGAGATTGAAATTGAAAGACATGACCCAAAAAATACAAATAATGATCATCTTATGTTTAAAAATCCACTTCCATCACAAGATCAAAGGGGTCCTTCCACTTCAGGATGAAACATAGATACCAATGATTATATGCGAGTCGCTTATAATTACACTGTGAATCACCTATATGATGTCGATGAACAAATTGCAACCATGACCATCAAAGATCCAAGCTCTACCTACAATGTTGTTACACGTCGTAGCAAGATCACCATTAAAGCAGCTCCACAAGGCACACCCTCCATCCCAAAGTAGTATAAACTTGTGGAACAATTAGATACAATGCCTCACTTATATCCATCTTAGAGCTTTTGGGCCTATCCCCATCTCATAAAACAATCTTGGATTAAGCTCTCCAAGAGGCGTCAGTCCCTACCAATCTAAACACAGATCAATTTCAAGCTATGGTTGGTAGTCTGAGGTCATCACCATGTCTCACTTTCTCTGAAAGTGACAATACATCCTTCTAGTAACCTCATAACGCCTCACTCCATATCGAAGGATTTATCAACCAACATAGGATCAAGCGAGTCTTGATTGGCAATGGAGCAGGCCTAAATATTTGTACATTACAATTGGTCACAACATTGGGATATGCAGTTAAATCAGTGGATCCCTGCAAAAAGATAACAATAAAAGCCTATGATGATGCAGAGCGTTCTTCAAAAGGAGCAGTTGTGTTACCAATCTGAGTGGGCCCAGTGGTGAAGCACATCATATGTCAAGTTTTGGACCTTCCTCTGTCATATAATTTGTTGTTAGGAAGACCTTGGATACACGCCATGCAAGCCGTTCCATCCACCTAGCACCAGTGTATCAAGTTCCCTCATAACAGTATAGAAATTACAATCCCGGGTGATGAGAATCCCTTTGCATATTGTAACAATATCAATCATCAACCAGAGATTACCGTTCCTAACAACAGAGAAGCTATCCCATCCACATCATATGTAAGTCTAGCCTCTCTTTCCAGTTCAAACACCACTATACCCAAGCAAGAGAAGCTAAAGATGAAAATGGTAGAGGAAGGTCCTAGGGAGTACAATCTTAGCCAACTCTTTTGTGTTGGGCAACTACCCACTTCCCCTAGAACTCATGGTAAGCCTCAAAGGTTACTTCAAGCACCATTGGTCAAGCCAACATGCACTTTGATACCTTTTATCCTTGGAAAGAGTCAAGAAGAAGAGAACAGAGATGAGAGCTTAGCCGAATGGATCTATAAAGATCCTATCACCATGAAAATCCCACAAGCTACACTTCCCACAGATCAATATGGCAAAGGCCTTCTCATTATGCAAAGAATGGGCTATGATGGTCAGAGTTCTTTAGGACCTTGCAAGAAAGGACGACATGAGCCATTATAGCCTAAATTAAATCCTAAAGATAACATTGGATTAGGCTTTCAAAAGGAGACTCTTCCTAAGCTCAGATTCAAACGGAAAACCAACAAACCTCTATATCAGCCTCAAACTCTGAAGAGGTCACCTTTGCTTATATCAGCAGCACCAAGAACCATACCAACTGCCCCAATGAGGCTAAGGATCCCAACAATACCATCTAAATCACCAATCATCCCACCAATCAAACCAACAACTCCATCAACAACAACAACCACATCAACAACACCATTAGCAGTATCAGAACCCCCAACAATATCGACAACACTGACAATTCCATCAGAAGCAAAAGATTCAACAACGCCGATACTCCCAGTATCGGATTCACTAATACCAATAATCCTTCCTACAACACCAACCATTCCATCTCCGAAGGTACATAAGCAGATTACACCAACAATGTTTAACTCAAAGGATACCCCGGTTTGGTATAGTAATCGGATATTGGAAGCGACTCAGAAACCGACTCACATGAGTGGGAATTTGATTCCGTACAACTCAATACTTCAGATGAGGAAGATGCATCACCCCTCCACCTCGCAAAGAAATCCCTATTTACGGAGAAGCACAGATAAAAACCTCTTGGGTTCCTGAACTGGAAACACCTTCCGCAGGCCCTACGCCACATCCTACGCCCGATTCTGATAGGGAGAGTACCATCAACGACCTTCACCACAACCTCTTAACCCTCACTGACACATCTTATGAACTTAACCTGATCGATGAGGTAATGCCTATTATCCATCTTGAACTAAGCTAATGGAACCAATCTAATCCCCCATGTCTTGACCATTTCCAAAACGATGAGGCGATCATTGACTTTTTGGAACTACGGGATAATATGCCAAGTGGGGATCACAAAGCTGGATTCGCCATTGAACTTAATAGTGCAACATACTTTGGGGCGGATGCCAAACCTTTCAGTTGCAAAAATATAACAATAAAACATGGATCTTCCGGTGAAAACCACACTGTGGCATTGTTTGATCCCAAAAGGTAAAAAGAAAGAGCGTATCCAATGGTGAAAACCTCTCTGAGGCGCCTGAGGATGAAAGGTTTGACATCCTCCCTTCTAGTGCCCATCAGGAATGATCAACGATCGTTATTGAGGAAACAAAAGAATTCAATGTGGGGACTCCTGAAACTCCTCACCACATACATCTAGCATCTCTTTTAACTTCAGAGGAACAACCTAAGTTTGTCGAATTCTTTCAGAAGCGTTAGATCAATTTTGCATGGTCATATGGAGACATGCCTGGTCTTGATCCTGATTTAGTCATGCATCACTACACCATAGCAGAAGGAGCTAAGCCTGTCAAACAGAAGCTTCACAAGATGCACTCACAGATTGTGGTACTAGTCAAAACAGAACTTAAGAAACTTATAGATGTTGGTTTTATTAGACCAATTGATTATGCAGATTGGATCTCCAATATTGTACCCATTAGCAAACCAAATGGGGGCATCTGTATCTGTATTGACTTCAGAGATATAAACAAGGCATGTCTTAAGGATGACTTCCCCCTACCAAACATTGATATGATCATGGACCTAACAACAAGACATGCCATGCTTTCTCTCATGGATGAATTTTTAGGGTACAACCAGATAAAGACTGCACCAGAGGATCAACATAAGACAACCTTCACATGTCCATGGGGAACATACTATTGGAATGTAATGCCTTTTGGTCTCAAGAATGCCGAGGCGAAATATCAAAGAGCAATGACCACCATCTTTCATGATATGATGCATACCATAATGGAGGATTATGTTGATGACTTATTGGAAAAACCATTAACAAGAGAAGGTCATCTAGAAATATTAGAGAAAATATTTGACAGACTGGAACAATATCATGTTCGACTCAACCCAAAGAAATGTGTCTTTGGAGTAACCTCAGGGACGCTTCTAGGATACACTGTTTCAAGCAAAGGCATTAAGGTCGACCCAGCAAAGGTCAAAGCAATCATGGATATGCCACCTCCAAGGAACATCAATCAACTAAGGACATTACAAGGACGACTACAATCCATCCGAAGATTTAGTGCACAACTAGCAGATAAGTGTCATCCCTTTACACATCTGTTACACAAAAACATCTGCTTTCAATGGGATGCCAGATGCCAGCAAGCATTCCAGATGCTTAAAGATTATCTCATGAATATACCATTGCTGATCCCACTAGATCCAAGTAGACCTCTATTGCTCTATATTTCAGCAACAAATATGACATTGGGCGTACTACTGGCACAAATTAATGCAGAAGGGAAAGAGTGTGTTGTATACTACATTTCTCGCACACTGGTCGGCTATGAACTCAATTACACACCTATTGAGAAAGCTTGCCTAGCAGTAATCTTGGCAGCCACTAAACTAAGGCACTACCTATTAACACATAAAGCCCAACTCATTGCAAAGATCGATCCACTAAAGTACTTACTCAACAAAGCACCATTGACAGGCCGCTTGGCCAAATGGGTGATGATTCTAAGTGAATTTGACATTGAGTATGTGGACTGTAAGGCTATCAAGGGCCAAGTTATTGCAGATCAGTTGGTCGATGCACCTCTCATAGGCGATTATCCTCTCATTTCCAATTTTCTGGATGAAGAGATATTCATGATCACAACAACACAACCATGGAAACTATACTTTGATGGTTCATATACTAGGCATGGCTCGGGGGCAGGCATTCTGTTTATCACACCTCAAGGTGACAGCATCCCGAAGTCTTATAGGCTAACTTTTTCATGCACAAACAACATAGGTGAGTATGAGGCCTTGATCATAGGACTCTGACTAGCCGTACAATGGAAGTTAAAAGAGCTACAAGTATATGGCGAGTCCCATCTCGTTATTCGACAAGTCACAGCCGAATATTAGACCAAGGATGATAAACTCATGTCGTACAAGCAAATGGTGGACAATTTAAAGACATCATTTATGACTATCACCTTTGAGAAGATACCTAGAGATCAGAATCGAGCTGCTAACGCCATGGCTACCATTGCATCTCTCCTAGATCTTCCACAAAATTCAACATGCTATGAGTTCTTGGTAGAACAACTTTGGATTCCTTCTTATGATATCCGTGAATCCGAGATGATATGTCACCTTGTTGGTTCTGAATACCCATGGTACGATGAATTCTACTCCTACCTACGTAATCACACACTTCCTCCTAACCAATCGAATGACCAACACAAAACCTTCATTCGCCAAACCGCTCGATACACCATCATTTCTGAAACCCTATACTGACGTAGTCTTGATGGTACTCTCCTTCGATGTCTGGAACATGATGAGATAACAAAGGCCTTGGAAGAGGTATGTTAGAATATTTAATCTTTACTTAGCTTAGGTTTATTTTTATTTAGTTTAGGATATTCCTTTGGAATTCCTACATGCAATTTGTCCTCTAGTACATGTGTGAGGACAAGTCATTTCTTTTATTTTCCTTTATTAAGGAATATTAGATTTCCTCCATAAGAGGATGTGGACACATGGCACACACATTTTATGAATGGTGGCATTCATAGATTTGGGAGTTACTTTGTAACTCCTCTCCTCATCTCTATTTAAGAGATGCCTCCTCTCTCATTTCTTCTCAATGACAATATTGTAAAGAGCTTCTTGCTCTCTCTCTCTCTCTCTCTCTCTCTCTCTCTCTCTCTCTCATTTTTAGGCATTGCCTCATTCATAATATCACAAGGGGTTTTTCTTTGCTTTTCCCCTTTCAAAAGTTCTTGTGCCTCCTTCTTCACATTTGGGTGATGCTCCAAGTTTATTGCTTTTCTCTTGGTAACAATTAATTCATCATAAACTTTCTTGGATTAATTTTCCTTCCTTGCTCTTTTATTTCCTTTCATGGTATCAGAGCAGGTTTCTAATCCTTGTTTTAAGTTAACATTGATGAAGGTTACCATTCTGTGGAGTTCACCTTGTTGGAGGCATTCTTAAGAGGAGAAGAAGTTCTTTTCTAATATTTTCTATTGTGCAGGTTTTGGTTTCAGATTTTTAACTTTTTTTTTCAAACTTGTTAACAAGTTTGCCTGCAGGTTTAATCTTCTATTCTAGTTTTTTTATTAAAAAAGGGCTTTGGAAGGCTTGCCGCCAAAGTTCCTTCTTTCTAGTTTAAATTTAATTATTTTTAAAGTTTTGGAAGGCTTGCCGCCAAAACTCCGGTGCTAACTTCTTTTCCTGCATACTTTAGATTTCATATTCATTTGTTTTGGAAGGCTTGCCGCCAAAACAGTTTCATCATAAAGTTGTTTCTCTGATTCATATTGCGGGTTCTCACATTTTGTTTACTTGCAAGCTTTTTTGATTTTAAAAAAAGAAATTTCAGCTTCCTTGCAGGATTTTGTTATCAAATTTTCTCATTTTCTAACCTCATTCACAGAATACTAATTTTTTTAATATCTATTGCTCTATTTCAATCTTTGTTTGTGCTTATTTCAGCCTGGTTTACTTTACATAATAAATCTTACATTTTATTGAGAAAATGGGTTGTTATGCATTAGATTATCAGCTACAGTCCTAGCTTATTCATTTCAAGATAAGTTTGATAATCTAAAACTGTAGTTCATTCCTAAGATTCGGAAAAGATTGATTAGCTTTCCATTAGTTTTTTCAAATACGTTAAAAGAAGAGAGTGATTTTGCAGTCTAATTCAGAGTGACTTTACCTTGTAACTTGGGGTTTATACAAAGCTGTCATGTAAATAAAAGACAACTATAAAAATCCACATCATTTGGAACTTTGTAGCTCGTTCTATATTCCCACAGTACTGTTGAAGCCTCTCCTCCCAATGATTGCCTCACTTAGCACAGTACTTCTGTATTAACGAGACCAAGTCTTTCTTACGAGCCTTTGCTTGGTTAAAAACTTTCTTCTTCTTCCTAGACATTGTAAGTTGTTCGAAGCCTCTCTCTCTTTCATTTGGTCTTGAAAATCTTCTCTCCTGTTTACTTCAATTTTTTCTCCTCAACATTCTGCTCGTACAAATGCAGAAGAGCTGCAGCAGATAATGCAGCCAGAGTAATGCCCTGTGCGTGTATTCTAGCATGTATGAGTCTGAGGCTGGTTTTCATTGAGGGCCTTGCACAGTTATAAGCAAAGGAAGCTGCCAAAGTTGAACCCCACAGTGTCCCCACTATTGTGAGCTTGTTATCAGATACCCATTTCCTCACGAAAGCTGCCATTTCCATTGAACGCAAATGAGATGGATATAAACAAAAACTTGGAAATGATAACCAGAAAGAATAGATGTGAATGAATGCACTTGCATGTTTGTAACGTTGCTTCTCTGTAAGTCTTTCCAGAACTTCTGTGTATTCCCTGCAAATCATTATTACCTGCTTGCTTCATAATTTTTTTGTCATTTAACGTCTCTGCCGTCATCTGACAAGTTTAAAAGTTTTTTAAAACTTATTTTATTTAAATCAAGTTTAGTTTAATATTAAATTTTATTAAACTTGTGTTATTTCTTTAAAAAAAAAGTTTAAATAGTCTATATATAAAGATTAATAGACTTAAAAAAATTAGTTATCAAGTTTTTTTTACATTTAAAATAAATTAAAGTTTTTTTGAATAAAGTTTTTTTTAATAAAGCTTTTAAAATACAATAGTTTTATTTTGTTATTAAGACTTACAATTGTTTAAATCAAATTTTAAAAAAACAAAAAAAATCAATTTCAATTTGTTATTAAAATATAATTTTTTCTTTGATAAATATTTTTTTGTTTAAAAATTTGTTATTTAAGATTTGAATATAACATTTTTTTTACATAAATTTTGTTATAATTCTTACTTAAATCTGGTTTATTTTTAAAATCAAGGAGGTTAATTTTTATTTTTTTAATCAAAGGGGTAATTTTTTTTTACAAACTATTATTTTGCTATCATGTCTACATTAATTCCAGAAATTAAATTAAATAGTTCCAATTATCATTCTTGGAAAACACATATCTCGTTTATTTTTCGTTTCAAACACCTTTTGGATGTTGCGACTGATAAAACTTTTGAACCCGCTACATCTGCTCCTCAAGCCGACCTAGATAGATGGAAGGCTCAAAATGAGGAAGCACTTGGTTTAATTGGTATTTCAATGGTTCCTGATTTGTATGTTTTAATTGGAAATTGTACAAAAGCGCATGAAGCTTGGAAAATTTTAAAAACTACTTATGATAGCTCAAATGAATCCCGAAAAATTCAACTTCAAGATCAACTTGAAGATCTAAGGTATACGGACTTTAAAACTATGGATGAATTCTTATTAAAGTTTGATTCTGTTAATAGTCAATTAACTGGTTTAGGAGTTACTCTTGCTGATTTACGTTTAATTCATCTTATTCTTAAAAAATGTCTTCCTCGTCAATTTCAACAATTTATTACGAATATTCATGCTCAACTTGCTATTCCTAGCTTAGCTACTCAATTAACATATGATATTTTTCATAATTTATTGCGTCAAGAGGAAGCTAAATTAATTCAATTTGGTACTCTTAAAAATAGTGAACATGCTTTTATGTCTAAAAATCAAAATCATAATAATAACTTTAGATCCAATAATAATAAACATAATCATAATCATAATAATAATCATCGTAACAATCACAAATCTTCTAATTATCAATCTCATTCTAAATCCTATCATAATAATTCTCATAATAATAATCATAATAATACGTACAATAATCAAAGGAATAATTATCAAACAAGACCCCATTGCACATATTGTGGGAAAGATGGACATATTACTAATAATTGTTTTAAGAAACAAAATGGTAAAAAGCCCACGAATCAAAATAATCAAAATAATCAACATAAACCTCATTATAAGAAGGGTAATAATAATGGTAATTCATCTCGTCATGCATTTACATGTACTTATAATGTTTCTCAACCACTTGAGTGGATTATTGATTCTGGTGCATCTCAACATGTTACTTCTCATAAAGAATGTTTTGAATCTTTGCATCCCGATACTTCTAATATTCCTGTTCAATTAGCTAATAATCATAGTTGTAAAGTTGAAGCTATTGGTGATGTGAATGTTCCTAATGGGAAATTACATGATGTTCTTTATGTTCCTGAATTAAAATCAAATTTGATTTCAGTTCCTAAACTTTGTCAAGATTATAAGATTAACTTTTATAGGGGCGTATGTTATATCATTGATCCAAACACTAATCATGTTATTGCTACTGCTAAAATGGATAGTGATAACTTATTCAAGTTCTATGAATTTGCTCCTCCAAAGTATTCTTTGCTTACTACTGTTGATTTTACTATATGGCATGAAAGACTTGGCCATCTCAATTCTGATTATATTTCACTAATGCAAAAAGCAAATATGGTTGATGGATTGCCTACTATTGTTCCTTCTCAAATTGTTTGCAATGGTTGCATGAGTGGTAAGATGCATAGGGAACCCTTTCCTCATGGTCAATCTTGGAGGGCATACACTAAATTGCACCTCGTTCATAGTGATCTCTTGGGTCCCATGGAGAATCCCTCCATCCAAGGTTCAAGGTATGCACTTACCTTTGTTGATGATTTTTCAAGGAGAACATGGATATATTTCCTTCATAGTAAGCATCAAGTGCTTGATGTGTTTATTGAATTTCATATGTTTGTAGAAAGGCAATCTGGTTCTAAAATTAAGATTCTTCGTACTGACAATGGAAGAGAATATGTCAATAATGCATTTAATGCTTATTTGAAATCTTTTGGAATTAAACATGAGCTTACCGTTCCTTATACACCACAACAAAATGGTGTGGCAGAACGGAAGCATAGGACAATTGTTGAAATGGCTAGATGTTTATTGCATGCTAAAAATATGGATTACAAGTTTTGGGCTGAAGCTATGGCTTGTGTAACATATTTAATTAATAGAACACCTACCAAAGCCTTAAAGGATAAAACTCCTGAAGAAGCTTGGTCTGGTAGAAAGCCTAATTGGTAGAATTTAAGAATTTTTGGTTCCATAGCTTATGTTCACAAACCTAAGGAGAAAAGGAAAAAATTAGATGCTAAATCTTCTCCTTTTATTTTTGTTGGTTATGATGAAAATACTAAAGGTTATAGAGTTTACAATCCTATTACTAACAAGGTAAAAGTTGCAAGAGATGTTTGTATTGCAGAAAAAGGCATTCATGATTGTTCTAAAGTGGAGGATGATGAACTTGGTCAAACCAAAGTTGTGCTTGTGGAGGACCAACCTCCTTCTCTTAACCCTACTCCTAATGCATCTCTTTCTATTCCTTCTAGTGGTAGTGATGATGATAATAATAACTCTACTCCTCATGACTCTTCTTCTAGTGATGAATCCATTACTTCTAAAAGAAGACCTAAATGGTTTAAATCTTTAATTCAAGATAGTGATGAATACTTAGCTAGAATGGATAAACTTCAAGCTAGGAGAGTTAATTATTGTAATTATGCTTTAATGACTACTATTATAAATTCTAATGATCCTAAAACATTTGATCAAGCTAAAAATCAACCACATTGGCAAAAAGCAATGAAGGAAGAATATGATACACTAATTTCTAACCAAACTTGGGATTTAGTTCCCTTGCCTCATGGTAAAAGTCTTGTTTCTTGCAAGTGGCTTTATAAAACTAAATTGAATGCTAATAATCAAGTTAGTAAATTTAAAGCTAGATTAGTTGCTAGAGGTTTTTCTCAAATTGAAGGCTTAGATTATACTGAAACTTTTGCTCCTGTTGCTAAAATGCCTACAATTAAACTTGTGCTTGCTTTAGCTTCTAGAATGAATTGGCCTATTCACCAAATGGATGTTAAAAGTGCTTTTCTTAATGGTGATTTACATGAGGAAATTTATATGTCTCAACCTCCTGGTTTTATTAAAGAAGGTAATGCACACTTAGTTTGTAAATTAAAGAAATCAATTTATGGATTAAAGCAATCTTCTAGGGAGTGGTATTCAAAGATTAATGAATTCTTTCTTTCTCAAGGCTTTATTAGAAGTAAAAATGATCCTAACTTGTATATTAAACATAGTGAAGATGATATTATAATTATTATCTTGTATGTAGATGATTTGATTCTTACTTCAAGCTCCAATACTTTGATTTCTGATATTAAGTTTCAACTTAATCAAAAATTTCAAATGACTGATTTAGGTCCTTTACATTATTTCTTAGGAATGCAAATTTGGCAAACCTCTAAAGGAATTTTCTTATCTCAAAGTAAATATGCTCAAGATCTCATAGATAAGTTTAAAATGAATGATGCTCATCATGTTTCAATTCCTATTGAATTAGGCACTAAGCTAATGCTTGATATGCAAACTCCTCTTGTTGATCCTACCTTGTATAGACAATTAGTTGGAAGTTTGAACTATTTAACTCTTACTAGGCCAGATATTGCTTATAGTGTTGGTTTGGTTTCTAGATTCATGTCTAAACCTCAACAAACACACTTTAAAGTTGCTAAAAGAATTTTAAGATATATTAAAGGAACAATTAATGTAGGTTTGTTTTATGATGCAAATTCTGATTTTACTTTAAAAGGTTTTACTGATTCCGATCTAGGTGGAGATCCCAATGATGGGAAATCTACTTGTGGTTATTGTTTTTTTGTTGGTTCAGGAGCAATTTCTTGGAATAGTAAAAAGCAACAATCTACCTCTCTTGGATCCATTGAAGCTGAGTACAAAGGATGCACTAATGCTTCCAAAGAAGTCTTGTGGCTTAGAAGACTACTAGAAGATTTGGGTCTACCTCAACACGAACCAACTCCATTGTATTGTGACAACCAAAGTGCCATTGCCTTGGCTAAAAATCCAGTTTTCCATGCAAGGACAAAACACATTGCTCTCCAACACCACTTTATTAGAGAACAAATTGAAGACAAGCAAGTTTCACTCCTCTATTGCAAGGGGGAAGACCAAGTTGCAGATATTTTGACCAAGCCACTTTGTAAAGAAAAATTCCAATTTCATTGTAAAAATCTTGGATTACAACCCATTGAAGGGTTTGATGTAAGCTCCCCAAGTAAAGCTTAAGGGGGGGTGTTAGAATATTTAATCTTTACTTAGCTTAGGTTTATTTTTATTTAGTTTAGGATATTCCTTTGGAATTCCTACATGTAATTTGTCCTCTAGTACATGTGTGAGGACAAGTCATTTCTTTTATTTTCCTTTATTAAGGAATATTAGATTTCCTCCATAAGAGGATGTGGACACATGGCACACACATTTTATGAATGGTGGCATTCATAGATTTGGGAGTTACTTTGTAACTCCTCTCCTCATCTCTATTTAAGAGATGCCTCCTCTCTCATTTCTTCTCAATGACAATATTGTAAAGAGCTTCTTGCTCTCTCTCTCTCTCTCTCTCTCTCTCTCTCTCTCTCTCATTTTTAGGCATTGCCTCATTCATAATATCACAAGGGGTTTTTCTTTGCTTTTCCCCTTTCAAAAGTTCTTGTGCCTCCTTCTTCACATTTGGGTGATGCTCCAAGTTTATTGCTTTTCTCTTGGTAACAATTAATTCATCATAAACTTTCTTGGATTAATTTTCCTTCCTTGCTCTTTTATTTCCTTTCAAGGTACATGAAGGAATTTGTGGGACTTACTCAAGCGGTCCTTCACTAGCCAAGAAAATCATGTGAGCAAGATACTATTGGCCATCCATGGAGGAAGACTCCTACTATATTGTCAAAAAATGCAAAAAGTGCCAAGTTCATGGAGACTTGATACATGCGCCAGCACAAGAATTGCAACCAATCACAACACCATGGCACTTTTGTCAATGGGGACTTGACCTTGTAGGTAAAATTCATCCATCTTCATCCAATAGCCACAAATTCATCATTACCGCCACCAAATACTTCACAAAGTGGATCGAAGTTGTTCCACTGACCCAAGTTACCGGCAAGTAGATCTCCTCATTCATCCTTAATTACATCATCTGCCAGTATGGTGTACCCATGTCCATCATCACAGATAACGGGCTTCCTTTCAAAAAACAGGATGTCCGTGAGCTCTGTGAGAAGTTTCACATCCAGCACTGCTTTTCCACTCCCTATTATCCACAAGGCAATGGTCAGGCCAAAGCATCGAACAAGAACATATTTAGAATCCTCAAGAAGACAGTCAATGATGCCGACCGTGATTGGCATGTTCAATTAAATCCAGGACTATGGGCGTATCGAACTAGCATTTGAACCCCTACAGGCGCAACTCCCTACTCACTGGTCTATAGCGTCGAAGCCATCCTTCCTATCGAGGTCGAGATACCATCTCTACGGGTTTCCTTGCATAATCTCATAGATGATGAAGCATATAGAGTATCACGTCTTCAATACTTGGAGCTACTTGACAAAAGGAGACAAGCTGCATACAATCACCTCAAAGCCTATCAACAACGCATGAGTAGAAGCTATAATCATCGAGTTAGACCTCATGCATTTGAGGTGGGTGATCTTGTTCTTCGAGAGAATCCTCGTAACCAACCAAACAGAGAACATCAGGGAAAGTTTGAATCAAACTGGCTGGGTCCATATGTTATCACTGTTGTATTTGGGTCTGGGGCATATCAGTTGGCTACTTCAGAAGGAGAACCGCTAGCAGATCCGATAAAAAACATGCACCTCAAACGGTTTTATACATAAGTTGTACAGAGCATCAGGCTCCAATAAATATCGGAAAAACACCAAAAACATTCAGATAAATGTCTTGAATAAAATACAAAAAAAAATCAAAATAGTAAAGAAAAATCATGCATCCAAAGGTGAACAACCACTCCGGTGGCACCTTGGGTAAGTGCGATGGTGAAAACCTGGCAAACAAGTGCCACTTGTAAAGACTATGGCTCCATTGTCTTTTAGACTTGTTGCAATCACATTTCTTGCATCCATTCATCCATCAGTCAAACCATGGCTTGTTATTAATCTGCAATTTGGGTTAGTACTTCATGTATCCTACATCCTTCTTTTCATAGTCCTGTCTAAACTGGGGGCAATGCTCTTAAACCTACTAATGGAAGTGGATTCTACATTACTTGTGATTCATTGAGTTCTTCATTTAAAATTGTCTCACAAAATCCAAAAACATTCAAAATCCTGTCTCATAAATACCAAAACATTCAAAAAACATCAAAAATCAATCAGCAACATGGCAACATAACAAATCCTTTGTACATACACCATCAAAGACAAACACCAAGCAAACATTTTGAGTTACTCAAATGATGACCACTTATCAAATCAACCAAACAATCAACATCGACACACAACTATCTTAACAATGATGCATCCTTCCTTACCCAAAACAAAGACATGATAACCTTTTCTTTGACAAGAAAATTCTGTTTAAGATATCAAGTACTTGGTCGGTTTGATAAGTTATCTATTCATTTATATCAGGTTCCTACGCTACTTTGGGATATCCACAAGTGATTAGAGTAGCCAGGATGGTTCTTAAGCATTTTTTGTGTATCTTCTGCGAATTATTCCAATGAAGTTCTGGGGCATGTACTAATGGTGTCTACGTGGGAAGTTCACTAAGCTACATGATCTTATGCAAAATACAGTCATGGATCACTACGGCTTGCTGACTATAGCGTATACCTTGACCATATGAGCATGAACCATTATGGAGGGTCCATATTCTTTGTTTATTTATTTATGCTGCTTGCTTGCAGGTACAATGCTCCAAACTTGGTTCCTACTACCTCATCCAAGATTGATACTACCATGCTCAATGATGAAAAATAAAGCACTATGGATCATCATTTCATCTCATCTGTTTATATTGCATTCCGTTGCATATCACCCATCCATTTGATCATTCATTATTCATATTTATGGTTTTTTTCTGCAAGTGTGAACAAGTTTAAATATGAGAAATTATTTAAAAACGAATTGGTCTTGGATACAATCACGACGGAGTTCTCTGATACATCATTAGTGCATCTGCAAATTCTCACCAACCTTGCATTCATCTATCATGAACACATGACATCATCATTTCATTACATTTAGTTGCATTTTAAATGCATCTAGTGCATTATCATTTACTTACATATAGGTTCATTACATTCATTTTTAATATTTCATTATAGTGCATTTAATATCCTTTAGTTGCATTCATTATCATGTACTTAGATTCGCATCGTTAAAATCCTTCATCGTCATTTAAGTTTGTTTACAATACATTCATATAGATTCCTTTAGTTACATGCATTTATTTATCTATCCATTAGTTAAGTTCATTCGTATATCCATCTAGTATATTCTTATACTCATTCATTTTATCTTAAAAAGCTTTCATTTAGGTTTCATTAAAATGCATTCATTATCCTTTTAATTGCATTAAGGTGTAGTTATTCATTCCCCTCTTAGTTGCATTATCATTTCACTTAGTCATATTTTAAGTCATTTAGAATCATAACAATAAACATTTGTCTCAACATTTGTTTATACATTTTATATGTGCATTCATTTAGAAATCATCACATAAACATTTGTACTTTACATTTACATAACTCATTGGATTCATTGCATTTCGTTATATCAAACATAACTGCATATCATCATTTTATCAACATAAACACAAGTGCTATCTATTTCATAGTTAGCCTCATTTCATTATGCATACATCATCATCATGGCATTACTTACATAAAAGCATTACAACCAACACATCATACATATATTAACCTGCATCCACATATTAGCATCACATTCATAAACATCATAAAATCATCATCATCACATACATATAGAAATCATCTCATCAACATATACATCTAGCAAGTAAAAACATATCGCTAAGCATAAATCATAAACTCATCATCCTGCATAAATCCATACATATCATCAACATGCATATCATCACAAAATATGGGATCTCCTCATATATCACATCGTATATCATCTCGCAAAAACATACATGTATCAGAGTACAGTGATGTCAAAAATATTGGCTACCAAGAGCCATCCAAGTCACAGTTGTTAGAGTAATTGGGTCTTTACTTGATTAATTAAACATTATTTGTTTAATTCTTTAAGTTTCCAATTATCTTTTTACACTTAAGCTAACATTAGGTGCATATAATTAATTATTTTAATTAATTATTATGTGCAAACCTAGGGTTTTCCCTTTTTCGGGTTTCTTGACCTATTAGAGGTTACTTTTTCTTTTCATTGGATCATCTTTTCAATATACATTTTTCTGGTGAATTGGAGCTCTCTTTTTTGGAGAATATTTTTCCTGTGTTTTTCTTGTTCTTCAGATTTTGCTTCATTGCTTCTCCTTGTAACAGGTTATTCGGCTTGCAGAAGATCTTCAGGCTACTGTGGGGTTGTATTTCTTAACTCCTATATGGTATCAGAGCTCAGATCTGCAGCTACCTGTTCCTATTTTTTGAGAATTTTGCATTTGAAGCAGATCTGGGGTTTCAGACATTTTTTTGTGTGCTTAGGGTTAAGGTTTTTTTTTTTTTTTTTTTTTTTTTTTTTTTTTTTTTTTTTTTTTTTTCTGAGCACTTTGAGCCTAAACAGACCTCACCATCGTGCTCAGATGACCCAAAAACCCCTATAGTCATATAAATTTGTCCATTTTTGACCCCTGAGCATCTGGGTGATTTATTTTCTCTCCAAGCCAGGCTGTATGGCCTTGGCACACAAATCGAAAAAAAAAATTTGCCTTTTTATGGCATGTAGGCCGAATTGTTTTGATTTTTCAAAAAAAAAATTTCAAAAAAAAATCAAACAAATCAAAAAAAAAAAACGCATTTAAAAAAGGAGTTTTTTATAAACCCAAATTGTTGGGTACCGGACTTGACAGTCCGGCGCCGTACGGAGCTGTCAGGCCGGCCCCACCCGACGCTCCAGCAACAGCTCTCCCGCCGGCGTGTCTCTCCGGGCCACTTCCCTCGTCGACCGCTGCTCCAGCTCCGGCGCTGCTCCCGCCGCTCCGATCGCAGCTCTCCCGCTGGCGTGTCTCTCCGGGCCGCTTCCCTCACCGGCCGCTGCTCCAGCTCCGGCGCTGCTCCCGCCGCTCTGATCGCCGCTCCCGCCCCGCCAGCGAGCCACCACCGCCCGAGCTACGCCACTTCCACCTGGCCGCGCCACCTCCGCCCGGCCTGAGTGCTGCTCCCCCTCTGCGCCACTTGCGCCCGACCCGAGCGCCACCTCCGCCCGGCTCGAGCCCCACCTCCGCTCGGAGCACCACCAGCCCCTCCTCTATAGTCTTTTTGAGAGGGGGTTGGTTTTTTGGGCCTAGATCGTGCATCCGGAGTCGGATTTTAGCGAACGAATAGGCGTTGGAAAGCTCTCAGCATGCTCTATTTAGATTTGTGATCTTTTTTCTTAGAATTTTCACCAGGTACATGAGATATCAGTTTGAAGTTTTTTTGCTTATGCACTACTTCCTTCTCAGTACTATATACTAGGGTTTGGGTTTCTCCATTGTGGGGGGTGTTTTTTTTCTCGCTTTCTGTCATTTATCTCAGAAATCAGGAACACCTAAACTCTCAAAACAAACAAACCCTTCTGCATCTTTTGTCTATTCTAAAAGATCACATAATAAAAACAACCAACAAGCAGGTGCAGGTGCAAAGTTTTTTTCTTTGTTCTCATGGCAGATCCTTCAGTTGAGTTGTTGACTTCACACAACTATCACACCTAGAAGCCCCACATCACAAGGCTTCTCAGGTCATGAGGGTTGTGGGCTACATTGGATGAGGTTTAGCCAGACCTTCACCGTCCTTATGAGGTTCTTATGTACCGGAACAAGCTGGATGAGGCCATGGGTTTGATCGCTTTGCATGTCTCCGACAGTCTTCTGTTTCACTTTGATGAGTTGCTTACTCCTCGGGATATGTGGTTGAAGTTTGATTCTCTCTTCGGGAGGGTCAATGAGATTCGGACATTACAGATTGAGGCAGAGTTGACTTCATTGTTACCTGATACCTTTCCCACTATTGAGGATTTTTTGAACAAATTCAAGACTACCAGATCTGTTCTTCAGGGATGTGGAAAGAACAAGATCGATACAGAGTGCATTCATTTGATTCTTTCGAAGCTTTGGGGTCCCTTTCAGTTTTTTGCCTTTGCTTTCTACTCCACCATGGATGGTTTGGGTACTAATTTCACCATGCCAAGCTTTGATGTCTTTTGTGAGCACTTGTCTCGTGAGCAGTCTCATCTTTCTCAGTTGGATATGCTCTCAGGCTCCAAAAACAAAGCATTGGTTGCTCAGTCCTCTAAGGAGAAGGACAAACAGAAGCAGAAACCGAAGCAGAAAAAGCCTTCTGCAGGTAGTGAGAATTCCTCCAAGCCTGCTCCTAAGTCTGATTCAAAACCAGTTCCTCCCAAACAAGGGAAATCTTCACAGTCCGGTGAGTCTTCCTCCAAGACTAAGAAGAAATCATCAGACACTTGCAGTTTTTGTGGAAATGACGGACATCCAGTTTCCAGGTGTTGGAAATGATTAGAGGCTTTAGAGGAAGCCATGCAGCAACATCACATTTCCTCACCTCAGGCGTCTTCTCCTTCCATAGGGAAAGGTCATGCTCTCACTGCTAGAGCTTCGACCTCTGGGTCCACTTGGATTCTAGATTCTGGTGCTTCTCACCATATGACACACACTCAGCAGTTGGTTACTTCTCTTGCCTCTTGTGGTATTTCACAGATTGCAGTGGGTGACTTAGTTCAACTTTCCGTCTTGGGTTCAGGTTCTGTCTCTTTGGATGGGGGTACTCTACAGGATGTTATGGTTGCCCCTGACATCTCGATGAACCTCCTGTCCATTTATCAGATTTGCCACTCTGGCTCTGGTAAGACAGTTGAGTTCTCACCACATGATGTGGTTATTCAGGACCTCCATGACCCTGATTTGGTTGTGGCTTCTGGTAGTGTGGATTCTGCATCTCGTCTCTACAAATTTGATGAATTTGAGCCCTCTTCGGGTACAGGTTCATCTCTCATAGCACATGCAGATTCAGTGAGTAAGCTTTGGCATGAGCGATTGGGCCATGTCAATTACCGATATCTTCAGCAGATGAGTACACAGGCACTTGTTCTTGGGCTCCCACAGATTTCCTGCACTGATGGTGTTTGTCATGGTTGTGTTCTTGGCAAGCATCACAGAGATCCCTTTCCAAAAGGGAGAGCCTCTCGTGCTTTGGCACCCTTGGAGTTGATTCATAGTGATCTCATGTCATTTCCCACTCCTTCTTTTTCAGGGGCCAAGTATGTACTCACGTTTATTGATGACTTCTCCAGACGCACATGGGTGTACTTTCTTAAGTACAAGTCTGATGTCTTTGATTCATTTCGAATCTTCAAGACATTTGTCGAGAAGCAGTCTGGCTGTTCTATTCGGTGGATACGTACAGATAATGGGGGGGAGTATGTGAATCAGGCTTTCAGAGATTTTTGCACTGAGCATGGTTTGCAGCATTAGTTTACTGTTCCCTACACCCCTCAGCAGAATGGTGTCGCTGAACGCAAGAACAAAACTTTACGGGAGATGGCGAATTGTATGATTCAGTCCAGGTCCATGGATTCGTCTTTTTGGGCTCAGGCAATCAATTGTGCCAACTATATTCAGAATCGGATGCCTCACAAGGCTATTCGACATATGACTCCTAAGGAGGCTTAGTCTCATGACAAGCCTGATGTTTCCTTTTTTCGGGTATTTGGTAGTGAGGCATGGGCCTTTATTCCTGATGCTCAGAGGAAAGCCATGGAATGGAAGAGCCGACCACTCATTTTTGTTGGCTACTGTGAGGATGTTAAGGCGTACAAGTTGTTTGATCCTGATTCCAGAGAGGTCCTGTTTCGACGGGATGTTCAGTTTGATGAGGGTCTTCCCACAGTGGATACCCTGACTCCAGTGTCTACTCCTCTACCTACTCCGGCTACTGCACCACTTCAGGATCTTTTTGAGGATGATTCTGATGATGGTGTTGATGCTCCACCATCCCCACCTTCACCATCCCCACCTCCACCTGCTCCACCTCAGATGCCCAAGTGGGCTCGCCTTACTGTTGCAGCGGCAAGTCCTCTGGCTAGTGACCCTTCACATACTCGTTGCACTCGTTCTCACACAATGGGTTCTAGTCTTTTGAGTCATGCTATTTCAGATGATCCTCAAAAGTTTTTAGAGGCGACAGGTCACCCTGAGTGGGATTGTGCTATGGAGGAGGAGTATTCTTCTTTGATGAGGAATCATACATGGGATCTCTGTCCTCTTCCTAAGGGCATAAAGATGGTTAGGTGTCGTTGGTTGTATCGCACTAAATATGCTGCTGATGGTTCCATTGATAAGTACAAGGCATGTCTTGTTGCGAAGGGTTTTTCACAGGTTGAGGGTATTGATTACTCCGAGACACTTGCCCCTGTAGCCAAGATGAATTCCATTTGCTTTGTACTCTCTCTTGCAGCTTCTCGGCGTTGGCCTGTTTTTCAGATGGATGTGAAGAGTGCCTTCTTGCATGGGGATCTACAGGAGGAAATCTACATGGAACAACCTCAGGGATTTGTGCAAGATAGTTCTTTGGTTTGCAGAATTCGGTGTTCATTGTATGGTCTCAAACAGGGCCCTCGGGCTTGGTATGAGAAGATGGACTCTTTCTTGCTCTCCATTGGGTTCTCCCGCAGTCATTTTGATCACACCGTCTACATTCAGCTTCTTGAGGGTGACATTTTGGTTCTTGTGCTATATGTAGATGATCTTCTCATCACAGGTAGCTCATCCTCTATGATTCAGCATATTCAGCGTGCCTTGATGGATCAGTTTGAGATGACAGATCTCGGTCCCTTGCACTATTTCCTTGGTCTTCAGGTGATTCAGTCTTCTGATAGGATCTCTCTCTACTAGCAGAAGTATGCTCTTGACATGCTTCAGCGCTTCGGCATGCCTGATTGCAAGCCTGCTCCCACACCATTTCAGTCAGGGGTTGTTTTGACCACAGCTTGTCCCACTCCTTCAGTTGATTCTACACTTTACAGGCAGTTGGTTGGCAGTTTTTTGTACCTGACTCACACCCATCCTGATATTTCCTTTGCGGTTGGTCTTGTCTCTCGCTTCTCCCATGATCCTCATGAGAGTCATTGGCAAGATACCAAATGTATTTTGAGGTACATTCAGGGCACTAGTTCTCATGGCATTCATTATACATCAGGGGAACCACACATTGTTGGCTACACTGACTCAGATTGGGCTGGTGATGTCACTGATCGAAAGTCTACTTTCGGCTTTGTTTTCTGTCTTGGCTCTGGTCCTATCACATTGTCTTGCAAGAAGTAGACTGCTCATGCATTATCATCTACAGAGGCTGAGTACCGCTCTGCTGTGCTCGCTAGTCAGGAGATCCTATGGCTTCGACAGTTGATGACTGAGTTTGGTTTTCCTCCTGATAGTCCCACTATTCTTTGGTGTGACAATCAGAGTGCTATTCATATATCCCGCAACCCGGTAGAGCATCAGCAGACGAAGCACATTGAGCTTCACATGCATTTCATCCGTCAGTTGATTCAAGATGGTGTTCTCATTCTGGAGTACATTCCCACTTCTGAGCAGGTTGCAGACATCTTCACGAAACCTTTTGCATCACCGCGCTATCTTCGGTTGCGCTCTATGCTCGGGGTGAAGGAAGTTGTCCTTGGGGGGTCTTTATGAGGCCTTCCTTCCTTCTTCTTCTTTCAACATGTTCTTCTATCTCTTTTTGGAGAGGAGTTTTTTCCCACTGGGTTTTCTCCTTTGTCTCCGTTTCATAGAGATTTCATTGTATTTGGGTACTTGATCAGGCCTTGTTGCCGGCACCCATCTTTCATGCTTTTAGTAGTTGTTCTAGGTTTTAGCTTCTCCCTAAGTCTAGCTTAAGGGGGGGTGTTAGAGTAATTGGGTCTTTACTTGTTTAATTAAACATTATTTGTTTAATTCTTTAAGTTTCCAATTATCTTTTTACACTTAAGCTAACATTAGGTGCATATAATTAATTATTTTAATTAATTATTACGTGCAAACCTAGGGTTTTCCCTTTTTAGGGTTTCTTGACCTATTAGAGGTTACTTTTTCTTTTCATTGGATCATCTCTTCAATATACATTTTTCTGGTGAATTGGAGCTCTCTTTTTTGGAGAATATTTTTCCTGTGTTTTTCTTGTTCTTCAGATTTTGCTTCATTGCTTCTCCTTTTAACAGGTTATTCGGCTTGCAGAACATCTTTAGGCTACTGTGGGGTTGTATTTCTCAACTCCTATAACAGTCCAAACTGACAATGTAATAAAATACATACAACTCTCTCAAATGGCACCACCGTCACCACCTTCTCCCCCACTACCTCCTGCACCACCTGGACTACCTCGCCATGGAGGACCCATCACACCACCACTGCCTGAGCCCGTCCGAACTACCACATCACCTCCCTAGTAGGACCCTGTGCTCCTACCCCAACTCGTACTCTCTCCCGCAGCTCCGTCAATCTCTCCACCGCATCATCTCTCTCTCGCAACACTACACTCAACTCTGACTCCCGTGCAAATAGCTGAACATCTCTAGCTACAACCTCTACCTCCATATCCTCCAGCTGATTCTGCAAAAATAATATCATCTGATCCTGAAGATCTCCTCCTCCCATCCCTATCGGATCCTCTCCTCCACCTGTAGCTCCATCTCCTCCTCTAGTGGCTCCCTCTCCCATATCCATAGGTGCCTCTCCCTCCCCCATATCCCTGTTGCCTAATCCGACTCCTCCCTGCATCAAAGGCCCCTGTGATAGTCGCAACGGTTGCTCGCCTCTCCCTCTCCGCTGTAACCGTCCACCTCCACCACCTCCACCTCCAAACCCACACCACCTCCAAACCCACCACCCCCACCTCCTCCTCCTCCATCACCTCCTCCTCCATCCCCTCCTCCTCCACCACCTCCTCCTCCTCCATCATCTCCCCTACCTCATGCACCTACTACAAATCTTCGACCCGCTCTCCTCCTCTATCTCTGTCTCCTATCATCCTGAAATGCCGGAATCGGCTCTGCCGGATCTGATATTCGTGGAATGGGATGTGCTGTAATGTACTGTGTATACTCATCTGACACCCCTGCATCTACAATCCTCGACCTCATATGTCATGATCTCGCCTATAAAGTCCGAAACTCTGCTAAAGCCTGCTCATATGGTAACACTGACCCCCATTGGAATCTCTCCCATACCACCTGTGCATACTCCCCTGACCCACTTGGCGATCCCTGCCTCCGCCCAAATTGCCTCATCACTCTGCCAAGTACCTGTCTCTCCACATTGTAGGTTGTCCTACCAATCAAGTACCATGTTATAAATACATACGACAAGGCCTCTGCATCATCATCCCAGGGCTCACACTCAATATAGGGCCTCCAGATTACTATATCTAGATCATCTAATGCCTGCCACCACCACTCTAACTTCCCTAGATGGGGCTAATTGATCATACCATCGTACATATACACATAGGGCTGATCCACTACCCTAAATCTTAGACTCACAGGTCGTGTCACAGGTAAGTGCTCCCATGCCCAGATATGCAGTAGAGTGATCCCAACTCCTAGCGAGATCGTCTCTCGGTACACCACCTCATGCAGCTTCTGATATAGGTGTGACAGAATGCACGGTCCCCATGCAAAGCGGGTCCCCTCAGTCATCATCTGCTCTATAACCTGGACCCAACCCACGACTAGTCCATGTGATCGTCGATCTGAGCATAGCAGACCCCCAACAATTCCTGATAGTACAACTGGAAGTGGCTCATATAATGTAGCTATATCCTCCCAGGCTACTGAGCCATCCTGAATAAACACATCCTTATCAAAAATCCGCTGCACAGCTACAGTCCCCCATGCTCGATCATATGTCACCAGATCCCCTGGGATAGGGATGTGTAAGATCCACCACACATCCTCTAGTGTCACAGTCATCTCCCTCATAGCTAGGTGAAACATACAAGTCTCGCTGTGCCACTGCTATCATCAAGTCGTGATTCGTCCAAATCACTGGCATATACATCACATCATACAGGCATGTCGCTGCAATGCAGTCAATCTCGACCTCCGTCAGCCGATCTCTCAACTGTTGTGTGGCTGGATGCCTCTCCCGCATCTGTAAGACGGGAAGATCCTCCTACACATGCACATAAATCATCATCATCAGTTGTTTTATTTCAAACTTTCTTAAGTTTAAACCTAGTCTATCATAAGATACTATGATCAAGTATCTTCGGGTCTTAACAGGTAAACAATCAAGGAACACCTAGACTACAACATACATTTATCATAATGACCTAAGTCTCAATGGGGCTGTTATGGTTCAAAACAACTAACCTATCCATCCATCCACCATCGACATCAGGAGATTATTTTTCTGACACTAAGGCATCTATTTTTCAGACAATAGTGCTACTCTGCTAACAATCGCGCTAAAACAACTACACACTAGCGCTCAAACGCCAATAGCGCTAGAACAACTACTCAACAACGCTATTCCAGGGCAATAGCGCTACAAGACTGACTCGATCGTGCTAAAACTTCACTAGTGCTAAAACAACTCTACGAATGCACTAAACCTTGCACAAGCGCTAAAACTACTATGCGATAGCGCTATAACGACACAATAGCGCTAGTTAAACTGACAACAACGCTAAAACACAATTTTAGTGCTATTGTCTTGACTCAACTTGGACGCTTGAAAACATACATCAAAAATGCGTAAAAAGAAAAAATTCAAATTTGCGTACCACTGGTCCGTAGTCATCTGGCCGCTGGAATCGACAGACTTGTTCTAGCCGATGATCTGCTATAGGTACTATCATCCTGACTGTTGCTCGCTCTTTCACCAAAGTCAATATCAGAGCTCTGAATCACTGTGGAGATGGATGCAAATAACCTTGTTTTTACCCCTTCACCCCCATATATACCCTTTACCCTAACCCTAATTTTACCTCGTTCATCGCCATGGTCCCCGTGAACTTCCAGCGCCTCCCATTTCTTCGATTTCTTCTATTCTTTCACCATTATTGCTATTTTCTTCTCTTCTACCTCCCCGCCAATTCTCGTTCTTTTTCGAGAGATCGCCCGATTTTTTGAAATTTTTTGGCCCATCTCTTGCGGGGGCATACCACCCATTAAATTAACATTTATGGGGCATATTTCTTCACACCTATTTTTCTTTCTTTGAAACGACGCGATAAACTGCACCGTCTCAAAGAGGGGCAAATGTAGTCACATAAATTTGCCCATTTTAATTAAATGAATATTTACTATTTATTTGATTAATAAACCCACTAGCCAACAGTTAATTAAATTAAAATTTAATTAATTCATTCTCAAACATTCTCCTATTAATTAAATAAATTATTCAATTTATTTTAATTAATTCATTACACCAAATTCACAATCAATTAAATGAATAAATCTCATTTATTTAAGTTAATCCCCTTTCCTTTTTTAAATAAATAATTAAAACATTTATTTAAATCATTAAATCCCCCCCCACTTGCATTCTCCTACAAATGCAAGTTGCAACCACAAGTTGAAATAAATAAATTTTATTTTAATTTAAAATCCTATTTTCCCTCACCCATCAAATCCACTTGCAATTCTAAATTCCCTTCTAGACCCTTCTAATCACTTTCTAACCATTCCTAATTAGCCTAATCCATCCCCTAAATATTGTCATATTCCTAAGCAACTTGGAGTCACTTCTCAAAGACTCCAAAGTCTTTGAAAAGAATTTAATGCTTTATGTGCCCAACAAGCTAACCTCTAAAGTCTTTCAAACCACTTATGGCGCTTACATGACTATTAATGGTTAACTCAACTCACCCACATGGTTAGAGACTTTACCTCTAAACTCAACCCTCATTTAACCCATGTGTTTTCTCAAGCATTTATTGCTTTGACCATGGTTATCCTCACTAACTCTTGCACAAGAGTTTATCCATTGGATAAAGGCATTATTCTTTGAATAATGAATTTATTCACTCAACTCAACATTAACCCTACCTCCGAAGTTAACCCTCAGGTCATGTCAAGCATTTAATGATTATTCCCTCTCCTCTCAACCCATCTTTTGTTGACATTTGTCATCCTGGATTGGGTTGAAAGCCCTCACATGGATCTTAAAACCCTTCAATCCTGACCCTTGTTGAGATTACTCAATCTCAACCATCCATTGCTCTATTTTACCTATAAATAGAGCCCATTTCTTCATAATCCAGATCCTGAAAACTTGTATGCATTTAACTTATAGTCAATTTTAAAGAGCATTATAATATAATCACTCATATTGTCATTTTGGACTAAAATTAATCTTAGTTCATTTCATAATATCTCATAGTTTAGTTTGTTTTACACTTGCATAGCATAGTTTAAAGCATTTCAATCTTAAATCTCCATAAGACATCCATAGTGCAAAAAGCTGCTGAGAGCTACACTCATTTGGAAACTTGGAGAGGAGAGGAACAAGAGAGGAGGAGCTACAAGCATGGTGGAAGGCATTTGGAGATGCCTTGTTAAATTTGTTTTCTTTGTAAAATGCTCTATCTTTCTTATAGTGTGTCTCTTGATATGTTTGTTTAGAATAATCTTTGGTTGTTAACACTAACTTTTGTTTCTTGTGTTCTTGTATGTGTTGCCTTACCATAGGTTTTCTAAATCCTTTTGCAAAGCATCAAGTCTCACATGTGCAATAGACTATTTTATGTGTTTGCTTGCAATTGATGTGTTTCCCTAGTGATGTGCTTCTTGATATGTATTTATATTATGTTAGGATGTATTTGGATGACCCTTGTTTCTCCATTGACACAAGGCAACAAAGGACTGAACCTATTTTGACATTCTTCTATTTGTATCTCAATTCTTCTATATGTCATAAATGTGTTTTTGTTGTAAATGTGCTTTTGTGTCATCTACTTGGGGATGACGCAAAGCATTTAGATCTCCCTTTTTGGTCTCTTCAATTTTGACCCAAAAAGATTTTTGTTTATTTTACGTGCTATTCTTCCATTGTGATCGTAGTTCCACTATGTTTGGGGGATGAGTTTAATTCAATACAATCATACTTGATATATATGATTTATTAAATGCACATATTGACCCTAGTTAGTGGATTCCTTATGTGCTTTTCTCTTTTTGTCTTGTACTCCATTTCCATTGATCTATCTTTACTTGGGGGAAATATTATTGTGATGACATGCTTGTCTTTTGGATGCATGTATGCTACCTTAAAGAAATTTCTCCCAGTAAAGTGTACACAGTCACTTTTATGTGGGGGCATACACTATATTCTTTGTTACACTTTGTGCACAAACCATGAGATTTTGTTTATACACTTTGATCACACACCATGACATTTTTGGTGCATACTGCAACACCTATTTCGTAGTCAATTTATTATTCAGATTATTTTGCAAATTGAGCCTTTTTCTTTGTAATCTTTGCATTGATTTTTCAATTCATTTTTTTCTCTCTATATGACTCATAGTAAGCATAGCTTTACTAGGCCAACATAATCATTCTCTCCCTTCTCTTTTTATGTTCCTCCTTTCATTTTGATAATATATTGATAAGATCCTAAGTCCTTGAGGACTTGGTGTGTCTTGCCTCTTTAATATCTTGATGAAAGTTTTTCAATGCTATTTTGTACTTTACCAAGAGTATAAGTGTAGGATTATACTCTTTCTAAAGAAGGGGTTAAATTTAGTGTCGTAAATTGTATCCTTATAAAATTTCATACTCACTTAGGCCTCACTTTAACATTTTGAAGTTTCGTGCTCTGATTATGCTTGAGTTTGCTCACACAAACATCAAAACTGCGATCCTCATTTTCTACCTTGTTGTCTGATCCTTTGTTCAACTTTGATAGGCTGGATAAGGGAACCCAAAACACCCATGTCCTTGGCAATTGGTGTCCCAAGAGCCCTTGTCCTTGGACAATGGCTCCCCAAGCACACTTGTGTAGGCTAAAAGGGCCAAATTTTGGACCCTTCAATGGTAAAAAAATGTAGACAAAAATTTCTTTCCCATGTCAATCTACTTTGTAAATTCAAACTCATTTCATGTGGTGAGGTATAAAAGAAAGCCTTAACCCCTCATTTGAGATATCTTTGCATAAAGTTTTCCACTCAATTATTCAAATTCAAGTGAGCAAACAATCAAGCATTTATCAATGCAGTGAAGGAGGTCAAGTATTCAGATTTCAAGCATTCAAGATGGCATCCATGATCAAGTTCTCATGAAGAAATTTATACATTCTTACATGACAACATCAATCCTTTCATGAAGACTTGAAAGCAAGACTTATGAAGGTATAACATTCCAATTCAACATTTCAATTTTAGATCCAGCTTTGGCCTTTTAAGGCATGCTTTCCATTTCAACTTTAATTCAATTATAGGGTTAATTCCAAACCCAAGGCTTGACCTAGGCAAGCCCCTATCAACCCAACAAAATTTTTCCCTTTGCCATGTGCAGGTGACAAATTCAGGAGACAACAAATACAAATTCGTCAAGAGCAGCTAGAGATGAACATAACTAACTTTTACTGAGGCGGGAATTGGAGGACAAGGTCGCCCTAAGCACCATTGATTGACACTTTTCAATGAAACTTCAAGGAAACACTTAGAGAAACATCTTTATCCCAAAAATATCTTTGTGGTCTGTATCTGAGGTTGGGACAAGGTCACCCCAAGCACCATTGTCTCGCATTTCGAGCCTAGATTTCAGACTCTTCCTATTTTCAGATTTGTACTTCATGTCTGCATGTCTGATTTGAGATTGTTGGTGCATGCTAATTATTGTCAAGTTCACATCTCTAGCTTTATATCTTGTATTCAATTTACATTTACATAGTTCATTTTCAACTCCAATTCAAGGAGTATTGAATTCACCTTGTGCTCAGTCCTTTTTAATCTAATTCAAGATTAAGCCAAGGGGATCCATTCTCCTTCTAAATGTAATCGTTGGATATAGGTTTAATTCCTAGTTTGCATGCATAAACTTGTGAACCCTATTTTCCATCATTACAAATGCAATAGTTTAAAATGTGGCAACATTATTTGTAAACATGAACCAGAAACATTGTTAATGTTGAACATTGTGAATAGTTTTAATTTTCAATCTGATTTAATGTTTATTAACTATAAAATATAGAAACAAATGCTAATTACTTATGTATAATAAAATATTAAAATTACATATTAAACTGAAAACATATCAATGTATTTAAAATCTTTTGTGCGATTGTTCAACAATTATCAAATAAATGATATCCAAAAGAAAATCAAACAATTTCTATGATTTGGTGGTAAAGGAAAAAAGATAAAACACTCATTTAAATGGAATTGGTATTGTTTAAATAAGGCTGAAGGAGGTGTAGTTTTAAATGACCTAGAAAAACATGACATAGCCTTAAGTGTCAAATGGATTCTCAAAGCATTGAACGGAAATGAGCCTTGGAAGATCCAAGTAAGGAATAATCATTAGTTAGCTACACTCAGACAAGCTAAAGCTTGGAAATTTCTTCCCCTATGTAAGTTTTTTTTTGGCAATTTCCCTATCTCCCTTGTTGGATCTAATGTATTTAAAACTTGAGAAAAGTTTGAGAGAAAATAAGAATTATGATAAAAAGAAATGGTGACCTTAAAGAAAAATTGCAGGAACAAAATCTACCCCTCTAGATCATTATGGTAGAATCTATCTCATAAAGGTAAACCCCTTAATTTTTTAGAAGGGTTTTCAACAAAATCCTGGCTTAAGAAAGGAATCAGATGCTCCTGTGACATTCTATGTAGTGATCAAATGAGATCACGAGCCTCCTTAAGTTTTGAGATTGAATTACTTCCATTACATTGAAGGACATACTCTATACTAAGAGAATCATGTAAAATCCTCTAGTTCCCTATATAGTGTGCTTTTGATAGTGAAATTATTGACACTTTCAAATAAATTGACGGATCTGATTTGCATAGAGTAAACATCGAACTTGTTTATAATTCCTTGATTGATGCCCTGAGCATTACCAAATATTTTAATAAGAGCTAGAATCTTAATATTTCTAATAGAGAGTGGTGCAAGATATTTAATTTTTTGTGGTCTAATGTGCTTGAGCCTGAGAAGGCATGTTTCAAATGGCTACTTATATTGCAAAAGCTATCATGTTCTTTTACCTCCACTAGTATGAATGATTTCACTATTTGCAAGAAACCTGAAACTATTATTAGGCATATCTTCTTTGATTGTTTTTATGTTAAAGAGGTATGGAATATCTTTTGTGATGAAATGGGGAGTTGGGCAACAAAGGTGGAGTTAAAGGATAGGAATTTTATTTTTTTGGGCCTTGTGAATGAAATGGGTAAATCTTTACATTTTTTTTTGGTTTCTTTTATTTACTAAAATACAATGTTCTTTTTTTATGGAAAATGAGAAACGAGGAATGGTTCCAAGGTAGTAGGAAAGCACTTATTGAGTCTATTAGAAGACTCATCTTTCATGATATTGCTATACAAGTGACTATGGCCATGGAGATTTCTTAAGAAAAGTTTGTCAAGTCGCTGAAGATTGATACAATGAAGGCCAACAAAATGGAAATAAAATATGCAAGACATTGTAAATTTAACAAATTAGAAAATTCTATTCTTGAGAGGCTAGAAAGATTTAAAAAAATATATATAATAAGAAATATCTGAGATGTAGAAGATTTGGGGCTACAATAAGGAGCAAAATATAATAGAAACCAAAGGGAGTTCATATTAGAGAAAGTGATATCCAATCAAGACTTAACTGATATTGATCCACCTCTTGGGTGGAATGACATGTACCAATGCAATGAAAGCATGAATTTTTGATTGACAGATTTTTGTTTAAAAAAATATTTTAATTTTTATATCAACTACAATATACTCTAAAGATCTTGTACAATCTTATCACTTATTGTATAGGGCTTGCATGACCAACTATAATAGATCAATATTCCTTTTTAGCATTATTTTTTTGTGACCATGCGTGGTCTATATACATTAGGTAGGATTATCTCTGCGATATAGATGAGGTCATAAATGGGGGAGAACTAAGACTCAAATCTGTGACGATCACAATGACTCAAAAAGAGTTTGAACCTTCGTGATCACAACATCACCACCACCACTTAACCAACATACTATAGAAAGAACCCAACAAAATAATGATTAATATTAATAAATATATTTTTCATTAATCTATTAATAATATAAAATAAAATTAATCTAATAACTTAAAATATTATTTTATAATTAAAAAAGCTAAATATTTTAATCACATAGAATCTTTAGTTTCTAGTTTTAATTCATTTATTCATAGAGTAACTATATTAATCATTAATTTTATTCAATTTTTATCATTAATAAATTACATTATCCTATACAAAAGAAATTTAATTATAAATTGTAATAATTATTATTTTATTATAATATAACTATAAGGATAAGAATACATATAATATAACATAGTGTAGTGTAGTGTAGCATAGCATTAGTATGTTAGGGGTAAAGTTTAGGTAGGGTTAAAATTGCTTTTACAATTAGTATACTTGTTCAACTAAGGTTAGGGTTCTATTATCATTACAATTTAGATTGTTAATTTAGAATAATAATAGCATAATAAAGCATTCTGTTAATTTTGGTATCTTTTACAAAACAAAATTTAAATATAAATATGCTATTATATATATCATTGTATAATTTTTTATAAGAATATTTTAAAAAGTTTAAAATAATAACCAAAACTATATATGTGTGTGATATCTCTATAATTTTCAATTTTCAATTTTCAAATTTCAAATTTTGATTTAATTTATTAATAAATAAATTTTGTTTAATATTAATTAAACTATTACATTAATAGACAATTGAAAACTTAAACTTAAAAACATTTATATTATTAGAGCCCAAATATTCAATTTTAAATTAAATTTCCTATAAAATAATCCATGCTATATTAATTTCAAAGATATTTTATCTTACTTTATTTTGTTTATTTATTTTGAATAATCAAAATAATGTTAATATTATTATTTTATATTTCAAGCTTTAAATAAAGATAATTAAAAAAATACACTAAATATTAGAAAAGAGAAACTATCTTTAATAATATTCTCATGTTCTCATGGGAAATAAAAGTTTAAAAAATAAAATAAATAAATAATATAAAGTAATTTTCACTTAAAATAATAAATCTAATATCAATTTTATTGGAGATGACCCCACAACGCAACAGTTAAGTGCAAGCCTCCTACATGGGAGGTCTTGGGTTCGAACATGTTTGAACCCCTGTTGTTTGGTAGGCATGTGCGCAAGTGACGTACAATAGTGGTGGTGTCTGAGAGATAAGGTGTCAAGGCGGATTGGAGGAATAAGGTTTGAGCCTCTGTTGGAGAGATAAGGAGTCAGCGGAATTTCAGCCTCTTACCAAGCAAAAAAAATAAAATCAATTTTATCTAATAATAAAATCTTTATTTAAAAAACTTATTTTATTCTTTCTTTTCTTTTCTTTTATTATTTAAGATTTTTTTTTGAATAAAAATGACAAAGTTTAGATATTATGATTATGATTATCATTTTTACCATTCATGGTTAAGACTTGCACCCTCATGACTACATAGGGATAATAACAAGTCGCATGAACATAATCTCCATAAAATGCAACAAAAGAAATTATTTAATTTTATTAAACACCACAATGAAGAATCAATGTTACATGGATCACTCAACGAAATAAAAGAATGTTACATTGATCATTCAACAAAATGAGGCAAACTTTCAAATAGAATCCGTTTTCTTCTTCAAGACTGCTCTACCAGATGTGTCTTTCTCAAAAAGTCTATCAATGAGTTCATCCCAATTTGTCTTTCTCGTAGCAATGTGTTCATTTGAGGCAGGTTCCCCAGCTGATGCTAAATTCTCCTCTTCATCCAAAACAATTTCATCCTTTCTTTTAATTTCTCTGTCATCAGATGATGAGAAAGCATGGGGTATTTGTAGGGTAGCAGCCCTCTCAAGCGCATTCTTGTGTTCTTCCTTGTGTTCTTTCACCATTGACTCTTTTCTTTCCATCTTTTGTCTGGAAGGAACCTCCATAGGTTGCTCTTTTTCCTTCATGAGCTGCGAGATAAATTGCAAAACTCTGTACTTAGAAGCAAGAATTAAAAACAAATCAAACCATTCCATATGATTAGGATCATCTCATAATTACCAATATGTTCTACAACATTCAAATGGAGATTATGACAAAGCATGATTGTTAAGTCACATGAATGTTATGCCACCATTCTTTAGCTAAGCACAACTTTATACACATGGAAGTGCTGTACTGAGCTATTTGGATATAAATACCATATTTGAATACTTTAGTCATCGAATGATTTCATAGTCATCGAATTTGACAAGGACACTTCCTCTGCTAGTGGATACTGAGTTCAATGTACCAAAATGTAGCTTACAATCTTGAAGAGCATGCAACCCTTAGAATGTGCTAATTAGTGACAGAAGGTGGATATCACTCCTACTGTAATACCATCATTTGAACATTTGAATATTGTATTGGTTTTTATGTTTTGGATAATGCCCATATATGAGATTTGTTTTTTCAACACAAAAGGGGTAAAAATTTATTAAACACAAAAGAGAGTTATAATGAAAGAATGACCAACAGCCCAACAAAGAACAATCAATTACACATTCTTATACTCCACAACTAATTGCTCTAATATATGAGATAAATTCAAAGTCAAATGTCCCCTATCCACAACATTTCAACCTTGCATTCGATCAGATGCCCATTTGGCCAGGCAATCCCCTACTCTATTCCACTCCCTAGGAATATGAGAAAAGGTATCAGATTCTAATGATCTACTCAAACTTAGAATCTATCTAATAACCACAGCTAATTCAACATATTTGTAAATGTTATTCAATTCTCAATTCAAAATGCAAGTTATATTCTAGTTTATCTTTACTTTTATCTATGTATTATCTATTTAATATGATAAATCTGATTATCTTCTTTTATATTGCAGGTGAGAGGAGCATTTATTGATTTTGATGTCCTTCTCACAAATGCCGATTGATATGTATATGCAAGCAGGGAGGATCAAGCAATGCCTTGACCGGTCATGTCTTTTAGACATGACCGATCAAGACATTACTTGATCGCACCCTTTGACTCATCGTTACAATTACCAATCGGTGTATACTTAATTAACAGCCCAATACCGGTGTATACTTAACTTGCTACCCGATACCAATCGGTGTACACTTAACTAATCATCCGATACCAATCGGTGTATGCTTAATTTGCCACCCGATAACAATCAGTGTATACTAGTTAATCCCAATAACCATTATTGTTCACTGTTAATATATCAACCGATATAAATCGGAATACATTGGTTAGCCCGATAATAATCGGTGATCACAGTTATAATGTAAACCGATATTAATCGGTATTCTATGCTATGATATGATTATCGATAGTTTAAGCATTGATCGAACTAAGTAGATTGAACATATACAAATGAAGAATGATCATCAAATGAAGGAACAATAGCTTGACGTTTTTCATCATAGTTTATCGATAGGATAAATGATTGAATAAGAGACTTCATTTATCTCTCATTCAATCATTTATCTTACCGAAACTATAATGCATTAACAATATTCACCACCACTTGTCAGTGAATGAGATTGTTGACCCTTTTTATCACCTATTTTCATATCAATATCTATTTGAAGAAGTATTTTCTCCATTAATTTTCTGGATTCGCAGGTGCAATCCTTTAGTTTTTGGGTGTTCAGGTGCCTCCATTGAATCCTTCTTATGAATTAACTGTCTGACAAGGTTGCAGGCATGCTACAGGTGGCATCAAAGCTAGCTTCTAATCTACAAGGCAGGAAAAGGATTATGTATTGCAGAGGGCATAGCCTTTTTACTAGAGTGCTCAACTGAAATTTAACATTGCTTCTTTAGAATGTAGACTTTAGGCCACATCTCATAAGTGCTTAGCCATATATTTTGTAGCACTGAGCTAGACGCAAATGTCACAAGTTCTAATTCCTCCTAAAAAATGCATCAACTTCTCGTATCCTCTCGTTCATCAAGGAAACTTCACACCCAAGTATTTTATCATTAAGCGTTCAAATGAACAGTTTTCCATTATTTTTTTATTAAGTAACAATAGAGAATGAAGCTCTCCATGTTGACCTTTTCTCAGCATCAACACCGTATCTTACATAATAAAGTACATAGTTAACCCTAAACTATTGTTTTATATTTTAACTTTCCTATCCCTAATGGTTAACCCTAAATTAATGTTTTGGTTTAGCCTTAGGGTTTCATTTTATTTTTTCAATGTTCCTTGAGGATGTGACCTTGAGGTTTCTTTTACCTATTTCGAGAATAGGGATGTCCTATAGATGTAACATCCCCTATCGTTCTTGTCGACGCCAGCTATAGGAGCGGCCCTTCATCCCCAAAACAGCTAAGGGAGCCTGCAAATCACCAACAAAGCATTTTTATATCGCAATTAAGCCCTAAAAAAATTATGTTCATAAATGCTTGCATGTCTCTAAGTCCTTAATAAGCAGTCCAATGCAAGGGGCTTTATGATCTATAATAATAGAGTGATAAGTCCCATGCAATGAGGAAAAGGCTGCTACAAGATAAATTGGAATCTTAACCTCAAAAGTAGAAGCACCTACTTTTTAGCACCCAATTTTTAGTGTCTACCTATGGGATTTTTATCCATGTGACATCATTTTTTCCTTAATGTTATCAGATTTCCACAATCCATATTATAATTCTTTTAGAGCTTCTGTATTAGATGTTAAAAAATTTGGCACACAATCTAATCCAGAAGCTCTAAAGAATTAGATATTTTTCTTTTTCACATTTACGATGTTAGGATGCATTATTAGATTTTTTAAACAATCATGAGATCATCAGCTTTCTAAAGATTCTCAACTAAAGTATTTACGATTAGCTACTCTTATAAAATTCATGGGACCACCAGATTATAAAAAGCTTCTAAATTTTCTGAGCACCTCTCCATGGGACCATATCCTCATTGCTAGTTCTTAGAAGCACACAAAAGAAAAACAGAACACAAAATAAATAAAAAGAATGACAATGTTTTCTTCAACTACACAGCCCTCATCTTCTACACACTATCCCCTTCCTTATTTCTTCTTTGAAAAAGAGAAACAATCTTTAGTATCAACATAAATTATATTTGATGTCAATATACTAAACAAATTATTTAACTAAATTACTGGTCCGGACCCCTGCAACCCTGGATTTTAGTTTAATTTTCTCTCGATACAAGTTTGGGGTTCGATTTGCTATGGGTACATTTTTGCATTTGCAGCCTAGATTTGCCTGAGTACATCCATGTTCAAATGTAGAACCCAAAACATACCCACAAAGAATCCATGGGTTTTTTCTATTTAGTAACTGCATTTTCCATTTCAAGGTGTCTTTTTCTATTCATATATTCTGGATGATATATATGTCAGCTATCATAGCTTTGCTGACTAACAATGGGTATGTAACGTATGTTATATCTTGTAGTTTCTTCTTATGATTAAGACTAGTATTTAAGGCAACGCCCCAAGGATTCTATGATTACAATGCTATGCCTTACATGAGTCATGTTTTACAAAAAGATAAATTATAGTTTGCTTTTGACTAAGTGATATTTCAACAATGGATGTTGAGTAATGCCCCGTGAATTCTAAAATAGATTATATCAAATGTAATGTTTTAAGAGAGGTTTAATTTAGACTAATGATTTAAAAATCATTGGTTATCCAGAATAACAATTTCGGGTAAAAGCTTTTAGATTAATGTTTTCAAATTGATTAATCTTAGATTAAATATTTCAAACTAATGTTCATTAAAAGAATTATTTAGTATTATGATTTCTTGAATCTCATGAAAAAACAATATGAATCGGTCTAAGTGCATAGGCAATTGCTACCAAGGACCAGGCCAAACCATGTGTAGTATGAAACAAACCAATGATTGATGGAGAAAAAGGCAAGCGTATCGAGAAATGTCAACTAAGAGATGGAATGGTCAGCTCAAACAAACCACCAAACAGAGAGCCAACCAAAAGAAGCCAAGAATTTTGCATGATTTGAAAAGTCCAAGGAATGTTACAACTCCCCTAACAAAGGAAATCCCAAACATAAATTTTAAGGAATCAGTGTGCCACATTGATAGGCCATTGAAGTCCAATAGGAAATAATTCGAGAAATTGTATAAATCAGTGCTACAAGACTCACCCAAACTTGATGAGTCCCATGATGAGCCAAGCCAAAAGAGTCCCAGGGACATGTTGTGACCTTTTCACACATCGCCCCATTGAAAACGGGACCCCCTCTTTTTTTGCTTTCCGCATTGGTTAGGTTAGGGTTTTGGCAACTTAGTGGGCAATTTTGAGTTTGCCGTGCCCGAGTCTCAGAATTTTGATCATGCCTATTGTCGTTTAGGGTTTTTGAAGTATAGGATCAAGCACGTAAAGTTGAGATTTTAAATAATTCTAATTTTGTCTAAGTGTAGACCTTTTGAGCGTTAACGTGTTTTTGAACGTCCTCGCCGGTGATTTTAAAGTGCTAAGGTGTTTTAAGACCTTTTGGAGTTGTTTTCTCGCTCCTAGGAAGTTATTCAAGTTAATTTTGCACTTTATCCCGATAGGAATCCTTTTGTTTCGCTCAAATTTTGGGTGAATTTGCCTAGGTCCAGATGAGTTTTATTGAGTTTTGAAGTTTCCTAGTGATTTTGAGTGGAAAAATCATCATTTTCCGGATGAAAATCCATATTCTAAGGGTTAAAATGTCAAAATTCCACACTAGAGGTGCTTTTCCCCTCATATTCCTGACTGCCCATGATTTTACCCCACTCAAAATCCAGATTGGACATGGATTTCCCTTGGAATCTAGACATGCTCCATTTCTCCACCATTGAGAATCCATACTAGAGTCGATTTTCCCCAGGGTGCTTTAATTTTGACTAAGTGTTGGGATTTTATCCTGACTACCTTCGTTTTTCCTTTGGGAGTATGGATAAGGTTGCAGATGACGTTTGTGATGATTCCATACCTGGATTGATTTTCCACCAGGCCCTTTTGTGACAAGATTTTGTGGATTTTTGTGCGGATATTCATTCCAGGTCTTAGACGATTTTCCACTGAGAGTGATTTTGATGATTTTGTGTCCGGATGAATGTCCAAACTAGGGTCGATTTTCCCCCAGGAGCATTTTTATGCTAAGTGATGAAGTTTTAATTGGAATTTTCATTCCAGACTCAAATTGATTTTCCCCTGGACCCATTTTTGTGCAAGTTGATAAAATTTTGATAGGGATTTTCCCTTAAGGGGGTATTTTAATGATTTTATTGGGATTATTATCCCAAGTTAAATCAATTTTCCCCCATTGGCCAATTTTTATTTAAATTTTGAAATATTTTAATAAATGAGCCTCATTTAATTGTTTTTTAATGAAAAACAACGATTATTTAAAAAAAAAAAAACAATTAATAAATGATTTGCAATGAGCATTAAATGAATTTTACCTTCTAGAAGCAAATCGATTTTTGCCAGGCAAGTATAAGAACAAGTTTTTTATCCCACATTGCTTGTGTGGTGAAAGTTGATGGTGAAAGCAAGTTCAAAAGGAGAGATCCTAGCATTACTATATTTGCCAATTGTATGCTTGCAAAGGCAATTTTTTCCTCCAGCTGGTGAATTTGGGTGAAATGTCAAGTTGACACCATTGAGCTGCAAGTTGATTTTATTATTTTTCTTCCTCCATTCCCAGCTGGGCGATTTGTTTTGGCTGCCATTTGAGTGCCATTAAAGCTCCATTTTCAGATTTTCGATTTTTTGGAGGGCGATTTTTTATTTTTGGAGGATTTTCACCTCCATTTTTGGTGATTCCCTTCACCATTTGTGACGCCATTTTGGGAGACTGCTGATAATTGTTTTCAGATCTGATATTTCGCCATTGTTGAGCTTGTGTGACCTCCATTGTTGGCTGGTAATTAATTTTCAGACTTCAATTTTCATTGCCCAGCCAATTCCAACTTAGGGGATTTGCATTTGGAGGTGTTTTGTGGAGTTTTAGTACATTTTTCAGACCATTTCATTGCTGTTGCAGGTCTTAAAACTCCATGGTAGGCGGTTGTCCTTAGAAATATTCATTTCCAGCCACCTACCCACTTTGGCGATTTTGCTTGGAGCTCATTCCTTAGTTATTTTTCGATCATTTTCACAGATTTTCACTACTTTGCAAGGTGCTGGTAAGTCTGAAGTAATTAATTTTCAGACTTGTCCTCAGAAAACTTTTTTTTTACCAGCCATACTTACATTCCTGGATATGATTGCTTTCATCATTAAGGGTGATTTTCATCAAGTTTGTGCACATTTTGGGTGATTGCAACATGTTTTTTAGAGATTAATTTGTGAAGTTGCAGGTTGTCTTCAAATTTGCTAGCAGCCATTGTTGACTTCGGAAGGTGTCTTCAAACTTAGTTTTGTGTGAAAACACAACCTTTCACACCTTTCCTTAGTCATTGTTGATCTGGTATACTCCTTTGCACTCTAATTTGAACATAATTTCTAAGTATAAGGAGGTGTTTTCAGACTTTGGTCTGAAAATTATTGATTTTAATGAATTTCACAAGGGTTTTATACCCTACCTTAACCTTGTCACATTTTTGAATTCAATTGTTGAAATCTATTTGAGAATGTGGATTATTTTCCTGATTTCCATACCCAAATTAGTTTAAATCATTAGGAAATCAAAATTTTTGTCAGGATTATTTTCTAAAGTTCTAACTTCTAGCTTCGTACGGGTATGATGTCGAAGTCCAAACTCAAGGAAAGGAGAGAACAACAGAGGATAGTTGAGACTGGATTCTATCCAGAATCCAAGATGTCATCCAGATGGAAGGAGATTACAGACACGAACATGCATTTCCTGAACATGAACTAGATGCGACAACGTATGTTCGGAATTGGAAGCCAGATTCCTTCCCCAGCCTATGTGAACATTATGAAGAGTCGCATTTATCAGGCCGCTGGATTTCCGCAATCCATACAGTGCAGTGAGCTTATCCTGGAGTGCGCTCGATGTTATGATCCTCGCTCCCGAATGATCAAGACTCCTAAGGGTGCCATCATTGCTTACCTTGTTGAGAATGCGATTGCTGAGGTGTTTGGAATTCCACGAGGAGCAGACATGAAAGATGTAACCAAGGATGAACACGAAGACCGATATAAGAAGAAGATGGATGCGTGCAAGACCATAGTAAACAAGGAGTGGATGATCAAGCCTAGGCCTCATCATTCCAAGGCTCCCAAGACACTCACGTGCACAGACTTCAAAGAGGAATATACTGATTTAGTATTCCTGATTAACTGAGTGATGGGGATGCCACAGGGTGCAATATACGATGGATGGATGTTCTATTTCATCCAGGATTGTCTAAAAGGAACATTAACAAATTGGTCTAGAATCATAAGTGACAATCTGGACTTTCAGCTGAGGAATGTGGAGTGGTCTAGGTCATTGCCATGACTTCCTATTTGGTGTACCTACTTGCACGATTTGTTACTTACAAGGGATTGATATGCAAAGGTGAAGTTGGGAATGGACAAGGACAATTTAGGAGTTATGAGTGCTATCCACAGCTGAACATGTATCAAATTGAAGATTATAAGAGAGTGAATGATGTATTCACAATGTACATAACGCGAATGTTGCAAGGTGGAGTCCATAGGAGGTTGTCCAAGGAGGCAACGAAGCTGATAGAGAAATATGGATCGTGGTATATACATTTTCCCACTTTCACATACCTTAGGATTAATGGATTTCAATCTGAACCCTACAGGCTTCCTAGGTATCCTTCTGATAGAGTGATCTTGTTGGAAGTGGTGAGATAGCTTCTGGAGTTTGATTCTATCCAAAAGGAAAAGCACAGAATGGGCATGTCATTTCCTATTTCAGTTGGGAAGACATTGGAGGTTTGCCAGTCCGCCTTAGCAGCTAGCACAGCAAGTGAGGAGCTTGCATTCTATCGATTTGCACCGTACAAGAAAAGAGAAAGATTTGATCCAGATAAGAAAGTTGGAAGGATCAGGGGAGAAAAGTTCATCCACAAGGTAGACATAGAAGATTATTGGGCCAACCTGATGGACGAGCAGGCAGTAAAGAGAAGAATGTGGTCCAAAATGTCAGTGGATTTCATGAGGAAGTGTGGACTTTTTCTCATTCCTGACCAAGTGTTAGATGACAGGGATCATATGCATCCACAATATGAAAATGAAATGAAGAAGGCGATTCTATTGCCTAATTGGTCAAAATCAGAAGAAATAGATTTGAATGTATTGATGAGAGAGGTCGTGAGTTTTTCCCGAGCATGGGTGGATATTCAGATGAACAAGTTAGTTGATGTGGGTGTCACCTTCACTTATGAAAAGATGAAACAGGAGGAATCCGCTTCCGAAGATGATCAGAGGACTATCAGTGATATCGGGATTCATGTGGACCAAGAGAGTCAAGCTCCTAAGAGAAGGAAGGACACACCAGGAGAAGTCAAGGCTAGAGAGAACAAGATTGAGGAGGTCAAGAAGAAGAAACAAAAGACTACTATTCCTTCGCCTATCATTCCTTCACCACCTCTTAGTGTCTCATCAATTAAGGAAGTTGAAATGCCAGAACAAAACAGGGAGTTCGAGCAATGTTCCAACACAGTGATATTACCAGAGAATATTCAAGATTTACATGCCACAGCGACATCTGCTCCACCTAATGAGGATAATGATCAGCCGGGATCCCCTATTGTCCTTTTGGAGGTTAGTTTGGGAAAGAATGTATGTGATTTGACTAGGAATAACCCTGATGATGATGATGTTATCTCGACATTGAGAGAGCTTGATCGAGATATGTGTCTTGATGATGGTGTGGAGTGGCCACTATTCCTGATTGGCTGATGAGTATGGAGAAAAGTAAGAAAATGATAGAAGCAGAGCCTATTGATGACATTGATGACTACTTAGCTAGGAGCAATAAGGAAAAAGAGCCTAAGAGAGCTGAGATTTTGTCACACATAGCTAGAGATGAGACAGGAATGCGGATTGCACAGGTGGTTGTTCCCATTGCAGGTGTGACGACAGGCATTGCTACTCCCATGGATTTCTAGATCACTTCAGTTGCCCTTGGCCGTACTACAAGAGAGCAGGAATTTCAGGAGGTTGGTGATAACCTTAAGGCAATCCGTACGAGATTGGATAGAGAGGTTGAAGAAAAGGAGAAGTACAAAGAAGAGAATATCAAACTTAGAGAGTACATTGCAGGGATAAGGCGTGAGAATCCGACCCTTATTTCCCCTATTGCAATTGATCGTGGACTACATTCACATTATGAGGCAGCGAGAGATACACTCTCGGAGGTGGAGAAATGGATTGAGAATACAAAGAGACAGACAGATGATTTCCTTACTCAGTTTGTCTAGGCATTTGACAGGACAACATGGCTCATGTTCAAAATACAGTATTTTGGAGAAGTTTGGGAAGAATTCAGACCTATTCAGGAGAAGACTATTCCATGCCTAAGAGCTTTGAAGAAGATTCCTACGTCCACATTAGTTAGGGAGAATGTTGTGCACAGTGGAGATAGATAGGATTTCCATGGCTGGTATTGTTCATTCGCCATGAAGAAATCAACTTATGAGAGTGCACAACTGAGTTGTATAGAGATGGAAGGATCAATTCATGATATTCAATTGAAGATCCTTGCCTCAATTGAGGAGTTATTGGGAGTTGATGTCAGTGAGGCTAGTGGTTTACACTTAGGAGAATTAAGAAACAATGAAATTCATGTATTTTAATCAGTTGGACTCTTTGAAGAAGAGTCAAATAGATGATTTGGTCTCTTTGTTGATTCATGTTCATAGTTTGCAGAAGCTCGTGCCAGATTGGGAGAACACTTTGGATGCTTGCTCGGATGCATTGGACGTGATTGATTTACAATAGGATACCTTACCCATCATTTCCATGGAGGAGTTAGATTTTGTATTGGCTAGATTCTTGGAGTATGCTAGGAGAGAGAGAGATGCAGGGAGGAATCTTCTAGAAGATTCCCTATTTGATGACTAGGTATCTTTCTATTGGGCCATATGTTAGTGGCTCCATTTTTATGTAAACCCTAATTAGGGCAATTCTAAGGTTTTGTTGGCATGATCTTGGCCCTTGATTTAGTTTTAATCTTGGCCATCCATTTTGTATGAGACTCTATATATACCTCATTGTCTCTCATTTGTAAGAGAGTTTTTGTAGAATTGTTGGTATATGCTGCTGTGATTTTGTCTTTCAAATGTTGTTTTGCATTCAAGGTTCTCAATTCCTCCAAGTTAGATTAGAATTTTAGATTTAGAATTTGCTTTTATGTTTGTTAGATTGAGTGAAAGATTTGTTGAATATATTTGTGTGGAATCCTTAATCCATACCACTAGCCTCTTGCTGATTGTAAGTGTGTCGTGCGTGGTCAACTGGAAATTTATGCAAGCTTAACTTCAATTATTATGCGTCCATTGATACACATCAACTTGGGTGGTGTCAACGTTTGATGGTGATAATTTGAAAATCTATAAGTATACCTTAGATGATTGCACTAAGCTTGTGTCAAAATCTGTTCGACTTGATGGTGAGACCCTGCCTACTTTGATTCCACTAAATTTGTTCATCATTTCCTACATTCCTAGGCTTAGAATAGATTTCCTGAACCCTATTCTTTTTGCCCTTTTTTTAGTAAGTCTTGTTTGAATTGAGTCCAGAACTACATTGCCATATCCTAAGTTATCAACACACCCATTCCATATCCATGATCTATGAAGTTAATTCGAACATTTGTGTAAGTCCCCAAGTGAAAACAACAATTCACATCGACCATTAAGTTACCCACTCGTCAAGACTTGACATGTAGAAACCTTGGAATCATTTTAGTTGATCTTACCCTTAGCATCTGAGGTGATTTTGTTCAAGAGAGGGTAAAGTGCTTTGGTATTTTATTCTGAATGTTATGCACCTAAAACACACATCAACAGGACACAAGACTTGGGTCTGAGGCGAGTTTGCAAGACTCACTAGACCCAGTGAGTCCCGCTGGCAAGACTGAATCGTGGCAGCTTACTGATATCCCCATGTGTTTACTCCCTACGGTGTGGGTTCTTAGACTATCAGAAGTAAATAGAAAGTAACAAGTACATGAACAGTAACAACATATGAAATTCATAGAGACAATTATGGTAGAAAGATATAACTTTTATTCCAGCATGTAATGGATACAACAACAGTGATCCCATTCCCGATACAATATGACATATATATACTACTCAACGATTGGCTGAGATACCAACTAACCCCCACGAGAACATTACATTGCCATTTATTAACTAAACATAACAAAGTATTATTCATATGTCGGCAATTTACCGCCAACATCAGCCCCCCCCCCCCCCCCCGAAAAAAAAAAAAAAAGTCGTCTTCCAAACGACAAAACAAAATGGGCCTAAACACTACTAAATTACTGTGAAGGGATGTGAGAGGACTGCCTGGAGTGGTGGATGACGTCGGCCCAAGTGCATTCTGAGAGGTAGGAAGCTGTTGTCGAAGGTACTGCACCTACTTCGTCCGGATTCGAAGGTCCCTCTCAACCACTCACTGGCAGTCCTTAGCCACCTTCACCAACTATACTACCTATAGGAGATCCTTCCGCGTAGTGTCCAATTGACATGACATCTCCTGAAGTTGCATATCCCTCGCCACCAGCAGGGCCTGCTGCTGCTCTAATTCTTCCTCCAGGCCCATACGCTGCTCTTTCTCAGCTATGGTGAGGGGCTCTTGTTGTGCCAATTCCTCCATTGCAGTGAGTCTTACTGCCTTCGACTCCTGTGTCGAGTGTGTAACTTTCTAGAGCTCGTAAAAAGTAGTCCGAAATGCACTGTCTATATCTCGTAGAGTGCCTAACACTCCATTGGGCCTCTCACCACTATATGGGTGACTCTAAAATTCCACCATCTTAGGGGTCTCTGTATCCGACCACCCCTGAGCTCTAAAGTGTCATGTGAACTCCTACTTGCATCCACCACTCATAAAGTGGAGGAGCTTGTTAGCTTCCGTTGGGACTAGGCCTATGTCAACTCCCCTCGCCAGCTTTGCCACCTCCCGAGTCATTGCATAAATCCTCTCCATCTCTGTGAGGTACCTTTGGATGGCATATGGCGTCCCGAGGGTCAGGTTTGGACACCATGAAACTGAATACCCCACAATGAGGGTGGTTGGGTGGAAAAGTTGGCCTAATACTTAGGTTGGTCGTCGAGCAAGTTCTTCATACCTGAGTAATAACTTGGTGCTATCTGATCCTATGTTTTAGAAATTATAAATAATCATGAATAAGATTGTGAAACTTTTTAGTAACTTAAGATATAACAATTCTATTTGTGATTAGTACTAACTTGTCTTGATAAATCCCTAATTGATGTTGCCTAGTGTATTTGCAAATAGAAGGAATAGAAGGTGCCCAAGGCTACATAGGATTCTTTAGGATGGCACAACTACAAGCAACAAGACCTTTGACAATTGAAGGATGATCTTTAGGTCCTTGATTAAAGATCAAGATAGTAATTATGGAAGGTAACCTAGAGAGTTGAACTAGTAAACTAGAAGAATGCCTAATGTTTGTTATCATAGTTACATTGTATTCTTCTTCTTAACAACTTGTATGGGATTTAGCAACTAATCCTGGTGTCAATCTATAATGTAATAAGTGAAGGTAGATAAATGTCGAAGTGTCTCTAATCTAATTTGCATGGACCAATTGATCCAACTTCTATATATTCACTCTTAAGGACTTCAAGTCTAAACTTAGTTGTTGGAATTCATGTTCTAACAAATCATATTGGCAAAGTCAATTCCTAAAGTATTTAAGAATTTGTAATATCTTGTGGGGTAAATAAGTACTTTACATTGTTTATCTTGTAGAAGCAAACTATATCCCCTAATAATCCCTTGGAGACAAGAACAATTCATCATTAAAAAATTTATATCTATATATAAGATTGTAATTATATTGATCCAATTGATAGAATTTGAAAGAGAAGCTAGATGTTAAGGTCCTAGTGAGATTGTTGTGAAGCCCAAAACTTAGCCCGATAGATTCTAGTTATTAATGGGCTCTAATGGTGAAAGATCCCCAATCCGATTTTCACCCAATCTGATCCAAACTAGGAGGTTATGTGCAATGCTTATTTTCTGATAAGTCTTTGGCTAGCGTATATTTGGATGGGGTTTGACTGGTTTTTTGTTTTTGTTTTGATTGGTTTTGGAGTTTTATGCAAGATTCTTGAATATTATGTAAGAGATTGCTGATTTAATATAACAAGATGCATACCACATAAGGAATATAATCAAGAAACTTTCATTTGCTTAAAAGAGCAATGTACATACCATTGACATGAACTCATAAGTATGAAGTAAATTTCCAGCCAATAGAAATATAGAAATCAGCTCCAATTAATGTTAAAACCCTAAATACACTCTAAGGTTTGAAATCCTTCTTCCCAAAATGGAGCGGCTGACTGAAATAGAGTTGGAAATAGATGGGAATGACCTCTAGAAGGTCTGACCTGCAACCAATTGTAGAAAACCTGCCCTCAAACTGATAGATCTGCTCAAAAATCTCCAAAGAAGGCTGCCATATGCACACTAAAGCTGAATTTTGATTGAAATTGACACCCGGAGAGATGGGTTTTCGTCCAAATCCCCCAATTCTTCCAGAAGTTGGCGTTCCTGGAAGCCCAAAGTTGCTGAAACCCTCATGCAAGCTGCTGATATGAAAATGGAGATGTAAGAATGAGAGCAAATGATATGAAAATTGCTTTTTATGAGCTCCCAAGAAGTTCACCTTATTTTGGCCTTTTAAAACTTAAAATAATCTTGAGGGTCTATTTCCTCATTGAAAATTTGGCCCCCTTTTAGAAACAACTTGAATTGCTAGGATGGGGTGCACTTTCCACTATTCATCTTTATGTTTTTCAATTACTATTCACTTTTCACTATTCACATAAGGTCAACATTAGAATTTCAATTGAAGCACTCAAACTGAATCCCACAAACCCGGGTTGGGTCCCAAACCACCCTGTTGACCTACGGAACCCCAATAGTAGGTCAACCTCCACCAAAAATCTGAGAGGCCTAATGAAGGGACATTACAGTCCTCCCTTCCCAGGATTGCTTGCCCTCAAGCAAACACCAAACAACCCGCTGCTCCACTCTGATTAAAATGTTCAAGCACCACAAACCATGAAGCGACATATTGGAATCCTTGTGGAATAATGTACCAAGCAAATCAATACCTGGATCCCATATCAAAAAGAAAAATCTACTGTAGAAGATGAAGTAGGGGAATGTCAAATGATCACCATGAAGTAACCATACAAGCATGTAAAATATCAAAACAATGTGAAAGCGAACCGCCACATGCCAATGAACCAACATAAAGGGCTACCCAACTTTGTTATAACTCTAATCAGCAATATATGTGATATCAAACATGTCAACAAACCAATGCCAATCAACGAAAAATCACTCCACACTCCAACTCTATCCAAAAGGTATACCTCCAAACACTCCCATATCGTTGGGAAACTGATGTAGACAATGAAAAGACTGGATATGCCATATGATTCCGACTAGGACAGCCACTAGTCCATAGGGAATCGAAGAATATGAAGTCACCAATCAACAAAGATATCGCTGCCATATCAAGTGAAATAGGTGACAAACTCAGGAATGAAGTATCTATGCCATCACTACTCCACACAGACAACTCTCGAGTGGCTGGCCCACTAAGAAAGTCATCAACCAAATCACTATCATCACTGAGAGAATAATCAAATACCTCAACTGGAAATTCTGAATTACGCAATTCATGTCTCTCATCATCAAATGAATGGTGAACATCACGAACATGTTGAAGATTGATCTTGGCTTGCCTTGCCCTTTCTAGCCAATCATCATTCATCATTTGGGACTGAGTTATATCAGCTGCTCGAAAGTGTCTAACCCCAATCCTAAAATGAGATATACCATGTGACTTATCATGACCAAAGCATGCTTCATGAGTACCCACCATAATAGAATTATCATGACTTGTATCCCAATGATTAGAAACACCAATGTCATGAAAAGGAGAGGATGAATCACTGCTGTTATAAGTCAGAGAATGAGGACTGAATTGTTCCCTTGTATTCATACCTTTGGAGTCATCAAGCATATTGGATACATCAAGGGCTGGTTTTAAAGATGTACCCACTAAAGTTACCAAATGATGATGCAATTCCTTTGCTACCAGTGAATTTTCTGAATGTATACCTTTATTAAGTCCCATTGCCAAGAATGAAGTATCATCACATGGAGATATTATATCGCCGCTAGCACCATGTACCAAGGTTGCCATGTCATGAGTATAAGGAGATATGTTGCTGCTGTCATAAAGGGAATAATCTGATTTATCCCTATACCTCCAATTGGTATTATCATCATCAAAGTATGCTTGCATACGCTTGGCTGCCACAATTTTTGGGTTATCATTATTGGTAGCCTTCAACACAATTTGTTTACCTCCATGGGTAAACTCAAGCTCCATATTGTCTTCTTCCCTAACCAAATATGCCTTTCAAGTGTGATCAAGGAATGATATTGTTATGAAACAAAGGCACAATGTCGAACCTTGCATGCAATGGGGTTCTTTAATTCTTATCACATGCTCTTGCATAATAAGATGAATGAAACCATGTAAAAATGGGAGATGGTTAATTATCAACATGAGACTCACCTTTATTTTGTACCTTCCATGTTTGCTTTCATAGCCTGCTGTCCAAAGGTGTGCGACATACTGAAAACTCCCCTCACGAGCTGTCAAATTTATCACCTCAAGGCTGCTGTTATAAATTAGACCAACAACTACTAAAGTGACGTCAATGATGTCCATATACCCATGCATAAGAAAAAAACCCATCTCATACACCTTATCTATCGAGTAAATGTGTCTCCACACACTCCAATCCAACCCATAAAATGATGTAGATACAAACAATTCTGAAAATATAGTGAACAGCCATGTAGTACAACCACTTGTCACTAAATAACCCATGTCATTTGGCTCTAATGCCAACCAATAAGCAGTTATACAGTCATAAGAATTAGGTGCCAACATTGAATTTGCAATGTAGATGTCTTCCTTAACACCCAAAAGTAATTCATGAGTGGCTGATCCACTAAGAGTAACACCCATAAAATCACTATGCTCATTCATATCGTTGTCAACATCAACTATAAACTCAAAATCAAAGAAGTCTCAAAACAATGATGATATTAGATACACCCTCAATGAGAAGTCTCAAATCCTTCTTCCCAAAATGGAGCGGCTGACTGAAATAGAGCTGGAAATAGATGGGAATGACCTCTAGAAGGTCTGACCTACAAGCAATTGTAGAAAACCTGCCCTCAAACTGATAAATCTGCTTAAAAATCCCCAAAAAAGGCTGCCATATGCACACTGAAGCTGAATTCTAATGGAAACTGACACTCGAAGAGATGGATTTTCGTCCAAATCCCCCAATTCTTCCAGAAGTTGGCATTCCTGGAAGCTCAAAGTTGCTGAAACTCTCATGCAAGCTGCTGATCTGAAAATGGAGATGTAAGAATGAGAGCAAATGATATGAAAATTGTTTTTTATGAGCTCCCAAGAAGTTCACCCTATTTGGGAGTTGTTGAAGTGTAGCATCAGTCAGTAATCTAATATGACTGAGTCATCCAAATAACTCAGTTTAATAATTAATATGCATTATCGTCTATTATAGGATTCAGTCTTTTTGATAATTAACATGTATCGATTAATATATTATTCGATTCTATGTAATGCATATTACACAGGAATCGATTCATATATTAATCAATTCTATGTTATATCAAAGTACGAATCACGTATTACTATTAATCCATATTAATTAATTTGCCTTTGACGTGTTAACTAATGAATGACTTTTAACTTGTTTGTTAACTTGCTGTTAATACATGTTTTGGTTAAACGACTTTGGGAGAGTCGTGTTGGTTGAATAGATATGATGCTACGTATATCTATTCAATCTCTCCCTGCACTTGGAATATCGATCAACACAACAGTTAGACATATTATCTACCGTCCCCCATTTATCATATCGGATTCATACAAAACAACAGTAGATTGATCTCGTTGTTTTGCAAATTATATATTCCCTTTCAATCTGCATTTCATCAGTTACAGATAGAACAAATTCTATCACTGTGACATGATCTATCTATTCAGCAGATTACCATTAATAAAGCATATTGAATCTAGGTGTTAAACCAAGTTGATTCTTCTTTCAGAGGTGATTCTACAGAATCATCAGATAATTTTTGAAAATATAAATCTGATCACCAAATTTAACATGGTATTAGAGCAGGATTGAGCAAAGATCAAGATCAGATTGATATAAGCAAGATTATCTTCTATTATTGTCTTCAAGTTCATCTATTTCCATCAAACGTCAAGATGGTGAATGGAATTAGAGTTGAGGATAGACTTGAAGGAGCATTAAACTTTGTATCTTGGAAGTTTAGAGTTATGCTTGCCTTGGGGGAAAATGAATTACGCAAATTTGAAAAGATGTCGTACCGGAACCAAAAGAAGAGGATGAGAAGCTTCAATGGAAGAGAAAGAACAACAAAGCAATGAAAATGTTGGTTGATTCTGTGAAAGATCACATTGTGCCAATCATCTCCAAGTTGACGAAGGCATGTGACATGTTCAAGACATTAGAGGAGATGTATGAGATCAACAACACAAGTCGAGCTCTCGCACTAAAACAACAACTTAACCACATCAAGATGAAGAAAGGAGAATCCATTATGTCTTACTTCATAAGGATTACTGAATTGAGAGATCAACTCTCTACCATTGGACACACTATCAATGGCAAAGAATTAACCATGTTGGCTCTTAATGGTCTTCCTTCATCATGGGAGTCATTTATTCAAGGGATAAGCGCAAGATCAAAACTCCCTAAGTTTGATCGATTGAAGACAGACTGCATTCAAGAAGAGTCAAGATTGGCTACAAGAGGTATTGGCCAAAGCTCCACAAATGAAGATATTCATGTTCTTGCCGCGCACTCCTCAAAGAAGAAAGATAAGAAGGGACACTCCAAAAGAAACAAAGATGAGGAATCAAATGGTGCTCCTACACACAAAAGAAGGAAAGACATTTCAGAAATCTAATGCTTTAGATGTGACAAATATGGTCACTACACAATGAAATGTCCAACCAGGACTATGCCTCAAGCCTCCATTGCGGATGTTGGTGAGACTATTGCACAAAAGGATTCATATTCTGATTTGAAAGAGATAAGTTTTCTTTTTGGTTGAATAAGGTTCATGAATTTAATATGTAGTTTTTTTGTTAATTCATGCATTTACATTATGCGTGTTATTTGTGAAACAACTTTGTCAGTAGATGGTCGCTTACGACAAGCTGCATTTGGATAAATTTGTCCCTTACATTTAGGACATCTTTAGAATCACAGTCTGTTGCTTTTTAGGCTATAGAGTTTTGAAATTCTATTTGTGATGAAGAGATTAAAATCCAGGAGGAATATGTAGAGGACTTTAGTGGAGATTCTGAGATTTTGCATTTCCATTTTTTATAAAACAAATATCTACCTGCAAAGGTGCAACAGTTCACTTGTGAAAGCCATAGAGGCACTTATTCTAGTAATGATAGCATCTAGGGTTACAAAGGCAGGACTGAGACAAGAGGGCTCTCTCAGTGAGAGGGAGCATACTGAAAGGGGATTTTGTTCTAAATCTCAAGATGATCATATTCCTACCTAGGGCTTGATCTTACGAGAGTAGATCCATGGTGGTTTTGGATCTAGCACTTCCAATTGTATGAGGATCATACCAGATGATGAGAGTCCCCTAAAGCAAGATATCTTCCATGATTGGGACCATGTGAGCATGGGATGCTTCCGTGATAAAGGGAGCAGCTAAGAGGATGTGCTTCTATTGATATCCAAGGATCTTAGTTATATTGGTTCAGAGGGAGTGGACCATGTCAAGATGGTTTCTCTAGTGATCAATCAAAGGACTATGATTCATGAGATGGAGTCCCATTTATGTAGGCTGGAAGGCCTTTATGCTGACTTCTAGGTCATGATATTCCTGGATAGATGAATACTTGGTGAGCTTGGAATACACCAAGAGTGATGCAAACTCCAACCTTGTATTTCATGAAAGGTCAAAGCATGTGGAGATCAAGTATCACTATGTTAGAGACATGGTGGAAAGGTATGCTATTCACGAATGTATTCATCTTTTCAAAAAATGTTTTAAAGTGTAAACTCTTGTGATTGCATTTCTCTTTGAGAGATACTTAAGGTGAAAGCCCTTATCTACACCCTTTGATATGGTTCATGGTGGATGTCATGCTTGTGACGCCATGACAAACATCACCTGAGAGTCCGTGATGATTTTCTTGTACTTGTGTGTTTAACCTCTGGATGAGCCATGGTGAATATCATTGTGAGGCGACGATCTCACAATGATGAACACTTGTACATCTCACCATTATTGTGAGGTGACGATCTCACAATAATGGTTGATATCACGTGAGGTGATATCCATGAATAAACCATAATGGTGGATGTCATATGAGGTGATATCTATGGATATGTCATAATGGTTGATATCACGTGAGGTGATATCTATGAATAAACCGTACTGGTGGATGTCACATGAGGTGATATCTATGGATATGCCATAATGGTTGATATCACATGGGGTGATATCTATAGACAAATCATAATGGTGGATATCACATGAAGTGATATATATGGATATGCCATAATGATTGATATCTCATGAGGTGATGTCTATGGATATGCCATAATGGTGGATATCATGTGAATTGATATCTATAGATAAGCCATAATGGTGGATATTACTTGAGGAGATTTCTATGGTGGATATCATGTGAGGTGATATCTGTGGATAAGCCATAATGGTGGACATCACTTGAGGTGATGTCTATGTCATGCCATACTGTTTGTTATCATAGTGAGGTGATACCTTTGTGACTCAGATCTTGAGCAGATTACCTCCCTAGCTAAGAGGGAGTGTTGAAGTGTAGCATCAGCCAGAAATCTAATCTGACTGAGTCATCCAAATAACTCAGTTTAATAATTAATATGCATTATCGTCTATTATAGGATTCAGTCTTTTTGATAATTAACATGTATCGATTAATATATTAATCGATTCTATGCAATGCATATTACACACGAATCGATTCATATATTAATCAATTCTATGTTATATCAAAGTATGAATCACGTATTAATCCATATTAATTAATTTGCCTTTGACGTGTTAACTAATGAATGACTTTTAACTTGTTTGTTAAGTTGTTGTTAATACGTGTTTTGGTTAAATGACTTTGGGAGAGTCGTGATTGTAAGGGAGAGTCGTGATTGTTGAATAGATATGATGCTACGTATATCTAATCAATCTCTCCCTGCACTTGGAATATCGATCAACACAACAGTTAAACATATTATCTACCGTCCCTCATTCATCATATCGAATTCATACAAAACAACAACAAATCGATCTCAATGTTCTGCAAATTATATATTCCCTTTCAATTTGCAATTCATCAATTAAAGATAGAACAAATTCTATCACTGTGACATGATTTATCTATTCAACAGATTACCATTAATAAAGCATATTGAATCTAGGTGTTAAACCAAGTTGATTCTTCTTTTAGAGGTGATTCTAGACAATCATCAGATAATTTTTGAAATTATAAATCTGATCACTAAACTTAACAGGAGTTACTATTTGGCCTTTTAAAACTTAAAATAACCTTGAGGGTCTATTTCCTCATTGAAAATTTGGCCCCCTTTTATAAACAACTTGAATTGCTAGGATGGGGTGCACTTTCCACTATTAATCTTTATGTTTTTCAGTTAGCATTCACTTTTCACTATTCACATAAGGCCAACATTAGAATTTCAATTATAATCATAGATATAACTCCCAAATACCAAACTGGAAGACCTGTGAAGCTCCTAAACTAAATCCCACAAACCCGGGTTGGGTCCCAAACCACCCTGTTGACCTACGGGACCCCAATAGTAGGTCAACCTCCACCAAAAATCTGAGAGGCCTAAGGAAGGGACATTATAAGTGGCTTGTCTATATTTTTATGTCTATCTGGATGATTTGAAGTGAAGCATTGTCTATTCTTGTCTACATTGCTAAGTTAAAAAATCTCCTATGTGGAGCCAAGAACATCAAGCTTTCCCTTGAGAATAATTTTATTTGAATCTCAGAATAGTTTGAATCCCCATTTGATTTTGTTAATAGTCATATGCCCAAAGAAATCCCTTACCATCGAATTAAATCCAAGCTATTGATTTCAAAGGGTCATTCCCTAATCATCATGTGTTAAAAAAGGATACAAAATCCAAACGTTATCCTTGTTTCCAGTCAAAATTAAAATTGCTAAGGTCAATTATTTCCCATCAACTACAAAACCACCATTTGCCTAACAACAAAAGATTATTTAACACTTGTCGGTGTTGGAAATAAGCCACACCCAGACCGATGATGGACTGGTCCAAGAGGGGCCAGTAGCTCAGTGGTAGAGCACTCCAGCAGCGTATGGAAGGTCCTAGGTTCGAGTCCTAGCTGGTCCATGTCTCAACATGGTATCAGAGCCAGGTTTCCTTCTATAAAGCCTAACCGCCTGAAGGAAGATCCGATTAAGATCAGATTGATATCTCCTTGACAGTTTGTATTTTAAAATCACATTATCCTTAAATATAGTTTGGATCAGATTTATATGATTAGGTAATTTTATAAATCTGATCCAAAATTAACAACACTAACATTTATCAATATAGTTTTATTTGCAACACATGTTATATCACAACAAACTAACATGACATGAAAACAAAAACACTTTTGGATCGCAAGGACCAGAAAAGCCAACAAGTAAATATAACACTCACTATATTAACTTGTTGGTAGTTGAACTACTTGCCAAAAGCAAAAACTCGTCAAGGCCCAAAAAAAAACTCGACAAAAACTCAACAACTTAAAAAATTGCTTAAATTTAATTAAAAATGCATTTTTTTTGCAAAATTCAACGAGGAGATGCATCCAATGAGTCAATAAATGAGTATACAAATGAAACAAGTTGAGTCTAGATATATTTGATTGATTTAAATGCATATTGGGTACAAAATGGCATCCTTTTGTGGAATGTCGATGGTTGATAGACTGAAAAACAAAATGAAATAGCAAATTGTTCTTGTAAAACTAAAAGTAAATACTACATCAAAACATTTGAAATCTTCCTCTTCCCAGCTCTAGTGAAAACCAGGGGAGAGATAGAACTAGAGGGTCTGGTCGTAGGAGTCCAATATGGCTTCTCCAGCTTGCCAAAATTAGGTTGAGGGTAGTACCACTCGTGGGGGTCTGAGGGTGAGAGAGAGAGGGGTAGAGAGATAGGTCTAGATCTTGGGGGAGAGAGGAGAGAGTGAGATAGAGTGGTAGAGAGAGGGGGTAAAGGAAGAGAGATAGGGAGATAGATAGGTCTAAAATTTGGGGCAGATAAAGTGAGTGAGGTAGAGAGAGCGAGAGAATGTTGATAGGAGTCTATTGATTACTGAAATTTGACCATGTTTGAAAATTTAAAAGATCTAAAACCTAGAATTTGCATTATAACTCCTAGAGATGTGACTTATACTTAAATGTTATATTTCATGTATATATCCCGATGAAGAGAATGAGATTGACTTGAAACAAAAAATTAGATAATTTTTTGACATTTTTGGGCCTCTTTTTTTTAATGCAGCCGAGTTTTTGCTGAAAACTCGCCGAGTTTTTGCTGTTTGGGCCTCTTTTTTTTAATGCAGCCGAGTTTTTGCTGAAAACTCGCCGAGTTTTTGCTGAAAACTCGCCGAGTTTTTGTGAAAAACTTGCCAAAAACTCGGCGAGTTTCTTCTGTGAGTCACTGGTACAAATACTCGTTGAGCCAAAAAAATCGCGAGTTTTTCAAAACTCTATGAGTATTCCATCTATGGTGAGTGTTATTTTGGCTACTTTTTATTCCCTGAAAATGTTTCCTAGGTTAAAATATCTTCTTATACTATGAGTATGCCATAATTTCCTTTTGTTGCATTTCAGATAGTTCCATCTGATTTAGTAGGTCTTGCTTCATCAATGGGCCTTTATAGAGATCAAGCAATGACTGCCTCTTAGGCATCCCCACCATGCACATATATGGATAGACCTGTATTTAGGCCATCATTACCTTGAGGGCATATGATTGTCTTCGCGTCACTGTATCAATCTCCTATTTTGACCATGTCTTAGACAGTACAAATTGTAGTGTTACAATCTAAACCAACACACATATATATGGTTATGTGCATATGCATGGTATACCGTATTACTATATGCACATGCATGTGTGTGTATATATACACACACACAGCTGTTCATGAGTCCAAGATTAGGAAAAAGACTCAAGACAATGATCAATGCAAAAAATCAAGGTAACTTAGCATACTGCAAAGATTACTACACTGCCAGATTTTTTGTGCCCCCTCTCAATCTGATTTGAAACTCCCTCCCTTCAGCATAATATATTCAATAAGAACTAACTGGTATTCAAGTTAAACAAAAGAAAAAGAAGGATTATAACAATATTTCACTTTTCCACATCAACTAAAAGGAGATATGCTACCTGTTGAAGGTCTAAAAGTTGAGAAAAAAATTGACATATTCTACTTACATCCAAAGCTTTTTTTGCCTCCCTCTCAATCCAAATAATGGCATGATCTGATGTAGCATTGCATGAAAGGACAATGTGTTCGAACCTCCCATCAACAGGGATAGCAGTTTTAACCATCGGCGGATATCTTCCACATCTATGTGACATTAGATCTTAATTAGCCACTGTCTCCAGTGCAGATAGCATTCATATTGATGCATAATAATAATCCAACAAAGAAAGTAAGCAGCATATATACAGACAAGATAAAGAGTGAGCTAAACAATAAAAACAATGTTGATTTACCTTATAAATTTTAACCATAATTATCATACTAATATTAGCTTCTGCCAAGTCCTCATGTCATACTTATGGTTATTGACTACCTGGTAAATACTTGTCATAATTGCAATACTTAACCATACACAGGAGATATATACATAATATTGATAAGTATATAGAAATATATATCTATGTGAATAAACACACACACATACATGAGACTATGGCAAATATAACATGAAAGCATAATTTCCAAGAGAACACTTTAGAAGTGTCTTGACATTTTTTAAACATCATTTTAAACTGAATTGGAGGCGAAGAGAGGTTGCCAAACATTGACAAAGTAGAAAACATCATTTTTTGACTCTAAATAGAAGGAAAAAAAATATTATTCTATGTATGTACAGGCTTTTCCAGAAACTAGAAATGCCGAAATTCAGGGAATTCAATTAATGTTGTGATCAGATATTAATCACTTTGAAATTGATAGAAGGGTTATTCAAGTGTTTATAGCTGTTGAAAATATTTTATGAGTGTAAAAACCCATCCACAGAAAAGTGATTTGTATTTTTTCCCAGATTATAACTAACTGTGGGTACTGTAAGATTGAGACAGACTACATGTTTTTAAAATGGTTTTAATTCTTCACCACTACAATCACAATATGTGAGCTAAAACAATCTCATTTTCATTTTTTCTAGACTATCATGTTTCCTTTTTTAGTTGTGGATTAATCTGAAATACATTAGTTAAAAAGAAACAAAAAAAAGGTGTCCATTGAAGACTAAGGAAGAAGGATTGATCCAAGTAGCAGTTCAACAAAAAAGCCTCTTCAGCACCCATAAGACATCATTCTTTGCCCATCTCTTCCCTCAATCCCTCCAACTTTGAAGAAACAAATGCAGACTTTGAAGGTTTTTTAAAGGAAAGGTAGCTTCGCAGCCAAAGGTTTTTAGAAAAAAATTACTCACTGACTTACCTATCCATAATTCACTCTTTGCCCATCTTTCCCCTCACTTCCTCCAACTCTGAAGAAACAAATGCCGACTTTGAAGATTTTTGAAAGGAAAGGTAGTGAATTATGTTTCATAATTCATAGAAATTTAAGTGCAATAAACCGAATATCAAGAACCATGTCCATCATTCAATTTTGGTCAGGTTAACAATCTTGATCATAGAAACTTTAATTAAGCCACCAACTGGGATACCCTATCAATATCATTCGGCAGAGGGAAAGACAAGAAGATAACCAACAGAAAAGGTCCACCTTCTGTCCACAGAAAAAGAACCATTTTGAAGGTTGCAGATCCACCAAGAAGCAGAGAATACCGCTGAAGCAATTTCTGAAACTGAAGAATCATATTGTGCTTGTCTCTGAGTAGACATATATCTTAATAAATCTATCATAAAATATTCCAAATGGAATAAAAGCTGTTGTAATTTTTTATCTGTAGAGTTTTCTACCTCAAGGTCATTTCTCCACATTAAATATTTGTGTCATCTAGGTGGATGCATGCATTTTATACTTCTCTTAGATATTTTTTGTATTATCTTTCCTACATAAAAAGTTCAGTTCTGTAATCACTATTCTATTCTGCTTTTTAATTATAAAATATCTGTTGATGAGTGTTTATTCTGGAACAGGCAAGGGAATTTGATTTAACTAAAGTAAATCAAATCCATCTCACTTTAGGTATTCTGAAGAACACCAATGCCTGAGTTGCACGCTGTCTGGATGAGGCTTCTTAACTTACACACAAAACTTCCTAAAACCAAAAAATATAACCTATGGAAATCAATCAAACTGAAAAAACAAAAACAAAACAATATTTACAGATTAGTAAATTTTTTCAAGAAGAAAATCTGAAAAAGAGAGAAATTAAAGAAATTTTCCAAAAACATGAAAGCAACTCAAAGTATCATAATTGGACAAGTAGCCAAATATCTACAAAAATAATCAAATTTAAATGATGATAGCTTAGGTCAGGACCATTTAAATTGGTGTTTACAAGATTTCATATTCTTGATGCTCAAATTTAAATCTAGCATTGCAAACACCAAATTTTGTCCAAACTCAAAACCACTTCAGAATCATATGTACAAATGCCAAAAAGACTTGCTCGAATCAACACTCATCACACAATTCATTTCACAAAACTATTAGTTCCTTCCCAAAAGGTACTTAGATTACCCAAAATGCTGACAAACTGTTGATTTAGAAAAAGTCGTTTTCCAGTCTCTCTGCCAAAAAAAAGGCTTCTTTTTATGCATTTTATACCCTTCCCAGAGGTGCATTCAACTGCCGAATTTGGTTACAATATTGATTACATATTTTGTATATCTTGATTAACTGTTGGTGTCTTTTGATGTTCTCATGGCTCCTCAATTTCCTGTTTTTTATTTGGTTGCTCTTAATTTCTTGGAACCATTTACTTTTAAACTAGGGCTTGACCTTTACTTTCCCAAGAGCTTTTGCTTTTTATTCTGTCTGACAGTAAACTGGTTTATGCTTGATGTGGATGCAACAAGTATATTTAACTAGGCTTGTTAAGTTCTTGCATTCAAAACCTTCTCGCTCATCAAAGTCTTCTCTCACAACAATTCTGGATGCACTATAATGACATAACCAAGTTTAATAACAATGTCAGGTCTGGCCTTGTTCAATGCCTGCCTTTGTGCCATCATTTAGTCCCTTATGCCACGTGATCTCTTCTTGCATTACCTGACTCTGAATCCTCATGCTACACTTCTGCATCTCACAGCACCTGGTTCTTCAGCATTACTCTCATGTGGCTTTTCTAGATGCAAGAAGTGATTAAGACCAAATCAAATCTGTTATCATGCACATAGCTTCATCAGGCCCCAACGTTACATATTTCCACTACAAGGGCACCAGAAAGTAAACCCTGAGATAAAATAGGTGAAACTCAAGTTGGATTTCAGTTAGGCATCCAAAGAAATGCATGCATCAAAGTATTAGGAACAAAATCAGATTTGAAAACTCCCTTGCATCAACATAGTTAATGCATCCAAGTGTGTTGATTTCTTATGTGATAATCATGAGATATATAGCTTGGTCATGAACAACAAGTTCTACCTTGGTTACACATAAACAAATACAAACACAATTTAAAGGTAAATCTCAAAACTGTTGCTTTATTGTGTCTACAAACTCTTTAAGTTCCCTGCAACAGTGTGACAAATTCTAACCCTGTAATAAACCAGGTCTAAAACTCGCATTAGAATTGAATCTGATTAATGTCAGCACAGTGATTAATTTTTAAAATTCTGACTTTAAACTGCAATAGTGTGACAAATTGTAACCCTGTAATAATCCAGGTCTAAAACTCGTATTAGAATTGAATCTGGCTAAGGAATTCCCTCAGGTCTTTAAGGCTTATCAGGTGCAAAAAAAATTAAGGAGAATAAAATTACCCAAGGAGGAACCTGGACACAATGAAACAATAAATAGAAATGAAATCCAAATCTCGGGTCCATGGGCCTACTGTGAAGAAATAGACAATCAGGGAGGCAAAACTAATCCAAGAAAAAATCTGGATGGGAGAAACTTACAAAACTTTACCTAAACCAATTTAAAACCCAGATATAGTGTACAAAGAGCTATTGTAAGGAACCAGACCCAATGGAAAATCATACAGATTTAAAAACTTGTATTTGGCCCTATAGGTCTATCAGAAGCAAAGAGGCTTCTTATCAGGGAGATAAAGTGAAACCCAGATGCAATGAAACAGTTGAAACCAATTAAAATCCAGACATCATGGGACCAAGCCCATTGCACTATTGCAGCCATCAGGATTAAAACTGGAAAAGGTTAAGAAAGGCTGAAGGAGCACACCTAGACACAATAAGAAAATAGATATCAGTTTAAAGCAACATAAACCCAAGTTTTAAAACAAAAAATTTCTTGGCTCTACTCAGAATTATGCAAATATGAATGGACAGCTTCAACCCAAGAACCAATAGAAAATAACGATGAACCAAGTGGAGAGAGCTATAAATGTAAACTGAGATATTCATAGGGTCAAACAAAACCAAAACCAAAAGGACACAAGGTAAGTTAATAAAAGAAACAGGGGTGCCAAGCCTAAACCAGATTTGGGTTTACAGAAATCAAACCAGAAAAGAAATGATTGAACATTAGTGGAAGTGCAATAGAAAACCTGGGCAAAAACATCAGGCCTGATTTCAATAAAATTGGGATGTTGGGTGCACCAGTATTTGTTTGATGAAGTGTGTTTATTTATAGAATTGCTGGTCATAAATTTTCAATATAATTAAATTTGGGTAAATCCCTGACTTTCCAAATTCCAACATCATGAGGATTGGCTAAGTTTGGAGCGAAAACATGTTGGAATTGGCCACGAACAGAAAGCAAAAACCAAGATGAATTTTCACAGGCTACAAGCACACAAAATAAGCTGAAATGACATTATCAAAGAGTTGAATCTACAAATAAGCCAATTATCAAAAGTGGAGGTAGGACGGTAGAATACAATGACTGACTTCATCTCCAAAGATGCAACACTTGTGAGCTCACTTGACAATTGTGTGAGCAAGTGGCAAGTATGCATGCTTTCCAAAAATAAATTGCATATATAGGCTAAGTTACCGGTTCCGGTTCGGATTCAGGTTCGGATTCGGGTATGGATTCGCGGATTCGGCAATTTTTTATTTTTTTTGGGGGTACAGGTACGGGTTCGTCCATACACACACACACACACACACACAATCACACATATATATATATATATATATATATATATATATATATATTAGTTTTTTTTAATATATATATGTTCAAACTTCAAACATCAAAATTATATATGTTCACAGTTCAAACATACAAATATGAAACATACAATGTAACTTTCCCATACAATGATACATAAATGATAATAGATAAATCATAAATCATAAATCCATAATTGCCAATGCCAATAAATATTCTGATATTGATATATCGTAAATCATAAATGTAATATCATATTCATAATTTGCAAAAAAGATAATATTCAAGTTTCAAGTTTCAACTGATTCAAGTTTCAAAATGTTAAAATAAGATTAAAAAATTTGTTTTTTAATTGTTTTTCTTTGTTTTCTAACCTGTGGGCCCCGTTTTTGGGAACCCATGGGCTTGGGTTCACCCGGGTCCCCCTTGGTTCAACCTGGGTCCCACCCGGGTCCTACCCAGGTAGCTCGGTTCCCTGTGGGTCCTGCCAAGCAGGACCCACAGGGAACCCAGCTGCCTGGGTAGGACCCAGGTGGGACCTAGGTCGAACCAGGCTCGGACCAGGACCAGGCATGAACCAAGACCAGGACCCGGCCATTTTTGGCAAGAACCGGTAACTGAGTATATAAGCAAGGTAGTGGATGTAGGACGGTAGGATACGATGACTGACTTCCTCTCCAAAGATGCAACACTTGTGAGCTCCCTTGACAAGTGTGTGAGCAAGTGGCAAGTATGCATGCTCTAGGTGTCTCTCAAAGTAAGGACACATGTCTCAACCACGAGGTCAGACAAAACTCTAAAAGTACCTAAATGGAAACTAGAAAGTGAGATTAACTAACTATTTATGTAATGACCCTATTTACACTAACAAAATAAACTCTTTTCTTCCTTTGAATTTTCATTTCTTATTGAATTATTTTTTTTATTTTTTTAAACAATTAAGTTTCACCAAAGCTGTCCTCTTTACCCCTAGAGTTAGACAACAGCTGGCCATTTGGCAAGAAGGCAGCCAGCTTCCATAGAAACAATACAATAAGAGATATTCTAGAAAAGCTTTGGTTTTAATATCATGTTGCAGCACTTTAAAAGAATAATATGGCATTATGGCCAAAAAAGACACTGGAAATGATAATGATCGTGTTGGAGTTATTTGTTGAACCCCACAAGCCCAAAAATCACCTGCAAGCAAAACACCTATCAAATTTGAAGAGAAGCCATGATTGATGCTACGCAACCTTGAGAGAGATTGATCCAAAGAAGAATCTGATATAGATATTACCCTATGATGAAATTGGATAGATTACAATAAATGAATGACTTGCTTTATAGAAAGCAAGAGAAATCTAATTTTAAATTAGGAAACTAAAATTAGCTCAAAGAACGAAAGGTTAGCTCAACTAAGTGAACTTAATCTATTATTAGCCTAATCTGATAAAAGGTAAAAAGCACCTAAGTTTAGCTTCAATGAATAAAGTAATTAAAGGATCTAATTATAGAATTAATTAAATAATGTCCTAATTACTCTAACACCCCCCCTTAAGATTAACATAGGGATAAGCTAAAGAGCTAATGAATGCACGAGTGCAAGCATGAATGGATGGGTCTCAGCAACAAAGGCTTGATTAGTTACCCATGTACAAACCAATGCAATCTCTCATAACCAGAAAAAAGGAGAAAACTCCCTTCGAAAAGAGAGAAAAAAGAAATGAGAAAATAGTACACGTGACTAAGCATGAAGGACTTCACATGTCCCCCCATGTACTAAATTGGTCACAAAAGTATAATTAATATCCCCTCCATACAAGAGAGAGAATGAGGATATGAATCCCCCCAATAAAGAAGCATCTCTTATGCCAATGATGAATGCCTGAAGGCAAAACACAATCCATTGCCTACAAACAACATGTCTCCCCTTAGAAAGAAACAAATCTACTAGAGATATGAGAAGCCACTCCCATCAATTGGAATAAGTAAGAATCCAAATCCAAACTATGTGTACCTTTGAAAACTGCTCATATGTCATTGTGTCGATGAAGGATGACGATGCCACAAACTAATCAAGTACATGCCCAATCAATGTAGAAGGTGACAATCCAGGAATCTCAGAAAAACTAATGTAGAACAATCTCCATGGGCAATGAAAATAAGATAACACTAATGTAGATATCAATAAATAGGAGATGATTGAGATGGTATCTCAATGTGAGAAGTAGGAACTAGAAGACAAATCTTTGATCCATCGAAACATGCAAGATCTGTGATATACTCAAGCTCCTCTAAAGTATCATTATCAAAAGGCATACAATCTGCATGTGCAAGGCAAATAAGACAATCTATTGTAAGATCTTCTAGGAATGGAAAGGTATGAGGGTCTCCATGCATCTTCCAAAGTCTATTCCAAATTGTGTGGGGATAATCAATGTACGATATAGCCCACATAGTGTCATGATCAACACTAGACAAAATAACTCCTACAACATGGTCTATGATAACAACCCAAGCTACGCTACCTCCTAATGTGGCTGGTTTAGGTATGAGTTCATACAAATAAGACAAAAGATCTACCCACCTCAGATGTGTCAAGATGTCATTTTGCCAAGACTCATAATTACCCTTTGTTAGGATAACAAAAGAATGAACAAGAAAAACCCATGATACCTCCTCAAAGGAAATAATCGGACCCCAAAAACCTCAACACACATAAAGCAGATCAAATAAAGATTTCTCGCACAAATAGCTCCATTCCAAGTGCCAAAACATCCAAATAATTTACTAGATGGTGAAAATACAAAATTCTGAATAAAATGTACTTGGTGCAAAATATGGAAAATATGGATGACTAGATTTGAAGAGCTTTGAATCACCTTTCCAATGCCGCAAGAATCACGAAAATCGAATATACTCGTAAAAAGATATGAGCTTAGAAGATAAAACTAAAGATTTGACTTTGAGTGTGTATAACAAAAATTTGAAGTTGAATCTAAAAATGAAACCACCACCACTTGAAAGTGCTCACAAATACCTTTCCAACGACATCTCATTTTCCCAATTTTGACACCATATACAGAAGTTATGGCAAAAGAAGAATAGGCTAAATTTAGCCAGCTAATAACCAATAGACACCCTCCTGATTCGATTTCTATAAAATCTGCTCATTACATGTAAAATCTAACAAATACCCATATGGCCTTTCGGAGCCAAGAGTAGAGCCCAAAAATATCTTTTCTCAAAAGTCTATAGAGAAAATGATATGACCGAATCTTGATTTTTTCCTTTTTTTGTGCTATTTTTAGCCCATTTTTTTTTTTTTTTTCACACAAAATTTGATGAATTTTGAGAAATTAAGAGCAACCTAGATGACTTTTATGGCTGTGAAGAAAATTCAAATTGTTTTTTCTCCAAGATAAGCCAATGTTTCTTCTCAAGCTGGATCTCTTAGAAAATGGACAAGAACTTTGCAGATCTGGTGCTTTGATACCATGTTGGAGTTATTTGTTCAGCCCCACAAGCCAAAGAATTGCTAGAAAGCAAAACACCTATCACATCTAAAGAGAAGCCATGATTAATGCTATGCAACCTTGAGAGAGATTGATCCAAAGAGGAATTTGATATTGAGATCAACTTGTAATGAAATTGGATAGATAACAATGAATGAATGACTTGTTTTATAGAAAACAAGAGAAATCTAATCTAAAATTAGGAAACTAAAAATTAGTTCAAAGAACTAAATATGAGCTCAACTAAGTGAACTTAATCTATTATTAGCCCAATCTAATAAAAGGTGAAAAGCACCTAAGTTTAACTTTAGTGAATAAAGTAATTAGAGGACCTAATTATAGAATTAATTAGATAATGTCCTAATTAATCCAACAAATCGTTCATGAAAATATGAAAAAAATTGAAAGATAAGTGAATGTAAGAAAATGCTAGAATCAATTTTGGGAGATACCTTAGGAGTGTCACGGGTGCCTAAGAGTAGATAATGGCTGATCCATGTATCCATGGACAAGAGAATTAAGAATCCATTAATTCCATTTGTCACTACCTCCAGAAAGAAAATCTTGATATTTTGGACAAAAAAGATTCACTTGGTTTATATCAGAGTTCCCAGACTTGCCGTGAGTCAGGCGAGTACGGCAAGTTCGCTGAGTTGGCGAGTCGAGCAAAGTTCGACGAGTTTTGCCAACTCGGGACTCGGACTTGGTGAGTTTTGCCCATAACTCGCCGAGTCCGAGCTCCAGGACTCGCGCTGCCGCATGTGCAAATTTCGACTTGCAAAAACAAAAAATATAAAAGCTTTTTGACATGTTTTTTTTTTTTAATTTCTTTTCATTTAACCCTAAAAGGTCTTATAATTGCTAGCTGTGAGAAAAAGAGAGGAAAAGTGAGAGAGAGGAAGGAAAACAAGAGGCCATAGGTTTGCAACCAGCAGGGAAGAAGAGCATCAAGGAGACCACAAATCACATTGGGGAGACCATAGGCTTGCATTGAGAGCATCAAGGAGTCCATAGCAAGACTTTGCAACTCATTTGAAAGAGGTGAGAGTTAAACTTTGTAGATTTTGTTGGTTTTTTTAGGTATGTTAATGGATTTTTTCATTTGTTTGTTAAATTTTTTCAGTTTAACAGTTAACTTTCCAAATCTTGAATGTTTTTATTTTTTTAGTTTAACTTCAATGAGAGAAGTAGAATAATAGCAAAGTGCAAACCCTACATTTTTTAGAAAAAAATTGTAAACATGTATTTACAATTTTTTTTTTTTTAAAAGTAGGGTTTGCTATTTTTTTCTATTAGTTTATAACTTCATAAAATATTCTTATTGCAGCAACCTTCACGGTTTAAAAACATTCATTTTACACAATGCCTAAAAAGGATGAGGCTTGGAAATATACCGAAGAGTTTCTTGGTAGACAAAAAAATCAAACAAAATGTTTTTTTTGTAACGAAATTAATTTTGGTGGCATCAATAGATTTAAATACCATATTGTCGGCATACCTGGCCATGATATTGAGGTATGAAAATTACAAACTGCTGAGGCAAAACGTTTCTGTTATGTCCAATTAGAAACACATGAACAAGAAAAGTTAACTAAGAAGAGGCAATTGGAAGAGTTAAGTGCTATTGGCTCCCATGCACCCGCATCTGCATTTGCATCCGCATCCGCATCCGCAGGCTGTGTTGGAGAGGGTTCTTCCATGCCTCCCTTTCATCCTAGTGCTTTTGCTAGTGCTAGTGCTTCTACTTCTAGTCCTCCTAGTGGCACTATTACCTTTGGCCCTAGAATTTGGAAATCCAAGTTGGATAGTTATTTTGTGCCACGCAGTACTCCTGGTGCACAACCCTCGCTTGAGAGCATGGGTTGGAACAAGGAGGTTCATGATGCTGCAAGAAAACAAATTTGCAAGTTTTGGTACTTTTGCAACATTCCATTTATTGCAGCCAGGTAATTCTTTTTTATTTGATTGCTTTAAGTTTAAAAGTAAATTTATAGTTTGAAGTTGAACTCTACTTTGTCTAATCATAATCTATTTGTGACAGGTCTCCTTATTGGCAAGGCATGGTAGATGCCATAACCATTTGTGGTGCGGGGTTTAAAGCCCCTACACATGCTGAGTTAAGTGGCCCCCTCTTGTTAGAAATGGTTGAGGATATGAAAGTTGAGCTAGAGGACCACCGACAGTCTTGGAGCCAAAAGGGTTGCACCATCATGACAGATGGTTGGACGGATAGGAGAAAAAGAACACTCCTAAATTTTCTTGTTTCCTGCGGAAGTGATTGATCATTCTAATTTGTACTTCCCTAAATGCATTGAATAAATTAAATTTTGATTTGTTGAACCTTGATTGATACATGATAATTGATAATTATTTTGCTCTATTTTCAGGATCCACCATGTTCTTGAAGTCTATTGATGCTTCCTCACATGTGAAAAATGCCACATACTTATGTGAGGCTATTGAGGAAGTCATACAAGAGGTGGGGGAAGAAAATGTGGTGCAGGTGGTGACAGATAATGCAGCAAGTTATGTTGTTGCAGGTAAACTTTGAACTTTTCAAGTCTTGATGGAGAGGCATCTATGATTATTTAAAATTTTCTTAACACATTAAAATTTCTAATTAATTTAAAATTGTTGTAGGTAAACTTTTGATGGAGAAGCACCCAATAAAATTTTGGTCTCCATGTGCGGCCCATTGCCTTGACCTCATGTTGGAGGATATTGGTAAGCTTGACTAGGTGAAATCAATAGTTGAAAGGGCCAAAAATACCAGTAAGTTTATCTACAATCATGCATTGGTCCTTAGCATTATGAGGCAATACACGGGGCAAAAGGAGTTGGCTTGTCCTAGTATCACGAGGGTTGTCTCAAACTTCCTCACACTGAAATCCTTGATGAAATCAAAGGCGGCTTTGAGGCGTATGTTTGTTGGTGAGTAGTGGACTTCCTCATCCTATGCTACGACCACTGCAGGGATAGATGTGGTAAATTGCATTTTTGATGAGCCAGGTTTTTGGACCCCTTGTGGAGAAATCGTGCAGGTAAATTTATTACACTTTAACATTTAGTATCTACTATTTAGTAATTTACTTTTAATTTATTAACAATTTAACTTTGCAATTTTGTTTTTTTTTATTTAATTTGTGACGTAGTTGTTTTTGTTTAACATTATGTGTAGGTCACTAAGCCCCTTGTAGTTCTCCTACGAGTTGTTGATGGGGAGAAGCCCTCTATAGGCTATATATATGAGGGTATGGATAGGGCCAAGGAGGCCATTAGGTCCATATATGCAGGAGATGAGGATAAGTATAGCCCCATTTGGGAGATTATTGATAGGAGATGGCAGAACCAGCTTCACAAGCCCACCCATGCAGCAGCCTATTACCTCAATCCGACATTTCGATTTCGTGATGACTTCAAGGCGGATGAGGAGGTTCTTAGTGGCCTGTATACAATGGTACAAAAGTTGTGTACTGATGGCACAACCTCAAGTACAACGCTCCAGCTGGATAAATATAATAATCAAGAAGGGGCAATCTTCGCAAACAACATGTGCATAGAGGCTCGGACACAGTTGCAGCCAAGTAGAAATATATGTAAACTTAAGATTCTTAAGTTTATGGCTTATGCATTTTAATTTTTGATTTTATAATCTAGCCTTAAAATTGGAAATGAGATTGATTTTTTTTTCTTTTCGTTATTTCAGATAGATGGTGGCAAATGTTTGGGCCCTCAACCCCAAACCTTCAAAAAATTGCCATCCGTATTTTGAGTCAGCCATGCAGCGCTTCCGGGATGTGAGCACAATTGGTCCATGTTCGAGCACATCCACTCAAAGAGGCGTAATAAATTGTCTGTGCAGAGGTTGAATGATCTTGTTTTTGTTCATTACAACCTCCGCCTTAGGACCACACAAATTTTGGACACCGACTCCTCTCCAATCACTTTAGTGGAGATCGATCCAAAGTCTGAGTGGATCACTGAGTCTACCGATCCCGTCTTCACTGAGGAGGACCATGAGTGGGTTGACCAGGCAGACAGAGAGGCTGAGGCTGTGGCTATGGCAGAGGATAGAGCACGACCTGACATAGGCACAATTGATGTTGATCATTGTGGCACCTCACAGGTGGAGACTATGGCTACTCAGTCATCCAGGACCTACCTTAGACGCATTTGTAAGAGGCAGACAGACTACTCTGAGGTTGAGGCTGAGGATGAGCTAAAGCCTAAGCCATAGACTTGTTTTTGTTTACAGTTAGATATATGTTTGGGAACATTTGATGTCAAGGATTTTATATACATTTGACAACATTTATAACTCTATATATCTATGTTTTCTATTTCCTTCAGCTACAATTTACATTTCTACGCATGTGATGGATGTATGTTTGTGTATGTGATCAAATTAGCTTCTATTTGATGATGTTATAGTGTCTTTAAGCTTTATTCAATAATGGGTGCATGAAACAAGTTTTAAATCGTTAAAAATCTCTAAATTTCAAGGGTTTTTTTAATTTTGCTGAGTCGATGCCAAGTCATAGCCGAGTCACGAGTCGAGTCGAGTCGGGTCGGCCTTCCCGAGTCTGAGCCGAGTCTAAGTCTGGGAACTTTGGTTTATATAGTCATTTTCGTCAATTGGTTTACAGATTTTGCTAGTCTCAAAATCATTTCCACTGGATGACTCATAGGTCTATATTTACCGGTCAAACAATGGAATTCATCAATGAAGCTTAGTGGGTAACTTGGGGAAAGTGTCTAACTGTGATATAGTGATTTTCATGTTAGTTTGATATCATATTGTGGAGTTATATCTTCTGCGCTGAGGTTGTTTGTTATATGCTACACATTTGTATCACTGTTTGTCATTTGTCACTGTTGGTGAGTCAAAAACCTATTAGTACTTCTCATATTTTCCTCAAACCTCTGGAAGTGATTCAGACATGCATTCTTGGTCCTTGTTCACTTAAAAAAAAATATAAAGAGGTTAAGGGATCATTGGATGCTGTATGTTAGAGTGTTAAAGATAGGTTGTAATAAAGGTCATGGGAACTAAGCCATTTGTAATCTTCAGAGTTTGTGCATAATAAATTAAAAAGATACATCGTGTCCTCCTAAGGCTTAAGTGCTCTTGTATGTGATGTGATTTTTAGTATTGATCCAGTTATTTTATAGAGTATATGTACTAACTTGATTACCAGTACAGCCTACCACCCCTAATTACATTCGCAGTTGTATCGTGAATTTTACAGTATATGCTAGAGTATGCAATTAATTACTAATTTTATTACCAGTACAGCTTACCGCCCTGAATCACATTAGCAATGATACCATAAGTTTGACAGTATCTAGGTATCATGTGCTAGAGTATGAAAATGTAACTGAAAAAAAAGCATACAAGACAAAGCAGTAGCAAACAATAATTTAACTGTTCACTTGGAAGCTGCAGCAGGTTAGTAGCTGCTACAAATATAGCTCATGAATGAAAGGAAAATGGACAATCATAATCTCATTGATGAGAGTAAATGTATACCAAAGAGTTCCTTTAAACCTGCATGCCTTCATACATGAACTCAAGGGCTAGTTCAGAGTAAAATTTAAAAGTTTTGAACTATATTGTCACAGGAATGTGAATGCCTTTGACATTGGCAAACATGATTTTGTGAGAGATTTTTAAATGGCCCTAATGGTCGTCCAGATTAAGTATCCTTTTTCACTTTCAAATTTCATTTTGTAAATTATCTCCAGCATTCTACAGCTGTTTTGAAGGACTCTGCTTTATGAGAGGATTTCATCTGTTTCCAGTCACCTCGGAAATCTATCAAATTGCTTTATAACAAATAAAACTTGTTAAATGGTCACTAAGACATCTTGCAAGTAAGTAGTAGAGATTATTTCAATTGAAATAAAAATTTATGGCAATAACAAGAGTCACTATAGAAACAAATATATACTTGAGCTCAAATAACTGACATAGCCATACTTGAATATCACAATTTGTGGCATTTGAATGCAAATATTTAATAACATGGTTCCTACAAATCAAAGGCAATTTCTTCCAACTAATGTCTGGTCCTAACTGCAACCAATATTTGTGTATTCTGACTGCTGATAAAAGACTCACATTCTTACCCGCAGAATTTTCTCTCCACAATGTGATAAAGCCGTCCTGGAGCATAGAGCCTCCTTGGATCTTTGAGCTTCTTCTCATCAGATGTAAATGTATCTCTCATGCATCTGACGCATAATAAACAAGGCAAGCTGTCCCAATGCATTCGCACTCTTAATCTTTCAATTAGATATCAATTGAGCAATATAAGACAAACTATCAAAGACAAGCAGTAGCTATGAGCAATTACTATACATGAAAAGCATCATTCTAAAAGATAGTCAAGTGAATTTATAAATAACACTCGCTCAATTAAGGAACTTCAGAATCGATATAATGCAGTTAACAGTGACAGGGTAATCGAGAAAGATAATTCTACCAGTGTGTAAGAAACCATCAGTGCAAGTATTTTCATACCAGAAAACTGACTTAAAAATGTCTTCCAATGGAGTAGCAGTCCTTGGCAAGAAATCATCCTGCAGGAATTTGCACGAACACAACACAACAAATTCACAACATGCACTGACTATCAACAAAGTAACAATTTTCTTAAGTCAAGATGAAATAACATCTGTCAATGTTACATGTTAACCCTGGATTGAGAGAGAAAGAGAGAGAGAGAGAGAGAGAGAGATTAATGCCAATGTGACAAAAAGGTACAACCAACAGTGGTAGCTGTATAAAGTGTCACGAAAGAAAGAACAGTAAAGACAGCTGCACAAGACAATGGAATCACTGAAACAAAAGTATACCTAAAAGGACAAATTGCACCAGCAGTATATTCCTAGAACTCCCACGGATATAGTAATGCCAAGTGATCTACCCCCAAAGAAGAGAGAGAATTGGACTAGCTATACCCTCGTTATCATCAATTTGTGACAGAGAATCATCAACAACCATGTAATTCCACTAGTAGACCTGAAGGTGTCATTTAGAATATGACTCAAAAGAAGAGTATAAAGGGCAAACCAACAAGGAATAAGAGATGATGCTGTTCTAACATCCAAGGCCATAGATCTGCTAAAATTAGTAAAGAAATTAGAAGCACAGTCCCAGCCATGAGCTCTTATCCAATTACAGAATAGAAATCAAAATGCAGAAAATAGAAAGATCTTTACCTAAAAACCAGGAGCAGAGGCTGCTTAGGAAATTATTTTGCAGAGATCAAAGGGTTAAGGGCTCAGGATTTGTAGCAACTGCAAAAAGTATTTAGGCACAAAGCATAATTACAGCCAATCAAAATCAGTTTACAAATATTTTTCAATGTTTATCGGTATCCTCATACACATCCTCTAGATTTTTTCTGCAGTTAAAATTCTATCATTCATGAGAGCATGTCATTGTAAATGTGCCCCATAATTATCTCAGCAGTACTCACTGATTTTTTCAGGAATGCATCTGCATGAGGCCATTAGGTATATATACATACTATGATCATATGACCCAGATTTGTCAATGGTCTGAAAAGTGGGATTTGACTTGGCACATGGCATTTTTGGCAATAACTTGACAAAGAGTTGACTAAATGCCATCTTAAACAACCCAACTCAAATTGGATATGAATTTATTTATTTTGATCAGTAATATAGGTATTTTATTAATATTTAATCAAAAAGATTACATTGCTGGAGTACATACTATTATCGGACTCTGTAAGAGAAAAATAACAGAGTCAAGTCTGAGAAATCAAACCCTAACCACCATACTTGCAACCAAAAAATTGCTACAGCCCGATTCCAACCAGGGCAATTTCCAACAAAAACTACCACCATACCATCCGACACCTCCATGTTGACAACAAAACTGAGATAGTCACACGAGGGACATCCATAGACACATTGAAAGACTTTCCAACTGTGAAGACACAACTGAAATAACACCATTAACCCTAACCACCATTAACAATGTACAGACCCAACCTGACTGTAATATCATTGAGAAATACAAAAAAATCTGTAACCCTACACATATAATGCAAATTTTCCAACCGTAAACAACAAGAAACCATTAACCAAAGCATTATACAAAAAAACATTTTTCACATTCACAGGGGGCCAATAACCAGAACCACCACCAAACCACCATCCATGCATCATACCAATTTAGTGACCTCGAGCTTGCCTGCCACGATGCCTACCCCTTCGTCTATTCGCATTTCCACCACCCGCATTGGCCATCGGAACCACCACTCCGCCACCCATGACCATCCTCTGTCGCAAGAGGTTTTTCAATGAGTCCCACACAAACCGCCTCCGCACACTGCTTGTCTCTGTTATACCCGGTTGGCCATCTCATGAAGGGAACAAGTTCATGGAGGTCCACCATCCTCTGGTCCACAAAGCACTCACTCACATCAAACCCCACGCCTACAATAGCCCATTCCAGAACTGAGTCCAGACCCACCAACCACTCATCGTCCAGAATTGACCTCACCACCCATAGGACATTCTCTGTGGAGTCCCCCAATTCAAGACCCCAAGCCACCACCATGGTCACCACATCCATATTCGACCGGAATCTGTGCCTCGCATCCAGGAAAACCTCACCAAACAGCAACTCCATTAGATGGATGAATTCATCATCCTTCACCTTGAAAAGCCGCTTCATTCTCAGTGGCATAATGAGCCCAAAAAAGGCAGAATGCGGTCTGTCAGTTTATAGAGGGAAATTCGCTTCCATATCCACCTACCACCTCAAATTGTTGCAAGAAGAAATGAAATTGACAGTGACACGATAGCCGCTGACCGCCAATTTATTGTCCCACATACATGCGATGTCCCATCATGCATTAACTTCCCTTACCACTTCATCAATATTTCATCATGAAAGCAAACACCAGCTTAAAAATCATCAAAAACCAAGGTAAGCAAATCTTCAAAACGTACATCTCCAATCTCATCAAACCCAACCGCCCACTTTGACAGGGTGTCAGCTACGTCATTTGTTGACCTCCGAACATGACCCACCTGAAAGCTTCGAACTATTGCCAACTCATCCCTAATTGCTGATATAATCTTGCTCAGATGCCATGCGTGACATTCGCCTACTATTATCACATTTATGATGATTAGTGAGTCGCCTTCCACATGAAGCTTGGAAAAGCCCAAATGCTTCGCAAAACGAATTGCCATTAATGCTGCCATTGCCTCCGCTATATTATTAGTCCCGTTATCAATACGTTTTGAACCAAATGCCCATATATTACCTTGCCAATCCAGAGCCACAAACCCAATCCCCGACGGTCTTGGATTACCCCTTGAAGCTCCGTCAAAGTTTATTTTGATCCATCCCTCCTCTGGTTTACACCAACTCTTCCTTTTTTTGATTATCAATACTTGGATTCACTCGACAAAGCCCATTCACAGGCCAATTGGTTATGAAATTTTATAATTAGCTTGAAATGTGATAAAAAAATTGGCTAAGAGTTAACTCTGCCCATTTTCTTAGAGAGCAAATTGAAACTCTAGAGAACTCAAAGACTCACAAAAAGTATTATGAATCTTTGAATTATATGTGTATGTATGTTAACCTTACATGAAACTTTACGCATGGTCCTTAGCTTTAGCCTCACTTAAGTATCTTATCTTTCCATTTTGGAGCACATGCAACCCCATTTAAGGCAAAGTTTCTTGTTTTGTTTAAATTATTTTATTTTTTTCACTCAACTCAATCTTTGCATGCAAAATGCATGCTTCCTCAACTTTTGTGTATCCTGCTAGATTTATTTGTGGAGAGAGCATTAGCCATTTGAGTGCTGTTACACTCCCGATTAAGTCTGCAAATTGTACCTAGCCAATAGTCCTCTTCCTTTGCACGCTCAGAGTACACTCAAAATTTTGAAAGACAGAATATCACTGGAGACTCAATGCTAGAATGGTGATGGCAAATGCTACAGAATCTTATGGGAATTCAGAATGATTCGTGACCTTAAGAAATATAACAGTTTTTTCTGATTAAGGTACATGCAGTTTATTTTACCGTATATATCTGTTGTGACGTATTCACACATCGTCCCATTGCAAATGGGGACCCCTACTTTCTACTTTCTAGGGTTTGTTTTTTAGGTCTTTTGGGTTCTCGTCTATTAGCCTTTGCACTTTGAGAGTTGTGAGAGGGATCATTAAGATAGCAGGCAATGCTTGAGCTAGGGTGAGTCAGTAGATTGTCCAGGTCAGGGATTCTTTGAAAGCCTTCCCCAGGTCAAGTTTTGCTCTTATTTCTAAGTGTGACTAGCCTGAGTTTGAAGAGGTCAGTGAAGTTTTGTGAGTGAGTGCCATCTTTGAGAGTTTAAGATTGGTCCAATAGGTGAAAGATGAAGCCCTAGGCATGATTTGGTGTGAAGATGACTTATTTATCCTCTGGGAATGCCTTGTGCAAGGCCAGATTTGGTGAGATGAGTGGAAAAGGTCAAGAAACTTGAGCTAATCATGAAATTCGCTCCTGACCCTTCCAAAGGGTCCAGAGCGAAATTTCACAAAGGACCTAAGTTTGACCTAAGAAAGTGAGGGGTTGAGCGAATTTGCAAAGTTATGGAAGAAAATGCATCAAGGGGTGAGTCTAAGGCAAAGTCAAGTCAAATTCAAGGTAATTTGAGCCTAGAATAGGAATTTCGCTCCTGACTCTTCCAAAGGGTCTAGAGCGAATTCCTCTATAAGACACCCCACCTTGACCCAAACTAGGAACTAGCTCATCCCCAAGCATTAGTGAAGGCAAAACACTTGTTTGAAAGAAGAAATGTGGGAAATGAAGTCAGGATTTGAGCCCAAGGAAGAATTTCGCTCCTGACCCTTCCAAAGGGTCTGGAGCGAAATTCATATAAGACCCTATTTTCTTCACAAAATCTTGAAGTGAATGCCAATTGAAGTTGGATGATGATAGGGGGAGGCCTAAGAAGTTATATCCAAGCCAAGGAAGGGAGAAGAAGGGTAAGAAATGAGCTCAAAGAAGAATTTCGCTCCTGACCCTTCCAAAGGGTCCAGAGCGAAATTCACATAACCTTTATTTTCTTCCTTGTTATGGCCAAGTTTTGGATTTCTAAGCCATGTTTGTGAGGCTTTGATGTGTTCTAGCCTTTGAAAGGAGGTTTGAGGCGATGAAATGGTGAAAATCAACCCAAAATAGGAATTTCGCTCCTGACCCTTCCAAAGGGTCCAGAGCGAAATCCTCAATTTGACCCCCTATTTTGCCTAAGACATTGAAAAGACCTTGTTTTGAGCTAAGTGGATGGTAAATGGACTTGATTGTGGTGAGGAGAGGTGAGTTTGATCAAATTTGAAGGTAAATTGAATGGAAGAAGTGAGAAATCAACCTAGAATGGAAATTTCGCTCCTGACCCTTCCAAAGGGTCTAGAGCGAAATCCCCCATAAACACTATTTTCTTCCTTGTTTAGACTAAAAGCCTTGTTCCTTGGACAAATTGGGGATAAATGGACATGTTCTTGCCTTAGGAAGTGAATGAAAGCATTGAAAAGTGAGGTTTTTGTCCAAGATTGGGAATTTCGCTCCTGACCCTTCCAAAGAGTCCAGAGCGAAATTCTCCATAAACCTCATTTTCTTCCTTGTTTAGACCAACATCTTAGTTCCTTGGGCATATTTGGAAGTGGATTGACATGTTTTTGCCTTAGGAAGTGATTAGAAGTGAAGGAGTGAACGATTTTTTCCTAAATCATGAATTTCGCTCCTGACCCTTCCAAAGGGTCCAGAGCGAAATTCTTGAAAACACCTATTTTCCCTTTAGATGAGGTCAAATCCTTGGTTTCTATGGCATGGTTGAAGGTGTATTGGTTTATATTAGCTTTGCAATGGAGATTGGAGTTGAAAAGACGAAGAAATGAGCTCAAAATCATGAATTTCGCTCCTGACCCTTCCAAAGGGTGTTGATACATGATAGCTTTGGTAAGATAAATGAAGTCTCTCATTCAATCATCTATCTCATCGATAGACTATAATAGACTTCACTTATTATTCCTTTGTTCTATCATTTGATATTACTATTATAATTGCTCTCCTTACATATATGGTGCATTATCGGTTTTACCGATTATAATCATACAAACTGATGTTAAATTTACAATAATGCTAGGATCGTATTTCACAATCTGTGTTAATATATAAACATTGCAATCTAACAATAAACAGTAACCTTGATATCTCGATTGTTATCGGGCTTCATTGTTAATGCCACCGATTAGTTATCGGACTTCATTGTTACGCATTGACACCGATTAATATTGGCATTAGATTGGTTACGTATTGCAAATGAAAAGGCACGATCAAGTGCCATCTTGATCGGCCATGTCTAATAGACATATCCGATCAAGGTGTCACTTGATCGTCCCTATTTTTTTATATATACCGATCAATGATAAATGGAGAAGACATCGAAATTATTAATGCTCTATCTCCACCTACAATACACAGAATATAATTAATCACCAGAACAATTATATTGTGATAAACATTTACATTGAAATACAACAACATTATATATATACCTTGATCATTGAATTGGAATTTGAAAAACATTTACAAAGGGTCCAGAGCGAAATTCCCAAAATCTCTTTTTTCTTCCAATTTTGTGTCAAGATAAACATTGACCAAGGTGAAATGAGCTTGGAGATACCCCTAGGCATGCCTTTGAATGGCTTGTGACCACCAAAAATGAAGGTTTTTGAGCTAAATCTTGAATTTCGCTCCTGACCCTTCCAAAGGGTCCAGAGCGAAATCCTAAATAGGTCCTGTCCCTCGCCATGGTTTTGAGCGAATTTCTCCTTTCAAGCCATTTTGAGGTCAAACAAGTGTTGTCTTCGTGAGAGGGGGATCCAAAGTTGAGAGTCAAAGGAAAGCAAGGTATGAAGAATGAATCTAGGTGAAGGAAAACAAGTAAATCTTGGATTTCGCTCCTGACCCTTCCAGAGGGTCCAGAGCGAAATTCTCAAAATCACCTAATTTGCTCATGATGAAGGCCAAAATGTGAATTCCTAAGCATTGGTGGAGCAAAGATTAATGTATACTTACCTTGAGAAGCAATTTGGAGCAAGGAAGGGATGGAATTGTGTCTTAATCATGAATTTCGCTCCTGACCCTTCCAGAGGGTCCAGAGTGAAATCCTTTGAAACTCCTATTTTTCACCTTGTTTGAGCTAGGCAAAGGGCTAATTTTGAGATCATGATGAGAAGAGGTTTGAAGGCTAGGCCTAAGATTATGAAATGATGAAATGAGGTCTAAATTGAGCAAAATAGCCAAAATCGCTACTGACCCTTCCAAAGGGTCTAGAGCGAAATTCCTATAGGGCCTATCCCTAGAGAGGATCTTGAGCGAATTTCACTATAGGGCTTGACCTTGGAGAGGATCTTGAGCGAATTTCACTATAGGGCTTGACCTTGGAGAGGATCTTGAGCGAATTTCATTCTAATGCCTTCTTGTTGATGATTTAAGGTAAGAAAAGCTATGTTAGAATGAATATATTATGTGTACTTAATCATCTTTTGGTTTGTTTTGCAGATGGAAGAAAATCAGGCCAGGACAAGGACAACCTATTCTAAGCCCATCATCATTAAGGACATTCCAAATGCATAAAGGAGGACTCAAGGTGTTTTGAAGCGTTGGAAGACTTCAAGTGTTCGTGGAGTTGCAAGCTAGCCTCAAGATCTCATTCTACCACACAAAGGAACCACTTAATGACAGAGGAGGACCTTACAAGCTCTTCAAAGCAATATGAGCTACCAGAGGAGAAAGAAAACTTGACCGTGAGGAGGCCTCATCAAGTACATGTAAGTCAAAGAGGTACATCATTCATCGCATCATCAAATTGAGACAAAAAAGAGATCAACCAAGACACAGACGTCAGACAAGGTGGCATCCCAGTCATTCTTTCCTCCAGTCGGATTGGTCCAGCTCAGCATGTCCAGATTCAATGTACCTAATTTATCGGGGACGGCACTAACTTCGGTGTACCTACCCCTGCTTCCTATTGGTCCTCACTCCTTGAATGTAATTTTCTCATTGGCTAAGGAAGTTTGTTATAACAAACCCTAATTAGGGTTTCTGTCTTGAAATCCTAGCCATTGATTCTAAGTAAATCAGAGCCATCAATTTGTAAAGGGCTCTCTATATAAAGCCCTGGCTCTTCATTTGTAAAGGTTAACAGTCGGTGAATAGCTAGAGGTAGTCAATAGTCACTAGTGGTAGTTCAAGAGTAATTAGTTTTTAGGGTAGAGTAGAAAGAGAAGGCAAAGCTTGTTGTCAAGACATTGTTGCAGAAGACATGTAAACTTCATTGAAGAAATGGTGAATTCTATGTGTTAATTCAACAATTTGCATGGTCTATACTTCTCAAATTTAATTTCATGTTATTAGATGAATGGAAGGAATTTGTATGATCAATGGTGAAATTTGTATATCCATACTACTAGCGGTTTGTTGATTGCAAACTTGCCTTACGTAGTCAACTAGAATCATTCAGCTTAAGCTTAACTTCAATTATCGCTTATTCATCGATATGCATCAACTTGACAGTGTCTATGCTTGTAGCGGTGATTTGAACATCATAAAGCTATCCTTAGAAGATCGCACTAGCCTTGTGGAGATGATCATAGCATGTCAAAGCAAGACTTAGTTAGAGTTTCATCAAAGGTTATCCATTGCTCCTACATTCCTAGTGTTAGAATTAGATCCCTCTCCAACCCTTATCCTATTTTCCTTTTTTAAAAATAGGACCAGTAAAGTCTCACGTTCCAGTGATATCCAAAGCAAATCAGATGCTCAGGCGTTCGGATGTAAGTCCCTTTGTGATTCCAGCAAATCACATCATACCGCAAGAGCTTATCCACAAGTAGAGAACCTACATATAAGAACCTTGGAGTTGCCTCGATTGATCCTTTGGCGAAATCTTCAGCATTCGGGGAAACTTTGTTCAAGAGAGGATAAGATACCTTGGTATTTTATTTTGTGTTCGCATGTGCATGAAAAATACATCAACAACATCCAGCATGGGGCAAGCAAGCAGTAAAGTGTTCACATGGAATTTTTTTGGTGATCTTTCCACAAAACTTGCATTCATGAGATAAGTAGTAGAACTTATTTTGAGTAATTTCATTTTTCCATTTTCCTTAGGAAAATTGATTATATTTGGTGTCCCTATGCTTCAAAAATAGTGTTCAAATATATGTAATGTCCCCATTTTGAAATAGGATTTAATAATAAATAATAATAGACATAAAATAATTAAAATGTAATTAAGTTAATCAATGGTAATTAATAATAAATAATGACATAAAATAATAAAAATATAATTAAAATGTAATTAAATTAATGAATGGTCAAAAGGCATGGAATGAAGAGTTGTGACTCTTTCAAACATGAGATATAAGAGAGAGAAGAGATCATTTGAAAAGGGATAAGGAGGAGGGAAGAAAAGAATGAAGCATGAGAATCAAGGAAGGCTTAATGCAGGAAGAAAGGAATGGGAAGTAGATAAGGTTGTGTCTCTTTGAAAGGGCAAAAATTATGAAGATTTGTACTATTTCAAAGGGTTCTAGTTGTGACTCTCTCAAACATGAGATATAAGAGAGAAGAGAACATTTGAAAAGGGATAAGGAGGAGGGAAGAAATGAGTGAAGCATGGGAATCAAGGAAGGATTAATGAAGGAAGAAAGGAATGGGAAGTAGATAAAGGTTGTCTCTTTCAAAGAGCAACAATTATGAAGGGTCGTACTATTTCAAAGGGTTCTAATTGTGAAAAGTTTTGTCTTTTTCCAAGGGGCAAGCATGATGAAGAGATGTGACCTCTCCCTCACATGGGAAGATATAAAGGGAAGAAGGTTCATTTGAGGAAGAGATGGAAGGGAGATCACTTTGGAAAATAATATATTATTCTCAAAAGATGTAATGAAAAGTGGTGACTCAATTGTTATGAAAGGTGGTGCCTCAATTCCTATGAAAGGTGGTGACTCTTCCACCAATAAAGTATAAAGGAGAGATCATTCCAAGCATTCAAGGATCATGGAATGAAATCAGATTGAATATTAATAATCAAACATACAGCAGTTTGAATATGTTTGGGGATTTGGGTATGAGTTCTTTATGCACAGCATGATGAATATTATTTGCTCATTGATGATTAGTAATATGCTGTTGTTTATAACTGTTTGTAATATATATGACTGCTAAATATACAGCAGTTTGAATATATGACTGTTGTTTATAACTGTTTGTGATACATAATATATATGACTGTTTATAATAAATATCTGACTGTTTATGACTGCTTAGGATTCATTATATATCCTGCTTGATTGTTATATTCAGTCATGATAGGGGCAATGAGGGATTACAAGGAGGGGAACAGCGATGGGGTACTCTTCTAGGTACGCCACCTCATGGTGGTGACCGAATGGTCCCATGAGGCCAAGGGAGTACAAGGGGTACTGCCTTTGGGCTTATAAGGGATGGACTTCCGGGCACCCTATCATAAATACACCTCAACCCTCTATCATGGTAGATCAATCATCAACATACTAAGGAGTCCAATCATAGGAAGTGGAATTGGATGACATGATGAAGGGGAACGGTTATAGGACCTCACAAGGTAAACCACCTCATATGGATGGCACGGGCCACATGAGGCCAAGAGGGATGATATATCCACTCTTGGGCCTAGGGTAGAGGATCTCTAGGGCACCCTATCAAGTCACCTTATTCTAGCTTCCCTATTGTTGAATTTCTCCAATAAATTAGAGATATCTTATGATTAGGTTAATGTTACTAAACCTAGTAGAATTTTAGGGCAAAAACTAGGGCATTTGTTAAAGGGCACATTACAATATATCATAACATGTTTAATAATTGTAAAAAATGGACATTGTTTTGATAATAGAAACTACAGAACAAAGCTCCTTTTGAAAGGTAGCTCAAAAATGTTCAATAGGATGCTTAACTCAACAGGTTTTTATCTTTATCTTGTATAATATGTTTAGCACTTGGGCTTGCATGTAGTCTAGTCTAGTAGGCCTCTCCAATCAAACTTTTAACTTGTTTTTTGCAAATCAACACAAAACAAAATAGTAGAAGCATTCTTCAAAGACAAGAAGATTGTTAAGACTTTACTAAACTTGTAATGTCCCCATTTTCGTGAGCATTAGAGTTCGAGGGATTAGCCTATTATTTGGACTCTCGTAGGCTAATATGTTTGGATAGAGAGTCTCTGTGGCAATTGATGGAGATCGTTGTCACTCCATATCTTCAATTCAGTCTCAGGTTCAGTTTCAGGCCTTTGTATATCAATGTTTGAGCTTAGTTGAGGAACTTAGTATTTATAGTAAGTCAATATGGCAATGAAGCTATTTTTAGTTAGGGCACCTGGACACATGGGGGTTATACAGTGTTGACCCTAGCTTTTGACAACACGTCAAAAGACTGAATATTGACGGAGATATTACTATTTTAGTGTTTAAGGTATTTAATTAACTTATATGATTATGAAAATTAAAAAGCCACTTAAAATATTATAAAGTGATTTTAAAATCACTTAAATCATAAAGTTCGCCCAGATTTGATTTAAACTATGGAAAGTAAGTTAAAATACATTTAAATGTATTTAAAATTGCAATTGGGCGTACCTTTTTGGAATTCGTGCCATTTGAGGATTATAAGAGGCAAAAGCAAGTCAACCTCAATTCATTATTGATTATTTGACATTGCTTGGTTTTTGCTTTGTGGATTTTCTGAGACAAGGGTTTCAAAGGGTTTGCTATTGAAGAACAACAACTCTTCATGGATCGATGATTTTGAGGCTATGAAAGATCAGTTGAATTATTGCAATTGTGAGGGCTTCATCTAGGAGTCTTACTGTGCTTCATCAGAAAATATTTCCTTCAGTTATTTGCAGATTTTTGAATAAGGGAAGGGGCATTTAGGTTTAGACGCCCCAATTTGCAGCATTTTTTCAATCCAATAAGTCAGTCGTACCATCTCTCTTGCTGGCCGTACATATTCCAGCTTGGCATGTGGGGTCTAAAATAGGGACGTTTTGTTTTGGAGGGCTGAAACGTCTTCCTTCTTGCATTCTGGTTGCACCATTCCCAACGCCTATCACATACAGGTTATTCCATCTCTTTCCTGGCTTGGAGAAATTGCATTCTAGACTTGTGCACCTTGTTTTGTCAGTTTCACAATTTTGGCTGGCAAGTTCCAGAATTTTCTTATTTAAATAATCTGAGGACCTTTGGGTATGTTTTATGTATTTGTTTCAATTGTAGCAGTTACCTAATACTTAATATAGTTGCATTTGCTCTCTACTTCTTGTCAATTCAGTTTTATGTGCATTTCTTGCCTGACGCGCTTGTTATTTTTTCCTTAAAATTCTTCAAAACCTTGAAAAACACAAAAACAATTCAGTAATAGCATCACAAGAGTGTTAGAACCAGCAGGGTTCTTACATTGGTATAAGAGCTTTGATCCTACCTTCCTAGAGGGTTAGAAGTTCTTATGCAGCAGCATCAGTTTGGGCCTCATAGGTTTTACACACGTAGGAGGCTGGTTTACAGTGAAACCGGGATCAATTTGAAGAGATACCATTGGGAATCATTGAGCTCACACGGTTGACATTTGAGTGACCAGCACGCTTGCATTGTTTCAGTATGGGTAAAATGAAGTCTATACAGGAACTCATGACAAAGCTCATGCAAGACTTTCAAAACTATGATAGGAATTTAACAAGGTTTTTACAACATCCAGAGATATTGGATCTTTTGTTTGCAAAACAAAGGAAAACACATGCTGATGCAAATGATTTTACCGATACAAAAGATGCATTAGGGAAGGAGGAAGTCCTTGGAGATGTTGAAAACATGACACAAAGGTATGACAATAATTCTGATTTTTGCAACTGCAGCCAAACTATTGAACCTAATCATGATGTAGATGTGATGGTACATGAGGAAAATGACGAGGAAGGATCTACAAATATTGGCACACAAATTGGAAGTGTCAAAGTTGAAGAATGTGCAGAAAATATAAGTCCTAATAATTCTGATTTTATGAACAGCAGTCCATTACCTTCACAAAATCATAAGGTGACAAATAAATCACATGAAGATGACCATGCTATGGAGTCTCCTAACATTAGAATTGAAGTTTTGCATGTTGAACGCGAAGGTTGTATTGTGGATTCAAGCCACAAACAATCTGATGTTGTATATCAGACCTTAGAAAACGAGCTAGAAGGTTCATATGTTGACATGGAAATAGAAGTGTGTGAAGATACTGTCATATCAGCAGCTTCTACCTTGACAGTTAAGCCATCCGATGAGGTTCTTAGCAGCAGTACCTTGGATGTTGATGTGTGCACTAATGATAGCACACAAGTTGCTGCTAATCATGAGGTGAGTGATGTGGATACAACTTCATATCACAGTGTAGATTTTGGGTCAGAACACTTGCATGGGAGTCATTGGTTTTAGAGGCCTCATCATTTGGTTGGGCAACTTAAGGTTAATGATGGCATGATTGCCACAGCCTTAGAGCACTTTGATGTTGCTCGTCAGATGTTGGCTACATTTGGTTGGGTTACTCCTCTGTCAGATGAGCACAGTGATAGTGGTCTTTCCCTTGTAGAGTTCCATTCACTACGAGAAGCCATTGGGATAATGAAACATAATTACTTGCAGCTACTTGCTGATGGGGACTTTCTTCTCGAGTGAGATTGTATTTGCTATGATGCACTGAGGGGAAGGAAGAGGAGGTTGCCGAGCTCACTCATGAGCTTGAGGTGACTACGGACTCATTGGAGAGCACCTAGTTGGCCCTTTAGGAGTCACAGTTGTTAAATTTATATGATCAGATTATATAGATAGAAAATTCACACAAAATGCACAGTGAATATCCTAGGAAAACCTTCCTCTCGAAGGTGAAAAACCCAGCAATAATGTTCCTTATTGTATTATCAATATAATAGATGTCTTTACAATGAACTGGCTTCACTCTTGAAGCTGTATATGAATGATAACAATCTACAATCTGCTATAAGACTCTATCTTCCTTGATTAATTCACCAACTGTTGTAGATGAATATTAATGGACTGTTGAGTTAACTGTTGTAGAATGAATGCACTTCGATCTGCAAGAGAAGGAGCACGATCTACAAAAGTGAATTGCTGAAGATGGAGAACAGTCAGATTACTATGATGATGATTCAATATGTCTTTGGAGGAGAAGAAGAACTGAACTATATTCCCGCACATTTGGATATGTCAACCAACACGTCTTCCTTCAAGAGTCGGCTCCTTATTAACAATCATATCTTTTCGCATATATTTAATTAACACGACTTTTTGTTAGGGAAAGTTTATATCTCAATACGTCTTATAATCCAAGGGTGGTGGATTAGACGTAACACACATAATTGACACATTAGCAAATTGTTGAGACTAAATTGTCTAAGGCCGATAGGCCAATTAGATAATTTAGTTCTCTATGTCGGCCAAAAGGATATTGAACGACGCTATTACATTAACACTCCCTCTTAGCTAGAGAGGAATCTTTCTCAATGTCTGAGTCACATAGTGACATTCACCATGACTGCTATGTATGGAAATGTAAGTGAACACAAGTGCTTTATCACTCAACATGATATGGTCATCTCAATATGACATTCACCATGGCATAAATACCAAGTCATGGAGTCTCTCACATGACATCCACCATACCTACTCGCAGAGGGTGGAACAAGGGCTGGAACCTCAAACTTCTCTCACAGAGAAGAATGCACAACAAGGGCTGATACCTCAAACTTCTCTCACAGAGAAGAATGCACAACAAGGGCTGATACCTCAAATTTTTGTCACAGAGAAGAATGCACAACAAGGGCTTGCACCTCAAACTTCTTTCTCAGAGAAGAATGCATTATAATACATATCATGTAATTACTGTTGCTGAGACTCCCTCTCAGCAAGGGCTTCATTCTCCACAACTCCAAGCTTGTCTCGAAAATGCACAAACGTCACTTTCGCAAGAGGCTTAGTGAGAATGTCAGCCGTATGTTCCTCAGTACAAATGTATCTCAAGTGAACAACATTCCTCTATACCATGTCTTTGATATAGTGGTACTGAATCTCAACATGCTTTGTTCTGTCATGGAATACTGGATTGACTGACAGCTTCACACAACTTTGGTTATCACAATGAATGGTAGTAGGCCCCAATGATTGTCCAAACAATCCTGCAAGGAGCTTACGAAGCCACACTGCTTCGCGAGTAGCCACACATGTTGCAAAGTATTCTCCCTCTGCAATGCTCAGAGCTACAAAAGACAGCTTCCTGCTACACCAAGAAATCATAGCAGATCCCAAGCTGAAGCAGCAACCAAAGGTGCTCTTCCAATCAGTAACACTCCCTGCCCAATTAGAATCAGAATATCCTTCAAGTATCAGGTCCACACTGGAAGAGTATTTCAAGCCATATCCAACTGTGCCACGCAAGTATCTCAAGATATGCTTGGCTGCAACTAGATGTATCTGTCTAGGTTCACTCATGAACTAGCTAAGTGCACTCACGGCATAACAAATATCTGGTCTAGTGTTAACTAGATACATCAAGGACCCAATCAACTGCCTGTACATAGTAGGGTCCACAAGATCTGAACTAGCTACAACTTCCCTCAATTTCTTCAAGTTTGTTTCCATTGGTGTAGACATAGATTTGCAATCTGACATTACAAATCTCTTCAAGATATCGATGGTGTATTTTCCTTGACTTAGGATAATCTCATTGGGCCTCTGCCAAACTTCCAACCCTAGAAAGAAGTGCATGAGTCCTAAGTCCTGCATCTCGAATTCTGAAGTCAACTCCTTCTTGCACCTATTAATGAGATGATCTTCTCCTGTGACAAATAGGTCATCAACATAAAGTACCAAGATCAACATATCACCATTGAATACCTTGAAGTAAAGGTTTGGATCAGCATCATTTTTTGCAGAAACCATAACCCACTAAGTATTTGTCAATTCTTTCATACCAAGCCCGAGGAGCCTGTTTAAGACCATATTGGGATTTCTTCAATTTACACACATGAGACTCTTTCCCATGAATCACGAACTCCTCAGGTTGCTCATGTAGACCTCTTCTTCAATCACACCATTGAGAAAAGCAGTCTTCACATCCATTTGATGCAACTTCCATCCTTGAGTTGCTGCAATGGCAATGATGGTTCTAATGGAAGTGTAGCGAGCAACAGGAGCAAATGTTTCTTCATAGTTTATTCCATCTTGTTGAGAGAAGCCACGAGCCACAAATCTAGCCTTGTACTTTTCAATGCTACCATTAGTTGCATGCTTAATCTTGTACAACCACTTGGAAGATACAACAGACTTCCCTTTCGGTCTAGGCACAATATCCCACACATCATTCTTGAGAATGGATTGATATTCCTCATCCATTGCATCTTTCCAAACCTGTTGTTTTGAGGCTTCCTCTACGTTGGAAGGTTCAAACTCAATAAGATTACACATCAATGCAACATAATTAGAGAATCTTTGTGGTCTTTTACTTTCTCTGAAAGTGCCTCTAGGAGCGGCAAACGGTCCTACTTCCCGCATAGTGTTTCTTGCCCAAAGAGGTCTCTTTCAAGACACAACAATATCTCTAGGCCCATCACTGGGATCTAAAGGTTCAATTGGATCATCATTCATATCAAGTTCTGTAGACTCCCTCTGAATCTCAGGAGCATGATCAACATCCATGTCTTGAGGAGTCTCGTCATCTATCTTCATGCATGAAACCTTTGATTTCATGAATGCAACATCTTCCTCAAATGTGACATCCCTGCTTATGTAAATATGGTAGGCTTTGGAGGTTTCACTGTAGCCCACAAATATCCCTCTCTTGCCAGAAGGTTCTAACTTGGTCCTTTTGTCCTTGGGAATATGAACATACACAGGACAACCAAAGATTCTTAGGTGACTGATATCAGGCTTGACCCCTGAAAAGGCTTCTTCAGGAGTCATATTTTGTAATATCCGATGAGGACATTTGTTCTGAACATACACTGTTGTTCTAGAGGCTTCTGCCCATAGAAAAGTCTGAAGGTCTTGATCATGAATCATAGCTTTTGCAGCTTCAACAATAGATTTGTTCTTCCTTTCTACAACCCCATTTTGTTGAGGGTTGTAAGGGACACAAAACTCCCTCTTGATCCCTACCTCAATACAGAAATTACGAAAGCTACCTGAGGTGTACTCACCTCCATTGTCAGACCTTAAAGTTTTAATTTTCTTCCCAGATAAATTTTCTACAAGAGCTTTAAACTCTTTAAACCTGCCTAGGACTTCATCAAACTCTTTAGACCTTAAGAAATTAATCTAAGTCTTCCTAGAGTAGTCATCTATGAAAGTTACATAATACAAACATCCACTTAGGGATGGAATTGACATTGGACCACATAAATCTGAATGTACAAGATCTAGTATTTCTTTAGACCTACTTTCACTGCTATGAAAAGGACTCTTAAAATTTTTACCCATAGCACAACCTTTACAAGTACCATCATGTGCATGATTAAGTTTAGGAATTCCTTTTACCATCTTCTCCAATGATGGAAGAGCCTTGAAGTGAAGATGTCCAAGTCTTTTGTGCCACAGTTCACTGGAACTGGAAGAATCATGAAGAAGAGCTTGCACTGGAGGAGTGGAGAGTTTATACCAGAGTTCCCAGACTCGCCACGAGTCAGGCGAGTTTGCCGAGTTGGCGAGTCGAGCCAAGCTCGGCAAGTTTTGACAACTCGTGACTCGGACTCTGCGAGTTTTTCTCATAACTCGCCTGACTCGCGAGTTACGCGAGTTATGGAAAAACTTGCCGAGTCCAAGCTCTAGGACTCGCGCCACAGCAGGTCAATGTTTTGACTTGCAAAAAACAAAAAAAACATGAAGTTGTTTGACAAGTTAGTCTCTTCGTCAGGATTCATATATGGAATATAACATTTAAGTATAAGTGGCATTTCCTTATGTCTTTTCTCTTTCCTATACTTTAAGTTATATGCCATATATATTGTCAAGATGTTTGAGAGTGGTTTCGGACCTCCATGAGTTATAATGCAAAATCTAGTTTTTGGAGGATCCTTCAAATTTCCAGACAGTCAAATTTCAAGCCATTTCAAGATCAGGATGACATTCCAGACTTCTAAGGCGAGTTCGCTCTGACCTTGATGTAAGGGACGGGACCTAGGAGGACACTATGCATTCAACCAAGGTTTGATTTAGCAACTTGAAGCGTGACCGGATAGTACACAAAAACCCTAGGAATGATCTAAATAACCCCTAATCACTCAACTGACCTGACTTCCTTCACTCCACCTTGAGGAGATCCACCTGACTTGATGACCTTTGAGAAACTCAATCCCTTCAATGCAAAGGCTAAGACACTAAAACGACCAACAACAAAACTAAAAGAGCTAACCCTAGAAAGCAAAAAGTGGGGGTCCCCATTTGCAATGGGGCGATGTGTGAGTGCCTCACAACAGGCATGTTTCTTAAATTTTTGAAAAAAGGGGGTGAGTTGGGGGCATTTCCTACCTGTCCCCACATCCCAAAAAATCCCCCTATGGGGCACAAGGTTATTTTTGGCAAGGGACATGTCTCTGAAGAGCATATTTTCAAACCCTTCTAGCCTCACAATTCCCCCTTCCATCCAACATATATATAGCCCAAAAAATAAGAGGTCCAAGAAAGACCAAGGTTAACTATAGTCTCAAGGTAAAACCTAAGTTCAACAAGCACACTATTTAATGTTACCATACACAAGCACTCCTTAAAGTTTCCAAGTGAAGATGTTCATGATGTCTCATGTTGGTGCTCCCGGAATTTCAATTTGGCCAAAGAAAATACTAAACAGAAGCCTGTTGATGTGTCTTTTATACACAATCAAACACAGAATAAAATACCCAAAGGTACCTTATCCTCTCTTGAACAAAGCTTCCCCGAATGTTGAAGATTTCACCTAAGGATCAATCGAGGCAACTCCAAGGTTCTAATATGTAGGTTCTCTACGTGTAGATAAGCACCAGTGTTCGTTGTGTTTGTTGTTTCATCAAGGGGCCTTACGTACTTTCTATGAAAGCTGGTTCTTGCAACTACTTAACCAATGAGGAATTGGAATTTCCTAATACTAACCAATGTTTCAAAAAAGGACAAAAGATAAGGGATTAGAGAGGGCTATGCTACTAAGCCTATGACTGACTAAATGGAGGGCAATCTTAGTGAAACTCTACCAATCTTAGTATTGCCATAGAACAACAACTCTACAGGGATCGGTGCAATATTCTAAGGGAATTTAAAGATTTTCAAATCGTTTATGAACATAGATACTATCAATATGATACATATCAATATTCAAGTAACGATTGAACCCTGAACAATTTCAATATCTCCAGTTAACCACACAAGGCACACTTACAATCAGTAAGAGGCTAGTAGTTTGGACTATGAGCTTCACTAAAAGATCAAGCACAACATTTATCATTCAATCTAACTCTAACATCTAAATACTATCTTCAATAAGAGTGATTCAAGAAGATAAACAACCATGTAAGAAGCCACAAAGATTGCAATAAAACACCATAACTTCAATGTTTCATTAATCTCATAGCAAAATATAACAACAATCGTTCAACTTTCTCTCTTCACCAAATTTGTATTCTCTATGATTAACTACTCTTCTTCTCTGCTCCTAATAAACTTATTCTTAACCCCCTAAAATGAAATGAGTGAGAGCTTATATAGCATTCTCAAATACAATGAATGGCCCAGATTTAAAGAAGATTAAAGGCTAAGAATTTGACACCTAAACCCTGATTAGGGTTTGTTACAAAAATAACCCTATTTAGATAAGCATTATCATAACATAGCCAATAGAAATTGGCACGAATAACGAGGAAGCATCCTCCAATAGGGATTGAATCGCCACATCATCTCATAACAACTTTTCATCTAGAGTTTTGTTCCCTTTTCCTTGTTCCTTTCTAGCATATTCAATGAATCTGGACGTAATCCCTTCAATCTCTGCAATGGGAATCTCAGGCAGGTTCTTCATTCGTTCCTCCAAGTGAAGGACCTCATCAAAGGCCGCAAGAAGAGTCATCTCCCATCCGTGCTCCAGCTCTTTTGTTTTCTCAATCAGGAACATAGTAGTATGCATCTGATCTCGCTGCTTTTCTGTGATTATGCTATCTTCTCTACAAAAGATGACCTTGATCCTGTCCTCCAACTCTTGGATATCCACATCTGTTTCAATCTCTATCCTTCTATCAAGGATTGCACATAGTACATCAAACACCTTATCCTGAATAGGATGGATGGTGTCCTCAACTCGGCTGCACCTATTATTGATTTCCTTGAATAGAACCTCCTTCATTTGGAGCAAGGTTAACCATTGTAGGAGATTATGGGTTCCACCATCAATTATCCTTTCTTATGCTAAAACCTGTCTTGATGTCTTCCTTACCACTTGCAATACTAGGATGGTTACATCTCTAGTGTGAGTGAATGCATCGACAGTTACCACTAGATTATGAATGATCTCAAGGACTTGGATGGCCTTGTAGACTGTTTTCATCATTCTTCCAACAAATTCCGTGGCTTCCATGTAAGATCTATCAATCCATGTATCCATGAGTCGGGCTGAGTTCTTCATCTTTTCTGCCTGATTTATTGACTCAAGAGGGAGTGCCTGCAAGGGTGAGACTACTGGATCCTGTCGCCCTAATGGCTCATTAAGCTGGCTAAAATAATTCCTCCAAGCATTAATCTCCCTTTCCAACATTTTATTCTTTTCTAGCTCCTCTTTTAGCTTCTCATTGACTGCCCTCACTGAATCAGTCGCATCTTCCATGGCTTGCTCGGAGGTAAGTGGACCAAGATCAAATGTCTCCAAATCATATTCTTCTGCCATGATCTCATCATCATACTTGTCCACCGCTAGTGTAGCTATCTGTATCTTTCTGGAGCCTGTATCATCTCTGATCACCTTAGATATCTTTGTAGCTTTCTTCTTTTCAATCCCCTCTTGAAACTTGCTTAGAAGACTTTCCAAATCGAATACTTGCTCCTCTTCTTCAACTGCAACTTCCCTTGTAAGCCTCTCTCTAAGCCAATCTGAAATGGAAGATTTTCTTTCTTTTACCTGCACTTCCTCAGGCAATAGCCGCTCGCCCCTAAAAGGAGATGTCGCTTCATCATCATTTCTTTCTTCTTGCTGATCATTATCACAAACTTGGAGAGGAAGAGACTGACTTGATGATTGTTGAAGTGTTTTTCCTTTGCCTTGTTTATCATTTTGTACTATGGACTCCATAGACTCATCTATCTCATACACCTTCTCTCTTTGATCCTCTCCTTGACTTATCTCCTTTTCATGTCTAGAAGAAGCACTAGAGGGATGATCAGGATTTACTCTTTGTTTCTTCTTGGACGATTCTCTCTTTTCAAGTCCCTCCTTTCTCTTCGACCCCTTAGAATGAGAAGTGTTCTCACTTGCACTCGCCTCTCCTTCTTCCATTCTTGTTTCTAAGCTGAATGTCATAGCTATGTTTTGTTCCTTCAATTTTTGATGTTGGACATCCACCCATCTGCGATTACAACTCAAGACTGGGTCCATCAATGCTCTCAAGTCCGCGACCTCTTGCTCATCCCCATCGATCTTCACTTCTTTGTCTTCTTTCTAATAGGAAGATTGAAGATATCTGCCACTGTCTTGTGCTTGATCCGCTACTCTATAAACTTTGCATCTCTTGATAAGATCCAAGGGCAATCGAGAGTGCATCCTCTTCTTTATTTCCAAATCATCTTGAGCATTTATCCAAAAATCCTCTACTTGGGACACATGCTTGTGTTTCTTCCCGACTGTTTCTTCCATATGACCACTAGGATCAAAATTATCTCTCGAAGCAAAAGATGTGAATGAGTAGAGAGATAGCTCCTTTTCTGCATCTTCAGCTGCTTGAGAATTAGGACAAACTTCAATTGAATTTCCAAGCAAAATGGGTATAGGGATACCATTCCCATGCTTATGTCTTGATGCCTTGGCACAAGCTGCCAACTGTCTAGTCACCTCAAGTAGTACTATCCTATCCATAGGATACCTTGGCAACATATAAGGAGGTGAAGGACATCCATGAATTCTAATGTAGGTGAATTTAGAAAATTGAATGAACCACGCACCATGTTTCTTCACGAGCTCTTGAGCTTCTAGAGACAGTCGTTGGTGAATTCCTCCTTGTAGTGTCCTGGTGATATGCATTGTGAAAGTATCGTTGAATAGCTTGTAGTAATTCTTAGGTGGATGATGCAATTGGGCATAAGAATCACATATTCTTATCTCTTTGAGCCCTCTCCCAACAACTTCTCTATGTGGTAGTCCCGCATACTCAAAACATCTGGCTAGAGAATATATAACATGTGAGCTCATGTGGAATGACTTAGTAGGGACTAAGCTTCTCAACTGCACATCTAGGTTGTTACTGATAATCCTGGTCCAATTGAACATCCCTTTCCCTTGAACGATTACTTGTATAAAGAAGAACATCCACCTGTCAAAAAAGAATGCTTGAGAGGCACCTACAATTCGATTAAGCATGGTTATCAAGTCTCTGAATTCTTCTTGGAAATCAATTCTGTGAGGTGCATTGGTTATCTTATTTAGGCGAGGCCTACTCTTGAGCAACCAATTCTTATTGACGAAATTCAGGCAAGTATCAGGATCATCTTCGTAGATAGACTTGGCTCCTTCTAGGCTCTTGTAGATCATATCCCTCTGCTCTGGAAGATGAAAAGCTTCACTTATAGCTCCCTCTGAGAGATAGACGAGGATAGTCCCATCTTTGGCTACAATTGTCCTCGCATGCGAATCATAGTGCCTGGCACATTCGATCATTAGCTCATGACATCTGACTGCGGGAGGGAAACCTGCCGCCTTGATGATTCCACTCTCAATTATCTTCTTGGCTATGGGTGATAGCTTGCCGATGTAGGGTGCTTCTCGAAACTTCTTCACATTGAAGTTTCCTAAGTTGGTGTCTCCAACATTGCTCCACTTGGACGTGATCCTCGTCTCCAAGTCGTCACTCCTTTGATCTTCCTTAATGAGGGCTTGACGAGTAGAGGATCCGCTTGCCCTGGGGTTTGCCATTTATCACCTATATAGATACCTTAAGTTAGGGTTTTAGGTATAGTCACAAAGATAGGCGATTCAAGACCTTAAAAAGAACAATTGAACTTCAATTTGAAAATAAATGAATCAGCATTGAAATTTACAAATTGAAATTACAAATGAATCAATCTAAATAAGAAGACTTATCTTTACAAAAATAATCTTTATTGAAGTAAATCAGATCTTCATCTAAATTTAGACATTGAACATACCTCAATCTTGATCTTTGAGCTTTGAAAGGAATGAACCTCAAAAGAGGGGTAAATAATGTCTTGCTATTGAATTTACCTCCTTCCTAAATGCTGTTCAAAGAAGTTCGCTCTGCTAAAAGTTTCAGGTCTGCACCTTAAGTAAATCAAATTCACCCTCGGAGGATTGCTGATCTTCTAGTTCATCCTTGAGAAGATCAGGCCTGAGATTAAAAGTGTTGAATCTGCCTGGACCTGCCTTTATATGATATGTCTTTTGCCTTCTCAATCACCAATCCACTCAATAAAATCTGCCTTCGAAATTTGTCTTGATGAGTTCAACTACTGCTATTCGCTCTCCCTTTTGATTTCGCCCCTTGGAGATTCAAACCTGAAATTTGCTTCCTAATTGCTAGAATTCGCTTCTTCAAGTCTGCTCCTCAAATTCGCTCGAAGGAAGAAATCGTTTGATTGAATGATTAATGCTTTTAGGATCCACTCTCTTTATAGGCGCCTTCGCCCCTCTTCTAAAAAGGCTGACTTTGCTATAAAAAACAATTATTATTACACCTTCTTGAGCTGGCCGACTTTGTATTAAAATTTAAAAAAAGCTTTGGCGCCTATTTGAAATTTTGAATTTAGTAAGTGTTTAATTTAGGCGAACTTGCCTCCTTAATTGCTCATGTTAACTTGTCCTCGATTTTGTTCAAAATGATATTCTCTCAATGTTTTAGGCGAAGTGGAACCTATCCAAGAAGTTCGCTTGAGTACCCTTGGAAGGACAGGACCTATTGAGAGAATTTCGCTCTGGACCCTTTGAAAGGGTCAGGAGCGAATTTGCTCTTTGGGCTCAAACTCTCCCTATTTCCTTCTACTTTGCTCTTAGGCCTAGCTTCTTGGTCTTCCCTCCATCTCTATCAAGCTCATCTGCCTTCAAAATGATGTCTACTCAATCAATGCTTTTGGTGGAAATTAGGCTATCCTAAGGATTTCGCTCTGGACCCTTTGGAAGGGTCAGGAGCGATTTTGCTCTTTTAGACCCAAATCCTTCACCTTTTCACCCCTCAATTGTTTCCAAGGCATGATAACATCCTAGCTAAGGCTCCAAGGCATAAAATTAGTCCAAATTTGAAGCAAAAGGGAGGATCCTATGAAAATTCGCTCTGGACCCTTTGGAAGGGTCAGGAGCGATTTTTGTCTTTTAGCCTCAAATCCATCATTGCCTTCACTTCAATTCACTTCTTAAGGCAAGTATACATCAATCTTTCTTCAACTATGCCATAGGAACAAAGATCTTGGTCTCAAACAAGGAGCAAAATAGAGGTTTAGGAAATTTTGCTCTGGACCCTTTGGAAGGGTCAGGAGAGAAATTTGCTTTTTGACACCATTCATCTTCCATTCATCATCATTATGCCTTGAACTTGACTTATCAAACCTCCTCCTATCATGATCAAGTCAATTTTCCATCAAGTTAGCTTAAAACAAGGTTCTTTTAGTGCATTAGGCAAAATAGAGAGTCTTTCTAGGAATTTCGCTCTGGACCCTTTGGAAGGGTCAGGAGCGAAATTTGCATTTCTAGACTCTATCCACACTGAACTTGCCTAGGACTTGTCCTTTCCACCCTTATCTTATCATACTCAAGCCAACTTGCTCTTAAAGTGATGTCTACTCAATGCTTTTGGTGAGGAATTAAGTCTTTCCAAGGATTTCGCTCTGGACCCTTTGGAAGGGTTAGGAGCGAAATTTGCATTTGAGGCTTAATTCACATCCCTTTTCACTTGACTTTATCTTAAACTTGATTTTTGAATCCTTTCCTTGCCATGCATGACCACCATTCAAAGCTTCTAGTGAGGAATTAGGTCATTTAGGGAATTTCGCTCTAGACACTTTGGAAGGGTCGAGAGCTTGGAAAAATTTCGCTTTGGACCCTTTGAGAGGGTCAGGAGCGAAATTTGCACTTATGCTCAAATTCCTTACTTTTCATCACTTCACTTTGTTGTACACATCAATTCTCTCTTCATAACGTCATAAGGACAAGGTATATGATGCAAATTAGGACCAGGAAGGGAGATATAAGGAAATTCGCTTTGGAACCTTTGGAAGGGTCAGGAGCGAATTTGAGGAATTAGTCATAGATATCATCCAAACACTCAAACTTCACCCTCATTCATATTGTTCTCACCTCACGACATGCTAACAAACCACCTTAAGGAAGTGCCTAGCTCAAAATGTTGGATTACAAGTACATCTTAACCATTTCGCCCAGGCACCTTTGGAAGGACAAGACCTAAAGAGGAATTTCGCTATAGACCCTTTGGAAGGGTCGGGAGCGAAATTTGCTTCTTTGCACAAATTCTTCACTTTTTCTTATAACACTTGCTTGCAACTCACTTCCAAAGGCATGAATAGATCATTCTTCATTCAATTGAAGCTTGGAAGCAAGGATTATAACCCAAGTTAGGACCAAGAGATGCTCTTAGGAGAATTCGCTTTGGACCCTTTGGAAGGGTTAGGAGCGAAATTCTTCTTTAAGCTCAAATCCTTAACTCTCTCAAATTTTCAAGTCCATTTCTCATTATTACATCCCTCCAAACTTGCCCTCGCTAGCCCTTGTCGTTCATGCCCACACTTCGATTATTTGCTTCATCACACCAACTCAGACTCCACAGAAGACAAGACTCTGGCCTAACAACTCACAACCCTGACTCATCTAGACTTAAACCCCTCAAGACTTCCTTTATAAAATATACATTCTCCAACCTCCTAAGGCAAGATCTTGTTAAAATTCACATCAGGGTTTAAGGTAGAGAATAATGACTTCCCCAAGCTTAGGTCAGACTTGGCCCTAAAAGGAAACCTAGGCAAGCTCTACGAAGGAAACCCTAACTTACCTAACCTAGGCCATCACTAACTCACTCAAAACACCAAACAAGCAGAGAAAAGCTAAGCAAAGAGAAAGCAAGATCCAAAAAAGAGAGGGGGTCCCCATTTTGATGGGGCGATGTATGAAATGGTCACAACAAAGCCCCAAACAAGTAGATACTCTACCGGCATGCCTTTAATGGCATAACAAGCTAGCACACATTATAATTGGGCTTTATTCAATAATGGGTGCATGAAACAAGTTTTAAATAGTTAAAAATCTCTTAATTTCAAGGGTTTGTTTATTTTGCCGAGTCATAGCCGAGTCACGAGTCAAGTCGGCCTTGCCGAGTCCGAGTCTGGGAACTTTGGTTTATACAAACTCTCATGTCAATTTCCGATTACACGAGCAGTCTTGATGTTGGAATTCTTAGGCCAAGCAAGAACTCTTCCTTCAAAAAATGCAATTTGATATCCTTTATCCTCCAAGGCTAAAATAGACACAAGGTTTCTCTTGATCCCCAACACAAACAACACGTCACTTAGGTGTAGAGAAACTCCAGATTCAAGGTTTAGAGATGTAGCACCAAATCCTCTTACTGAATAGCGTGCATCATCTCCAATGATAACTTGAAGATTTGACTCTTTCTCCACTAAATCATAGAGGTGCTCCCGATAACCGGTGATATGTCGAGAGGCTCCACTATCAATTAACCAGGTATCACTGTCTGTAGGAACATTGCTTGATAATGCTAATATGAAAAGAAAACCATTGGAGTTATCTTCAACCTCCTTCTGAGATGAGACTTCATTGATGTTGGCTCCTTGATGATTAGGTCTGGTCAAACAATCCTTTGCAAAGTGACCAAACTTGTCACACCTAAAACACTGGATGCCAAAGAGATCTTTCTTCCTCTTCCTAGAATTAGGTGTAGAATCTGATTTCAAATCTCTATTCCTTTTGAAGTTGCCCTTCTTCCAATTCTTACGTTTCTTGGTAGATTGAGTGGCAAGAACATGTGTATCTTCATTTTGAGAGCTCTTGATAATTCCTCTAGCGGTCAATCTTGATTCTTCTTGAATACAATCTGCACGGAGTCAATAAGTGGCTCCCATGAATGAGGCAGACCATTCAAGGCTAGCATGACAAGGTCTTTATCAATCACTTGATCCCCAATTGCGCTTAGTCGATCTCTCAATTCTGAAATTTTCATGAAGTAGGTGATGACTGAATCTCCCTTTGCCATCTTCACTTGGTGGAGTTGCTGCCTCAAGGCAAGAGCCCTACTTATGTTGTTAATTTCATATAAATCTTCCAAGGTTTTGAACATATCTCTCGCATTTGTCATCTTGGAGATGAGAGGCACCAAGTGGTCCCTCACAGAGTCAATTAATATCTTCTTTGATTTGATGGCATTTTCTTGAATTGAAGCTTATCCTCATGATCTTCAGGTTCAGATAAATCCTTTTCCTCCACAAATTGAAGAAGATCATTTTCTTCAAGTGCAATGAGCACTCTAAACTTTCATGAGGTGAAGTTAGATGCGCCTTCAAGCCTATCTTCAACTTTAAGACCGTTCACCATTTTCGAGACTTAGAGATACTACTCGACGGAGAGAGAGAGGAGAGAATACTTAGATGTTGTAGAGAATCTGATCAAGATCTTCTTTCACCGTGGCTCTGATACCATGTTAAATTTATATGATCAGATTATATAGATAGAAAATTCACACAAAATGCACAGTGAACATCCTGGGAAAACCTTCCTCTCGAAGGTGAAAAACCCAGCAATAATGTTCCTTATTGTATTATCAATATAATAGATGTCTTTACAATGAACTGGCTTCACTCTTGAAGCTGTATATGAATGATAACAATCTACAATCTGCTATAAGACTCGATCTTCCTTGATTAATTCACCAACTGCTATAGATGAATATTAATGGACTGTTGAGTTAACTGTTGTAGAATGAATGCACTTCGATCTGCAAGGAAAGGAGCATGATCTGCAGAAATGAATCGCTGAAGATGGAGAACACTCGGATTGCTATGATGATGATTCAATATGTCTTTGGAGGAGAAGAAGAACCGAACTATATACCCGCATAGTTGGATATGTCAACCAACACGTCTTCCTTCAAGAGTCGGCTCCTTATTAACAATCATATCTTTTCGCATATATTTAATTAACACAACTGTTTGTTAGGGAAAGTTTATATCTCAATACGTCTTATAATCTAAGGGTGGCGTATTAGACGTAACACACATAATTGACACATTAGCAAATTGTTATGACTAAATTGTCTAAGGCCGATAGGCCAATTAGATAATTTAGTTCTCTATGTCAGCCAGAAGGATACTAAACGACGCTATTACATTAACAATAGTCACGGTTAGAGGAGTTTACCGTGGAGTTGAGCTGAACGTAGTCTTCACCATCTACAGTTACAGTACAGTTTCCTACAGTGGCAGTTGGTGATGATTTGATATCCACGGGTTGTAGTGGGGATGTGGCTACATCCATCGCCGATATAGGTGCAGTAGTCTCGGATGGGGTGAGTATTTTGGTTGAGAGCAGCGGAGAACCACATGTTGCATCAGGTTCTCCCGAGGTTAGTACTATGACAGATGATGTTGGTCAGATTGTTGATAGCTCTCGTGTGGCAGTGGTGGATTCTCTTGAGAGTTGTGTGTTAGTTCACGATGTTACTCCATCATCTTCACAGGGGATTCGCAGAGTGTCATCTGGTTGGGAGTATGGTTCTCATGTAGATTTGTTTCCCTCTCTTGGAAGCAAATCTGTTACTTCATCCCATTCAGCTAATTATGAACGCCAGCTTGTTATGTCGCAGAGTCGGTGTGATCAACTTAAGGTTACAAAAGAAAAGGTTGATTCAGCGTCATATTGTTTTTATTGCACGGATTCGTTTATTGAGTACTTGCTTGAGAGTCCAGAGTTTCAGGAGGGACCGTTTGGAGTCACTAAGGATACTCTCATCTAAGGTTCATGCGGCATTCAACATTTGGTGGGAGCGATTGTAGATACTCTGGCTACAATACTTCCTCATAGAGATTTTGTTGTTGGGATTGCAGAGAGGGTTACCAGAGCCCCTACCCAATCAGCTATTCGGGATCAGAGATTGGAGCCATCTCCTGATTCCAGAGTTGTCAGTGATGAGCCATTGACAGAGGTTGGAGCTTTCTACCGTAACTACACAATGAGGAGTGCTCATCGTTTTTCTTTTGATCCACATGTGGAGGACTTGATGATGCATCCGTGTGGATTGGCTCTGAGATTATACCATCCTTGGTGGGATGGGTATTCACCATCTTCAGTACAAGGAATCAGCAGCTGCAAGTTGGTGGGGGACTACTTGCAAAGTCAGCACATCCATGGCAGTTTAGCAGAGGATGGAGATAGTGGTTATGATACAGACACCTTTAGGAGTTCTTATCTCCATAGTACGGATGGATGTGAGTCTTGGTTGCATTGGGACACAGGTGGCGACAGGGTTAGCATTGCAGTTTAGGTGGGTCCTATTGGTTGGCTTCACCACTTCTGGTATGGTGAAGTTGGGATCAGTGTTGAGCAACAGAAGTCTGGGGATGTTCATTTTGGCAATCTTCTATTCAGGATTTGGGATCCTGGCATTCAGCCGAGCATTGATTATAGAGTTTGGGATTCTTTGGGTACATCAGGATTCTAAATAGGGTTTACAATTGAGCATTGCAGCATATTAAGTGTATTGAGAGTATAACAGTTCATCCTTGGCCTTCTTGAGCATGTTTTGATGGCGATGCATTATTCTTGTGCACAGGGGTTGGGTAGTCGGCATGATGTTTGTCCTTGCGCAGTTGTGTTTATGGTTGTGCTATAGGGGTCGGTTGGAGATATGTGGGACATTTCATAGTTCATCTTTTGGACCTTTGGTGGAGTGGAGTTGCTTCGCAGGAGAGATTGCTTGAGGACAAGCAATTTCAAGGAGGGCGGAATGAAATGTCCCCATTTTCGTGAGCATTAGAGTTTGAGAGATTAGCATATTATTTGGACTCTCGTAGGCTAATATGTTTGGATAGAGAGTCTTTGTGGCAGTTAATGGAGATTGTTGTCACTCCATATCTTCAATTCAGTCTCAGGTTCAGTTCCAGGGCTTTGTATATCAATGTTTGAGCTTAGTTGAGGAACTTACTATTTATAGTCAATCTGGCAATGAAGCTATTTTTAGTCAGGGCACCTGGACACATGGGGGTTATACAGTGTTGACCCCAGCTTCTGACGACACGTCAAAATACTAAATATTGAGGGAGATATTAATATTTTAGTGGTTAAGTTATTTAATTAACTTATATGAATATTATAAAGTCATAAAGTGACTTTATGAAAATTAAAAAGCCACTTAAAATGTTATAAAGTGATTTTAAAATTGTTGATTTTCCCAAGTTTTATTGGATGTATTTTAATGTATATATATCTGATTCAATCTGATACTTGCATTCTTGGAATTCTATGTGTTCTTAAATTGAATAACATTATACTATATATATTCCTTTGGAGAGGCATGTCCTTGAACGGACATGTCTCTCCTTTAATTATAATAATTTAATCAATATTATAATGTTTCATCAATCAATTATTAATTTAGAATAATATAATAGATTAATATTGAATATTAAATTTTATATGATTAATAATAATATAATAATATAACATAATAATATATTATTATTAATCAACATATATTATATGTATTCTAAATGATCATTCGACTGAAGCTACAAACATTAACACTCCCTCTTAGCTAGGGAAGATAAAATCAATGCAAATGCATTAAGTCTAGATTAATTATGGAATAGAGAAAATATTATCTCACTATGATGTCAGGAAGTATGGTATAAACAAGAATATCAAGGCACATGATATTCACCATAACTCAAAAAATATCATCTCATGATATTGGGAGTATTTGCATCAACCATATGATGCTCATCACAGGGAACCATAGTCTCAAGGTGTGAATTTGCCTCCGTCGGCGATTCTATTCACAAGCTCTTGCGTGGATTGCCTCTGTCGGCGATTCTATCCATAAGCTCTGGTGTGGATTGCCTCAATCGGCGATTCTATCCATGAGCTCTCATATGGATTGCCTCAGTCGGCGATTCTATCCATGAGCACGCCTCAGTCGATGATTCTATCCATGAGCTCTCACGTGGATCGCCTCAGTCGGCGATTCTATCCACAAGCTCTTATGTGGATTGCCTCAGTCAGCGATTCTATCCATGAGCTCTCACGTGGATTGCCTCAGTCGGCGATTCTATCCACAAGCTCTTAAGTGGATTGCCTCAGTCGGCGATTCTATCCATGAGCTCTCACTTGGATTGCCTCAGTCGGCGATTCTATCCACAAGCTCTTACGTGGATTGCCTCAGTCGACAGTTCTATCCACGAGCTCTCATGTGGATTGCCTCTGTCGGCGATTCTATCCACAAGCTCAAGTTATTGTAAGATCATCACCTTCCAATAACCTCAAAAATACAAGTGGAAATCATTTGGAAGTCGTCACTTCCTTATGATTTACACAGGGCCCATAAGGCATTAAATGATTTCATTAGTATAATAATCAATTGAATCAAGTTTTACCTCATAAGTGTTTCACCTTCAATAGTGAAAATCCCTCTCAATCACTATGATCGAAATTGTCACAAGTTGACTGAACCATCTGCTCCCTCTGAAGCTCAAGTTCTTGTCTCAACCTCTTGTCTTCTTTTGAAATGTCAGACTCCCTTTGCATCTGGTCTCAATCATCAATTCGTTTATAAGCATCAATTTATTTCTCCCTTTAATTTAATTTTATTGTTCTTTCGTCCTGAAGGTATGTCAGAGAGAGATTACAAATAGCTCATAAACTAAATTATCTCGAACAAAAATACCAATGATAGAAGCATACAAGATTTTACTAGCCAATATTATAGCATAAATTACAAACTCAATAATTCATGTGCCTTAATAAAACATGGAATACTTATCTTAAGTTTAAAACATTTCCTTTCATAAGGTGAGCCCATATAAGAAATATCACGCATGAATCATCTCTCATCATAATTCCCTTTGAATGATGTAGAACATTTTCATAATTTTGATCAACACTTTCATTATGATCTGCCACACACAGTCGTTAATAACTTTTGCTATTTACCAAATTTATCCAATCTCTTTGGTGAGATGTTAGAAAATCTAATTACAAACATTTCCTCCAAATTATAGCCAGATCCAACGGTTAAAACAAAAGTTATGACATTTTTCCCAAAACTGCTAACCCTAGGTAGGGTTTCAAGTGACCTGCACCAAAGTCGTCATATCTTGCACAAAACTGAATCAAATTTGATGAGATAAACATATTTGAAAACTAGAAACACGGATCTTTCCATCCATATATTATAGTCCTCATTTTGAGGCCAACCAAGGGCCGTACAATGGCATATTTCAAACTGAAAATTCTAGAAAAAACTGAATTCTCCAACCCTCTCCAACCTCCAAATTAAACTTCACAGGCCTGAGCTCTGATACCATGTTGATTTTCCTAGGTTTTATTGGATGTATTTTAATGTATATATCTAATTCAATCTGATACTTGCATTCTTGGAATTCTATGTGTTCTCAAATTGAATAACATTATACTATATATATTCCTTTGGAGAGGCATGTCCTTGAACGGACATGTCTCTCCTTTAATTATAATAATTTAATCAATATTATAATGTTTCATCAATCAATTATTAATTTGGAATAAAATAATAGATTAATATTGAATATTAAATTTTATATGATTAATAATAATATAATAATATAACAAAATAATATATTATTATTAATCAACATATATTATATGTATTCTAAATGATCATTCGACTGAAGCTACAAACATTAACAAAAATCACTTAAATCATAAAGTTCGCCCAAATTTGATTTAAACTATGGAAAGTTAAATACATTTAAATGTATTTAAAATTGCAATTGGGCGTACCTTTTTGGAATCCGTGCCATTTGGGGATTATAAGAGGCAATAGCAAGTCAACCTCAATTCATTATTGATTATTTGACATTGCTTGGTTTTTGCTTTGTGGATTTTCTGAGACAAGGGTTTCAGAGGGTTTGCAATTGAAGAACGATAACTCTTCATGGATCAGTGATTTTGAGGCTGTGAAAGATAAGCTGAATTATTGCAATTGTGAGGGCTTCATCCAGAAGTCTTACTGTGCTACATCAAAAGGTATTTCCTTTAGTTATTTGCGATTTTTGAATAAGGGAAGGGGCATTCAGGTTTAGATGCCCCAATTTGCAGCATTTTTTCAATCCAATAAGTCAGTCGTACCATCTCTCTTGCTGGCCGTACATTTTCCAGCTTGGTACGTGGGGTCCATAATAGGGACGTTTTGTTCTGGAGGGCTGAAACGTCTTCCTTCTTGCATTCTAGTTGCACCCTTCCCAACGCCTAGCACATACAGGTTATTCCATCTCTTTCCTGGCTTGGAGAAATTGCATTCTAGACTTGTGCACCTTGTTTTGTCAGTTTCACAGTTTTGGCTGGCAAGTTCCATAATTTTCTTATTTAAATAATCTGAGGACCTCCGGGTATGTTTTATGTATTAGTTTCAATTGTAGCAGTTACCTGATACTTAATATAGTTCCATTTGCTCTCTACTTCTTGTCAATTCAGTTTTATGTGCATTTCTTGTCTAACGCACTTGTTATTTTTTGCTTAAAATTCTTCAAAACCTAGAAAAACACAAAAACAATTCAGTAATAGCATCACAAGAGAGTTAGAACCAGCAGGGTTCTTACAAAACCTAAACCTACTGTAAACTGACCCTAGACAAACTATAGGCAAAATAAACAGATATCAAGATTCAACACTATATGATAACTTCTTGGGTGGGCGGATTAAATTAATGACTACTTGCCTATGTTTTTGCCTTAGATTACAGGCACTAGATATGTCTTGCAAGTGGGATTTTAGGATTCAACAAATGAAAGCAACCTATATAAACACACAAACGACACCTTCCAACTAGCTAAAACAAAGACCAACTATTCAATGCAAACAAGATTCTGAAAGGAAAGATAACACATGGATGATGCATAATTCCAAGAATTAAAAAATTAAGTTCTATGCAAAACCACAACCAAGGTAGATAGGTGACCTCATTACAAAGCTTGATGGTAAAATCTACTTTCAACTCAACCGATGAAATTACACAGTAAACCAACTGAATAAAAACTTCTATAGCGTAAGCATAGCTTCCACTAATATTGCAATAGCTTCAACTCAAAGCACTCATTTAGAGGTTACAAACTGATTTTTGGGACTGCAGATTAAAGCAGCTGTTATTTACTTGATGTAATGGTATCCCCTCAACTCATCAACTCCCACAGAAAAGACGACTCATTAGAAGATTCTTGAGCCTAAACACATGGTCCCTCTCTTCTGCTATAAAGGAGCATTATGAATTGTTCTAGCTAGTAAAAACCTCAGGCAACCTTTTGCTGTAATTGGTAGAGTGTTATCAATTCAGGTTTCCAGTAGATGTAGTCTCTACAATTCTTCTTAAAAATAATATATATTTGAGTTATAATTCTAATCAATACCTCTCTTAAACTTGCTTGTTTAATCTACATTCCTGTTTTAAAGTTTATTTTCAATACTGAAAATCAATCCAGATTCTATACATTCTGAGTTACATTAGCCAAGGTCATTCTCCAACAGATATCAACAGATCCCATACGGACCCTTTTGTGGCAATTGATAAGGATGCATACCGTTTGTTCTGGTCTCAGATGTAGATTCCAGCCAATCTTCGTCTCCATTAGCTCGTCACTGTTGGCCCGTTTGAGAATGTAGACCCTTTAATCTGGAATTTGGTGCAGATTAGAGTCAGTCTTGGTCTCCATTGGCTCCCCACTCTTGGACGCATTGGCTGTGTTTTTGGCATGGGGCCTTCTTTAACATTGTCATTTATATGGTATGACTGTCTTTTCTGACTTATCTAGGGCTATCCTGTTTCGGATTTGGGTTCAGCCCCTGTAATAATGACCTATTATTATTTTACTTCTGTTTTTTTCGCTCTGTTTGAGTTCCTTATAACACCCCAACTTCCTCGTACTTTCAAGATACGTTTACCTACTTATATCACCCTGATTTGAAACAAAATAGGGGAGAGGACCCAGTAGTTGTGCACCCTAACTTCGCGCTTCTCGAAATCCTACGTGGAAATTTCAAATCACTCCCAATTTTTTACAGCAGCTTACTCGGCAAACCCCCTGCTTATAACTAAGGTTTCAGGGCCACGCCATCAAATATGATGCCACATCAACAAGCTTTTTGCCAAGGTGTCCAAAACAGCCCCAAAAAGAAGGTGAGACCAATAGGCGTGCAAAAGGTTTCCCAATACTTGTGCAGCTGATGTGGCATCACATGATTGGTTGCTTTTTACAACAAAGGGTATATTTCATTCAATTATTGGTACTCATCATCAGTAATAACAACTTTAAAGTCACAACTATTGGTGCAATGTTGTACCAAAATTGAACATTAATTCTGCAAGTATAGGATATGAAATCAACAACTTCTCACACAACAATTGGAACGCGCTCAACTATTGGGTACTCTCCCCTAATGTACCTCCAACCAGATAGTTTCATGGTCACCCACATCCTAAAAAATGATCCAAAATGCTATTGGCCGCAGGTTATGAACGCAAATTTTGGAATGTACTTTTTTCATAGTTCACGTTTGTTGGATTTACCAGTTGAGGAATCTACGTTCATGGAAGGACTTGCGAGAGAGCCCCTACATTCCAAGGAAGGGCTCAAAGGACTCAAACAAATCCAGCAACATGACAACAAAAAACATTAAAACCACCATGTACTAGCAAAAATTAACCTGGAATTATAGATTTTTAATGTACTGGCAAAAATTATCAAACTGGATCTATGCTAATTCATATTGTTTAAGTCTTTGAGATGACCGAGTGAATTTTTAATAGTGGGCTGATGTTGGCAAAAGTCTAATATGTCTTTACTAATTCGCATTGTTTGAGGCGACAAAATGAGTTTCTCATAGTCGATAAGAATGCGAAGATTCAAAAGAAAAAAATTACACGTAAGAGCTCGCAAAGAGTAAGTTTATCTTAAATTGTTCCATTCAGGGGAGAATCTGAGTAATTTCCAATACAAAGTAAACTGCAAAATAGACATACCTGCAGTATAATAGAATTGATAATATCTGCATATCTTACTGCCAAGTTAAGAGACATGCACCGAGCAGGAGCAATTGCATAGCACCGAATTTGACTTCTTGGGATATTTGCCAACCGTTCCTTTGCATTTGCTACAATTACAGTAAGAAGGGCAGCAACTCCTGACCCAAGCGAGTGCCCTGCAAAAGTAAGTGTGTAGGAAGGATTTTTCTCAATCAAATCTTTCAATGTCTCAGACTCGGCCTTAAGCAGCCATCGAGCTGAATTAAGTAGCCCATTATGTACATAACCTCCGTCAAACTTTCTTTGTCCCAATTTATTGTCAAGCAGTACAGCATAATCACTCTCCTTGGCCAAATTAAGCCCTCTAATGGCCAAAACAATGTCATGGTTCTCATTATCTTCATAAATTAGGTATGGAGGAGCGTTTCCTTGAGTAGTTTCATAACCAACTTTTTTCACCACTTTACCAGGATCAATTCCGTAGCCTCCAGGGGGTGCCCATTTGGGATTTCTTAGATCCTCCTCATAGACTGCAAGTATTATCCTGCAAATCCTTGGAACAGGCTCAAAGGCCTCAATGCTGGCAAGCGTCCATTTTTCACTGTCGTAGGCTCCTACGTATGTACACCTTTTCCATGCCCACCTGGAACATGCCAAGCAAGACACGCATTCTAATATTGGCACGCCAAAAGCAATAGACATCTTTACCTCACTATTCTTCACTCATTAAAAAACCCAACTGAGAATGTCTAAATGCAATAGGGCAGCGGAGAATTCAGAACCCAAAGATACTCACAGGTATGATTGGTGAAAATTCCGTGTTCTGTATTGAGAACAATGACAAATGAATTCAAGCCCAGATTATATAGAAATATGCAAAATTCAGCAACAAATAATGCAACCGATATGCTTCGGTAGATTTCAATGGAAATAAACGGTTCCTTGGGCATGCGGGTTTTCTTGTGTTACCATCTAAATGTTGGGCCTAGCCAACCCATATGCGGTGGGAGGATAGTAGTCTGGATGCGTGGTGAATTTTGAATAGGTAGCCTAACAGGAATAATCGTATTTCTTGGTAATTAACTAGTTCGGAAAAACTGGTTGAGAATCCTTAAAAAATGGTAATCTTGAATTGTAATGTTCTGGTTCCATGGGGCCAATGGAACCTTGGAACCTGCGCAACAATTTTTTTTTCCAGTGAAAACGATGGAAGGCCTTTAAAGAAAAATATTTTATAGTTTGGTGAAATCATGCCAGTTTTTTAGGTGGGGCAGCGCATGTTAGGTGTTTCAATTATTGTTTTGTTTATTATTATGTTTTAATATTATATTATTGTCAATGGGTTTTTATTTGTTGGTGATGTTGAAAGGTTCTTATTGAGACCATCAGGAATCAAATCTTGTTGACTGCAAGGTTCGGACATTAAAAAGGAATGAGGCGGAAGGTTCTTAATGAGCCCATGAGGGATCAAGTTTTGCCGAGTGCAAGGCTTCAACATAAAAAAAAGATGAGGTTGAGATCAACTATCTTGTAGCGAGTAGCGAACACAAATTTGTGGACAACCCTCCCAAAAAAAATATTGATTATTATTTCATTTATCAATAAAATATAATTAATAATAAAAAATAAGATAAAAATTTAATCATTGTATACATGACATATAAAAAAATTAAAATTTTAGGATAGTTAATAATTATATACATCACATATCAATTGTCATATCAAATAAGCAAAATGTGTTTCTAATATCAAGGTGACCAAACATCTTTTCAATAATATATGTACATCATATGTTCATAAAATCCTACAATCATTGAAATAGGCCTAATTATGTAAGGTCCACCAATCATACAATCAAAATCATGTAAAATGTTTAAAACAACAAAACCAAATAAATGCATTTATTGCCACTAAATTTTGAGCATATTCAAATCAATTAAGGTGTCATTTCTATGTAAAGAATTGTTTCTTAATTTTGCAATAAGCAATTTCATAGAATGTGATAAATTTGATGTAGTACAAAATGAACAAAACAATTTCATATTAACACATAACATGTCATTTTATTTAATGCTTGGGAGTCCACCTATTGATTATGATATACATAATTTTTTAAACAACAAAATAAATCTTCAACAATTATTTGAAAATGTGCACTCCAACATCCATTACTATTGATGGAATACAAGACGATCAATCTAACCTCTACTCTTAGCAATCTAGCACCTTAGTTAATCTTCTATTCTAGCATTATTGTAAACTATCAATCTCAAGTTATACACCATTTTTTGTATGTGTATTCATGTATTCGCCTAGGGTAATCTTATGTTGTATCATACTATGAAACATCAAACTAAAGTTATAAACTATTATTCAAATTTGTAGTCACATATGAGTGTGTTTGACAAATAATGGTTCTAATTTTTTTATAATCCTTACTAATGTCACATGGCATACATTTGATGGTTGTAAAGTGAATCCAAATATATAAATTGAAGTTAGAAACTTTTTTGTATTAGTTGAAGAATAATCAAAAGTTTGATTATTTGTTAAGGATAATGTAAAGTTGGTTTTGGTTGTGATTATCTTGAAATCCTTGATAATGGTTGTTATATCGTTGAGTTGAATGTGTAAGACCATTGATAGAGTTTCATTAGCCCTAGGATGATTACATGACTATCACTTTAGTTACTATGTAAAGAGGCGGAGTTTTATTAGCTCTTAGTTGAATACATGATTATCTCCTTAGCGTCTATGTAAAAATAGAATGTATACTAGTGTGTCAAATATGTGTCATACACCTATGAATTAATGACTTGATGTTTAAAATGTACCTACATCTTGGAAGGTTTCATTCATAATGACACTTGAACATAATATTTAAATTGTTCATATCCTTGTGTACATGAAAATATAATTTTTTAGTGCCAACATGGCATATAGGTGACCATGCCATCCCCTGACATTAGGGATTTCCACTATGGAACCCTCTCCCCTAATCAAAACTTCAATTTTTTGTCATAATCATAATTAAATTGGATTCGTGTTTGATTGTCTTGAAATCCAATTGAATGGTTGCTACACTATCTAGTTGAATTCTTCAAAATCTTTGTCTTTGATCTCCTTTCATTAGATCTTATATTAAAAACATTCTACCATGTTCTAAAACTACCATTACATTTATTTTTATCTAACATTTTTAAAGATTTTATGTTTCCAATAGTCAATGCTTTTAAAATGATTCCATAACTATTTTGATCACTTAAATTACAAACATTAAATGTAAGTCTCACCAATCAAACATTCAAAGAATGCATGAAAGGCATAAAATAATAGGAATAGCTAATAGCAAATCAAATTTAGATGTTCTGGTGGCCAAAACATCTATTGTATCTATAGACGCCTAATTCTGGTTAGGCCATTAATTTTCATCATGCGTCCTAAAACAATAATAAATTAATTATTTGCCCCTTATTCTAATATTTCCTCTCAATAATTAAATAAATTTAATTTATTTGATTAACTAATTCTTAAATATGAATAGTAAAGTAATAAATTTAATTTATTAATTTATCATATTTATATTCTCATATGCAGATAATTAATAAATTTTAATTATTAATTATCCCATATTTATCTTTTCAACCTGGCAATTTGGCAAAATTTGAGGAGAATCAATATATTTATTTATTAAATCCCCATATCATCTTCCTCGATTTGACTACGGATTTCTTCTGCTTTTTTTTTTGTCTCCTAATGGAAACTCTGCTATGTGTTTGATCCTAGCAGCTGATTCTTCCTATCTTTAGATTAATCTCGTCTGTTGATTCAAAATCCTCTTTTCTATAAATTGATCTCTCGTTGCTCATTTTCAACAACCACGCTTCAAGTAATCTTATGTTGTTGCTTTCAAATCGCTTTCTTGCAATCATCTCGCTTGCTATTCACTTGCATTTGTAGGAGACACCCATACAATTTGAAGGTGAAAGGAGAACAATGGAGGTCAACAAAGGGAGACATTGGTGATGGTTTGCCTTTTATTTGAATGTCTTGTCTTTTGTTCTTTCATTGAATGTATTAGGATTCATATTCATTGCTTGTTAGTTTTCGTCATTACCTAATTTTTGCTTTGATGATTTATTCCAAATTTCCTAACTTTACATTTTCTAGTGAACCCGACATGAAGCGCATCTAATTTAATGGTTTTTGTAATATTTTTTATCAGATACAGGTTCCAAAAGACCAAATTTCTTGGTTTTCGTGCTTGTCACTGTTTCTGTGCAGGTTTTAGAAGAGAAAATGTGCCTATTGCGGGGATTAATCAATCAAAGGCTTAAAATTGAAGAAACAACTTGCACTTAGTTCCTAATTAGGATTGGATTAATATTTCCTTTCATGCTTCAAATTTCACTTAGTTCCTAATTAAGATTGGATTAATATTTCCTTTCATGCTTCAAATTTCACTTAGTTCCTAATTAGGTGTTGGATTAATCTTTCATTTCATGCAACAAATTGCATATAGATCTAATTAGGAAGTTAATTAAGTTTCATTTCAGTTGACAAATTGCACATAGTATAATTAGGCAATTAATTCATAAAGCAACCTTTTGATTTGCATGTTGTGTTTTTTATTTGCATGTATCTTTTTTTTCATTGCATGTCGCTTTTCTTCGCTTGCATGTTATTTTTTTATTTGTGTGTAGCTTTTTTTTCATTGCATGTCACTTTTTTAGTTGTATGTTTCTTTTTTCATATTATTTTTCGCTTGCATGTTACTTTTTGCATGTTGCTTTTTAGTTGCATGTTGTTTTTTTAATTACATGTTTCTTTTTTGTTTTTTTCTTGCATGCTTTTTTTTTTTTTTCTTATTGCTCTTTTTTAGTTGCATGTTTTTATTTTGCTTTTTGCTTGCATGTTGTTTTTTTTGCATATTGTTTTTTCTACTCAACTTAGAGGTTTTGTGTATTACTAATTATTTGTGCAATACCTTGGCATTCGTTGGGAGAAGAATAAAAAATCAAATCTACTAATTCATTTGGTGCAGGATGCGGTCAAAGGATTACATTTGAAACACTTGATTGTGTTTTGTAGCTTAGAGCACATTTTAATTTTTAAAGGTTAAAGAACCAGTGTTTGTCATGTCTTCTCTTAGATGTTACACATGTTTTAACCTTTAGAGGGCCTGCCTCCCCAGAAGCCTATAAGGTCAGGTGAGAGGGAACGACCCAAGTGCCAATGGGCTAAAGCCAAGCTCTTTCGAGTCACTATAAACAAATGCATTTGTGATGAAATTTGCAAGCGATGAGTGTTATATGCTTCCATAACGATGTTATGTCTTCCTTAGTGCCTACGTGGCACATAAAAACCTATAGAGTGTAACCTATGTAGGTTGGGAGGCCTCCTTTAATGGAGTGTAAAACGCTGCTGAGTATGGCCACTCAAACGGATGTCTTGACTACAACCCCTTATGTTAAGAGGCTCAAAACCTTCTATTTTCTAGCGCGAAGAGGTCAGACCTCCGAAGTCATCCCATACTTTCATGGCTCATGGTAGAGATAGTAGTTCCTTGGGAAGTGATGACCTAAGGACTTCAAAACTTGGTATGCTCAAAGAAGTGAGTGTCATGGAGGGGAGTCAATGCTACCAAGTTCCTAGGCTATTCACTATGTGTAGGCATGGCTGAGAATAATCTCAAGTGGGAACCCATCAAATATTGTCCTGGCCTGCCATATGATTTGTTGTTGAATGTGCATGAGTGTATTCTTTCAAAATCAAATTGCCATCATGTCTTCTTATTTGTTAACATAGCAACTTTTCAAAAACAAGATTACCAAACAATAACAATCTTTCAAAGCAACAAAAATTCCAAAAAAGACAAACGTTCACATTGAAAGCAGTCATAAACAACCTTGGTTATCAAAAGCAATCAAAGTTTCCAAAGTTCACAACAAGTTTCATATTAAAGAAAGTTCAAACAAAGGTCAAAATTTTGTCCCAAAGTATTCCAAGTATTCATCCAACATTTGAGAACATTCTATGAACATGGCTTGTCATAACATTGGGTATCCTTGTTTCAAAATTCATGTCACTTAGGGTTAGATTTTGCATAGTTCAAACTTAGATCTATGTCATATAGTCATTACCCTTCATTTTAGTCCATTTCATTGTAAGCATCCTCATTTTGCACTTAGGTTTAAGGTCATCTTCCTAGGTCAATATCATTCATTTTCATTCATTATCATACCAAAACTAGGTATTGACTTAGGTTGCATTTTGCATTTCCTAAAGTCATTGATCCTTGCATATATCCTTGTTTCATTAGGTATTGCCTTAGGTTGATATTGTCATACATTTGTACTCATAACCTTGGTCCTTAGGTCATTTCATATCCTTAGATCATTTTCATATCATATCACATCCTTAGTTTGTTCATATCATATCCTTAGTTCATATCATTAGGTCATGTATCATATCATTAGGTCCTATCATATCATAGCATTAAGTCATATCATAACTCTAGATCATATCATTGCAGGATACCTTTGGGTCATTTCATATCCCTATATCATAGCATATAACTTGAAGATCATTTCATATCTTGAGTTCATACCTTAGGCATTGGTAATTAATGATTGTACCCTTTGCATTTAGTCTCAAAATTAGGTTTTTCAAACTCCAAAAATCAAAACTTTAGATAAAAACCCTAAGTTGTTGTTAGGAAGTCTTGACCTTGTCCAAAATTTGTCCTTTTATCAATATCATTTGCCAAACGTATCTTAGTATCCAAGTGTATAGGTGAGATATTGTCACTTTGTCATTTGTCCTGTTTGTCCTTCTAAGGCCTTGACTTCATTTCAATTTCCTAAGGTTGGGTCTTTAGCTTTGCATTCCAAAAGCTTGTCCAAATATTGAAAACAACAAAAACATAGGTTGCACTCTTTCCCTAGATTGCATCATCTTTTTCTAAGGTTGCACTTACTTGCATTTCATTGTCACTCCAAAAATTTAAAAGGTCCAAAAACATTTAGTTGCATTGTCAATCACCTAGGTTGCATTAGTTGCATACATCATCCTTAAAATCAAAAATACCAAAAACATTGCATAGTGACATGCCTATTGAAACAAAGTTCCAAGCTCCTACGATGCAACAAAGTTTGATATATCAACTGATGATTGGACCAATGAATAACACAATGCATTCAAGTTTTAATCCAAGGAAATCATAATTCTATCCAACCCAATAACAAGACAATATTGGTCAAACATTTTATGATGAAACAGGTATCCAAATACGAAAACTAGATCAGAAACTAGCTTGAGAAAAAGAGATCTTGGAACAAAAAGTGAAAAGATTGAGAAGAATAGATCACAAATGTCCAAATGTTTCAAAAAATTCAAGTCCAAATCCAAATATTGATCCAATTGATGTAAAATATCTCATTGGATGATCAAACATACCAACTCTCATCTCTCAAATAGAGATGATGAAACAATTTCAAGCAACAAACACAAATTTCAACCAAGTCCCAAATCAGACTTCATTTGATCAATTTTCATTCAATCAAATCTCAAATCAACAACCAATTATACAACATATCCAACCAACACAAACAATGGTGCAATTTCAATAATAGGCTCAACCAAATACATAATTTCAACAATTTGTTCAACCAATTGTCAAGTACCAACAACAACAATATCATTCATCAACTCAATATCAACAACTACAAACACAAACTCAAAAACAAAAGTTGCAGCACACACCAAGCCAAATTTCAAACATTTCAGACCAATTCAACCAAAACTCAATTCAAAATAAAAATATAACATCAAACCAAAACCAAATCCCTTTCAAACAAATCCAAAATCAAAACCTAACCATGTCAAAACCTCACAAGGATTCAAATGCATCTCCAAAGAAAGGTAGCTCTATTACAAATCTCTTAAAGAGATTCCTAAGTGATTTTTCTGAGAGAAATATCAAAACCATATGCTCATGTCTAGAAATGGTTCATCTCCTCATAAATATATGGAATCTCTAGTGGCCTCTATTCCTACACCTTTTGAAGCCTCGCAACACCCTTCCATATCATCCTCATCAAATGATACACCTTAGGGTAAAATATCCCAAGGGATATCCACAATTGATTGCCAAGATAATCCAATTCATGATGAAAGTCCATTCCATACTTAAAAAATACTAGATCTAGTGCCACCAGATGCTTCTCCTTCAGAGAATCTCATACAAAGTCCATCCACCTCATGTCAAAGTATTGATTCCTTGTCAAAATCCCCTGTGTATATCCAAAGTCCAACCTCATAACAAGAGGATAATTTAGAGCGCAAACAAATGAGTCCTAATGAAAATCAAGATCAAGATCCTGAAACCTTATCATTGTATCCAATTTTTTACCAATATCTCATCTTCTTGGACAATTATGATGATCCCCCTATCCTTGTCCATCCTATCCAAAATCTTTTTAACACTCTTCTCCCTAAGCAAAGCAAGGTCAAGATATCTCAGTCCGTCCTATCCTAAATGATCCCCTTCCATTTAATGAACAAAACGTCCTTCTAAATGTTATTGACATTCCACTCCCTGAGCAAGGTCAAGATATCCCTTCCATTCTTCCTAATGATCCCATTGAAATTCAAGAGTAGAGAACCTTTAAGAGGAATCCAGTGATCTTCCTCCTTGTCAAGATCAAAGTGTCCTTTCAAATTCATGTCCACCACAAGACCCTATCATCCCTTTAAATCCTCCACAAAATTCCTTTGTTCCTCCATCTCTATGTCCTAATCCTCCATATACACTCCAAGATCTTATTTCATTGACGGTCCCATATTCCTCCCATTCCATCTCATAAAGAGCCTATCATTGATCCTAATCCCCCATATGATCCTTACCCCCTCATGATTCTAAAATGTTGGTGCAAGATGTTCAGGAACCCCCTACATGCACTATGGGTTCCTCTAATTTGGTCCAATCGGATTCACTTCATCATCTCATTATTTCTCTCATATCATATCCACCTCATTATGGACTCATGTCTTCTTCCCAAAGCAAAGAGTATCCTACAAGTCAAGATATTCATAAAGGCAAAGGGGTAGACCTTCACAATCAAGAACCCCTCAATATCAAACAAAATCTTACTGGTCGTGCCTACATAGCCCACTCTTAAGACGCTGGTACCCCTGCTAAATCCCACATCCCTCCAAAATCCAAACATATACCTAGCCCTTCATCCCTTCCATCCATCTTAGGTCCTTACATCCCTTCATCCCTTATGCAAGGTTAGCAAAGGAACACATCCTTGAGAACCTTCCATCCATCCAAAAGACCTCCATTTCATTCTTATCCATCCATGAATCCATCAATTTGGATGCCAACCATAAAATTCATAAGTCCAATAATCCACATGTATTCAAGGATCAACATGTCCCATCTAATCGACATGTCAAAACAAAGAAAAATTTGATCCAAAAAGAAAAAGAAGTATCCAAAAGGCCACAAAGGCACATTGCTCAAAAAGAAAATTTAAAGGCTCTATGGGTTCCTAAATCACTTGTGCAAGCAATGCATTCTAATGAACCACAAAAGCATGAAAAATCAAAACAATGTGGATTCCCACATGGCTCATAGCAGCACAAAAAGAAAAATCCAACTTGGCATCCAAAATTGCTATTCCTCCATCCAAACCTTTCAAATCTATTCCTCCATCACCTCCTTCACCCATTTTGGGTCCTTATGTCCCAAATCCCTAGCCTTTCCTCCATCCAAATCTCAAAATCTGAGATCCATTTTTCCTCCATCAGTCCATCACCCCTCAAGGTGTTTGCCAATGTTAATCTTGCCCACCTTTCCATCTACTCAAGCCCAATTTTTCCAATACCCTATCCATTATCCAATGCATATTTTCCATCCTTCTGTTTGTTTGATATAATCTTTTGCATAATGCCTTACCTTAGTTCCATCTCATTTCCATGTCATGATCCTACCAACATCTTTGAGCATACTTTTAATAGTCGTGGTCTATTTTCAAGGTTACTCTCTGAACAACAAGATGCTTGAGTCCTTATTCCATCCCCTATCATGTGTCCATTTTCTACTAAAAAGTCTAACTACAAAAAAAAGCAAAAAAAAAAAAAAGAAAAATATAAAAAAATGAAAAAAAAGAGAAAAATAAAAATAAAAATAAAAATAATTTGTCCTCTGGTGAAAACCTAGCAAATGGGCGCCTTGGGCATGTACCATGATGAAAACTTGGCAAATAGGCATCATGTGTAATCCATGAACTTTTTGCATACCATACATGGGGGCAGGTTCCATATATGCTATCCTATTGTATCCTATTATGTGAGGGAAAATCGTGCTCAAATGTAGAAGATTGAAATACCTATGATGACAATCAAGCAAACACAATTAGCTCAAACACCTCAAGATTAGGATGTTGAAAAGAAAGCAAATAAACTATAAAAACATAAACAAAAGAAAGAAAACTCCATTTTTGATCTTTGATTTGATTATCCCACAGTAAGATGTGTTCTCTTTGATGCAAAAACTGCTCGATATAGCTCCATGATGTGATTATGGTGATTGGATTCGAGATATGAGGATTGGATGGTATGAAGTGTGGATGAAATTGGGCATTATGAGAATATGGATGTACTAATGGTGGATGAAATTCTGCATTCTAATGATGTATTGTATGAAAGGTGGATGATTTGAATGAAAATGAGAGGGGATTAAATAGAAGAAGGGAGGAAAGGAAAGGATTGGGAAAATGCAACACTTGTCCTCAAGGAGGACAAGTGGCAATCCCAAGAATGACAAGTGGAATAAGATTCCACACTTGTCCTCAAAGTGGCTCAAAAGGGAAAGACAAGTGTCCTTAAGAAAGACACATGTCAAAAGATGTTTGACATGTGTCCTCAAGGACACATGTCTCCTTTGGGAGGAAGCCAACCAAAAAAAGAAGCAAATTTCCTAATATTAAGGAAATTAGGGGAATATGTGTGCACACACATGTGAGGGGAGGCTAGGATAAGGTTAGTTTGGGGAGATAGGGTTAGTTAAAACCTTAGGGTTAGATTGAAGGTTAGGTTGGAAGGGAGTTAATTAGGTACTTGAAAGTTAGGAGACATGTGACATTTAAATAATTATTTAATTATTTAAATGAGGTGAGGGAAATTAATTAATTAAAGGGATTGGAGAGGAACATTAATTAATTAGAAATTAATTAATTCAAAGATTGGAAAGGGGGGAATTAATTAATTGGATTAATTGATTCGAGGGGTGGGCTTAATTAATTAATATATTTAATTAATTAAATGGCTAAAGGGAATAAATTTGACTAAATTAATTAGCCAAATTTAAGCGTCTACATTTTGCCCATCTTCGCAGTGGTGCTAGAATATCGTCGGTGCGAAGACAATAAGACACTTGTGAGAGAAGAAAAAAGGAAGGGGGAACGAGAAAATGCCCCAAGCGGATGAAGGAATGGGTACGAATGCCCCCTCGAGAGGGTGCACTGGGAGAAAGGATCGGACAATGTCTCGAAAGAAACATTGCCCTAGGAGACTAGATGGAAAGCAAGAAGAACGGAAAGAGGAGATAATGTGAATGCAATGGAGATGAAGATGGAAACATCATGGAGCACGAGCACCTGCAAAACAAGACGTCATGTAGCACTTATTTTGATTTAGTAGTGTCTATGTGTCACCAAGGTATAAGGAACTGGGGTAGAATTTCACAGGCAATGCATGGACTGACACAATATAAACAAACACACAGGCTAATCTAGCACCACACAGAGTTACAGAGACCCTGCAAGCAGTAGTGCTAGAAGAACCCCAAGCAGAAGATATGCCCCAGTGTAACATGAGATAACAAATACCTCATGAGGGTAAAACAAGGAGCACATCCAAAAGACACGCCAAGCAAAAAGCAAAAGCAACTAAATCACATCTTGAGCCATGTTATTCCTAGTGCACCACGATATAAAGGATAATGATGACCAAGAGGAAACAGGACCCAAGGAGCTTTAAAAAGATAAACAAAGATAAAAAATAATCAAAGCCAACACGAGGGCCTCAAATATCTTTTGTCAAAGGATTTGATGATGTCTCGTTTTAGGAAGGATACATCCTGTATAAGACTAAGATAGATCAAAACGTTTGGTTTTAGGAAGGATACATCCTGTATAAGATAAATGATGGGTGTTGGTGAGAAGGATACATCTCGAAACAACACCAAGATAAAAGATTAATGATGATCGACAAAAGGATCTGATAGGATCATGATGACCAAGATGCTCAAAGATGATTGTTGAAGAACCAATTGATAGGATATGATCTTGAAGACGAGACTGACAAACACCTATGTACAATGACACCTATATACAAGATGTACAAGAGATATGGATGATGGAAGAAGACCTAGGGACAAGCCTGATGTTGCCCTAGTCAAGAGGAAAAGTGATGAGAGATTGAGGATGATGATTATGAATGATACATCCCGATGATGATGAGAAGACTGTGATTGAGGCCTACAACAAGACTGGGAACAAAACCAAGGATGTGATTGGATGATTGGATTAGTGATCAAGGTTTGCAACAAGACTGGGAACAAGACCAAGGAAGTGATCAAATGATTCGATTAGTATTTGACCTTGGATAGTTGAGGAAGATCAATAAGATTCACACGAGATGGTGGATTGCGAGGAGCATATAGATTGATAGGATGAAATGGCATTGGACTGTGTGGGGGTAGCCTAGAGCTAGATACCAATGACAAGGGATGAAAGAGGTGATGTAATGATATGATGGAGGGATGAAAGGATAAGGGATGGGATGAAAAGGATTTGGAGATGGAAGCATTATGAATGGATCGGGTTATGGATGGATAGATGGAGTAACTGGGAGATAAGGATTGGTGGATGAATGGATATGATAAGATAATTGACCGAAGGATAGGCATCTTGAGGGAAATGAATGGAAGATAGGGTAATGGGTAAATAAGGACTATGAAAGAATAGTGTAATAGGAATTTGGAAGCCAAGAGGTGTCCAAAGCATGTATACATAGTGGCCATTTCTTTTTATCAAGATCCAAGGGAGGATGGAGGAAGTGAAATGGATTGGATACGATGGATATGGTAGGAAAATGGAATGGAGGAGGAAATGGCTAGATGACCAGAAGAATTTGCCCCCAAGTGCAGAGAGAAAAAGGATGAGGGGAATAACACATGATGCTTGTTTGCCAGGTTTTCATCATGGTACTTGTCCAAGGCGCCTGTTTGCCAAGTTTTCACCATTGGACAATTTTTTCTCTCTTTTTTTTTTTTGGATTTTCTAATTTTTGGGAGGAAATTCATGGATGGAGTTGGATGAGGATAAATGGATTTGGAAGATAAGATGGATGGAGGACTCAAGCATTGAGATCCATATCAAGGTAATAGAAGCCCATTTGGAGTGATCACTGGATGTTGGTATAACTTTATTAGGAAGGAGTGACTTATGCAAAGGCTTGGATTAGATGGATTTGATGGGAAATGTATGTGGTGGAAGGGATATGGTAGTGGAAAGTATTTTAATGGAATGAGGGAAAGTGAGTGTGATGGGGGGATGTTGTCAAGACCAACATTGGCACATGTCGTGGAGGATGTGAGATAAGCGGAGGAGAGATGGATGCAACATGTGGATATGATGGAGGAATTGTAATAGGTAGCTTTGAGACATAGAAACCCAAAATAGACTTAGGAGATGAAGGGAGAGAATGTTTAGCTGGTGGACTAGCAATTTTGGATGCCATTGCAAGTTCTTCTTTTGGAGGCACTGCTTCATTTTTCTTTGCTTCTTTTTGCTTTGGAATTGATGCAGGAGCATCCCCGGTCGATGAGCAATCTTGCATCAACCAAAAATATTTCCTTTCAGTTTTTTTCTTGTTTGTTCTTTATGCAATTTTTTGTGTTCTTACCGGTTAGCACCGATAGTTTCTTGTTCTTCCTGGCAGTTCTTATTTTTGGTTTCTAGGCGGTTTCATGTGCTTGATTCCATATTTTCAGATCATTTGGGTTCTTTTCTGGTCAGTTATTGTTTCTGGTTGACTATTTCTGGGTTTTGGGACAGTTCTTGTGCTTACTAGTTGGTCTTCCTTCATTACTGACGCGATTCTTGGCATGTGGATCCATCTTGGGTCTTGTCCGATGTTCTTTAGCATGTGGTTGACCTTCCTGTTGAACCGCATCACTTGGTTGTTATTTTCTGGAAAGATTTCTTAAATCTTAGGGCCAACCTAATTACATGTTTCATTTTCCTACATTGGTGAATGTAATCTTATGAGGCCGACCCATATGTGTTCCGACGGGTATAAATATGATGTTATATAATCATTTTTAGGGGCAAAGGAAATAGAACTTAGAATAAGGATTGAGATTCACATGTTGTGATCCAATTGATTCCTAAAGTACCGATTGGATTATATCTAGCTTGAAGCCTACATGTAACCAGCTAATTACCAGATGTTCTTTGATGATAATATGATGATTGTTAGAAGTTATAAGGCTTTAATATGATATATTTATGTTAACTTGTTATATCTTTTTTCTTCTTTCATTGTGTCTCTCTTGTTGTATAAGTCGGTTGACTCTTTTGAGGGTTTTTATCGATTATGGCTATATTAAGTGGTATCAGAATTGGTTATGGACTGGCTGGTGGAAGAATCGTTTGTGAACATTGAGGCATTCCTTGGGGTGGACAGATCACCAATTGGAGGAAGGTTTCACGTGTGTTCAATAGATCATTGAGGGGAGGCAATTGAAATCGGTAGTTAGATCATCGAGTTGAGATAGTTCACCTCGAGAGTCTAATGCAGGAGCACCATTCTAGTTCTTACCGATTGAGCAGTTTTCAGTGGAATTTTAGAGCTGGTTTGTGAACCTGTTGTTGGACAGATTGTTGATTATGCACCGATTGGTTGGAGAGAAAGTTGAGGCAACTTGTGGACTTGTTCAGATCACCAAATGTGAGGCAGACCAAGGTTTGTAGGTAGATCGCCGATCCTAGAGCTTGAGCTTGAGGCAGTTAGTGGGTGGAGACTTGAACAAATCATTGATTGAGGCAGGCTGTAGTTTGGACCGGTAGATCACCGTGGAGAGGTAACCAGAATCTGTAGTCAGATCACCGAATCCATGAGCCAATTTCAAGTACCTACTGACCAATCATTGAACTAGATCAAGTGATGGGACTCACTTTTTAATTAACCTCGAGAGTATGATGCAGGAGCACTAGTCTAGTTCTTACCGGTTGAGCATTTTCAGTGGAATTGCTTGATATCATAGCATTTCTTCTTATTTGAGTGTTTAGCATTGTGGTTTTGGGTTTATTACCTTGTGTTAGTAGTCTTGTTCATGTTCGAGTTTCATGGCATTTGGATTTAATCTCGGTGAGTTATCAATTCTGGTATTGGCTCAGTTGATATGTTCTTACCGGTTATTTTGACAGAGTGTTGAGCGAGTTGGATTGGGTTGCAATTGATATCCGTGACTTGTGGATCGTGGATTTATGATTCTTATGTCATGTCAGATATTCCCAGAGGACCACACATTGTTTCATGCATTTTGGAAGTTGTTCTTAGTGATTGGAGTTGACATGTTACTGTTACATGTTTCATGAACCGGTTGGTCTTTGGGTCGACTTGATTGAGTTGTAATTACTTGTGGATGGTATAAATGGAAGCTTGTGAATCATTTGAGAGGACAAAAGTTAGAAGATTGAAGACAAAATTTAGAGATCGAGCGAAGATGTAAATTCAACGAGATTTTGATCCGATGGACTGAGATCGGAAGGCTAAGGTCTGGATTAGGGTAGAACCAACATACTGTTTCCAGAAGGTCGATGTGATATGTGGATGATCTGCAGATATTGTAATTGTGTTGTAAGAATTATTTGTATCCTGGACCATGATCCAGCATGTGGAATGTGTAATTCTTCAGACTATAATAAGATTTATTCATATTATTTATCGGTTATGTATTATGTTATGTTACCGGTTGGTCTTTTTTGTTGTTTCTGGCATCTTGTTACCAGTTACCAGTTACCAGTATATTTGACATGGTTTTTGTGTTAGGCTGCAAGGTTGGGTTGTCCTTCATTGGATCTCCCTACCTTGACTACATCAAGTGGTATCAAAGCTAGTTATGGACTGGCTGGTGGAAGAATCATTTGTGAACATTGAGGCATTCTTTGGGGTGGACAGATCACCGATTGGAGGTAGGCTGCACATGTGTTCAATAGATCACCGAGGGGAGGCAATTGAAATTGGTAGTCAGATCGTCCAGTTGAGGCAGTTCACTAGAGTGGAAGAAGAGATGTCGTCGAGGAGGAAAAACCCCCGAAGGGTAGAGCAGATGATGGAAGACTTCAAGAATGAAGTAAGGAATGAAATCTGAAATGCTTTGGTTGGTTTGCAGAGAAACCCTTAATTCTGAGGATGAATATGAGGAAGTCGGTGAAGAGCTTGAAGAAGCTGAAGGACTGGAAGATGAAAGAGAGGAAAGATTCCTGATAGCAGTGGCACAAGCGAGTAAAGTTCACAAAGTTTATGTTTCCAGCTTTTCCGGAAAATTGAACCCAGAGGATCTGATTGATTGGATCAGAGAGGTAGAGGATTGCTTTGAGTTTGAGGATGTCAAGGACCCACAAAGAGTCTGGTTAACACAGACCAAGTTGAAAGGGCATGCTGCCTTGTGGTGGAAAGAATTGCAGAAAGACAGAGTGGAGAATGGTGAATTTAAGATCACTTAGTGAAGATAGTTTTTCGCAAGATTGAAGGCCAAGTTCATACCGGGAGACTATGAACTGGAACTGTTCAAGAAGTTATAAAACCTAAAACAGAGAAACATGACCGTGAAGGAATATACTAAGGAATTATACAAGGTGGTGATCGGATCTGGCCACAGAGAGATGGACAAAGAAAAGGTGGCGAGGTACATCAATGCACTTGCTTTTAACATTCAAGATGAGATGAGTATGTTGAAGGTTTCCACAGTTGAAGAAGCTTACCAGTATACTTTGAACATTGAGGAGAAGGTGAGAAGAAGACAACTGAATAAGGGAAAGGAGAAATTCAAGATAAGTGATAGTATGAAGAAACTGGTTGAAGAAAAGGTGTCAAAACCTAGGTGGAGTAAAGAACCGAAATAGAAGACACCGAGGAAAGGTAGCAACAATATCGATAGAGAATTTCCTGGAAAATGTTTCAAGTGTGGAGAAACCGGACATAGATCCTATGAATGTAAGAAAAGAATGGCAAGAAGTTGTGTGGCAAGTGAAAAACTGGATGGTACTGGATCTGACTATGCACCAGAGCAAGGAGAATCCCTTATGTTCAGAAGAAAGGATACCAGATCTACTCAAAGGAAGAGTCTTTTCCAGATTGTGTGCAAATCAGGTGGTAAGTGTTGCAAGGTCATTGTAGATAGTGTAAGTACTAATAATTTTGTATCTGAGGAGATGGTTGTGAAGCTTGGGTTGAAGAGGCTTAAGCAACCTTGTGCTTATGAGGTAAGTTGGTTACAAGATGATCAGAAAATAGAGATAAAGGAGCAGTGTTTGGTGAGTTTCAATATTGGGCCTTTTTGAGATGAAGTTTTATGTGATGTTGTGTCTATGAGTGTTTGTCATGTCTTGTTGGGAAAGCCTTGGCAATATGATAGAGGAGATATTTATGATTGTAGGAGAAACCTAGTTACTATTGAAAAGGATGGACAAAAGTTCATATTGATTTCTTTGAAGGAGAAAGAGAAGGAGGTGAAGAATCTGAGTCCTGAGAAAAGTTGCAGTACTGAGAAACTAGCGGTAGGGGCTATACCAGAAGGTTCGAAAGAACTAGTTGCAGAAGTTATACCAGAGGGTTTGAAGAAAGATCTGATAGAACCAGTTGCAAAGATTATACCGGAGGGTGAGATGAGCTTGCAGAAGGATCTGGCAGATGAGTTTGATGGACAGATGGAACCGGATGACAGAGAGCTGATGGTGACAAACTAGATGAAGTCTTGTGGCAGAACCAAATTAGAGTTGCAAAGATAGAGACAATGTGCAAAACTAAAGCAAAGAAAGAGAATCAAAGGGAGTCAAAGGTTAGAGAAGTCGGTTGAGGCACCGAAAGAGCTAAAATAGAGGTTGATAAATAAAGAGGATGTTTGGATCAGAAATGAGCATAGGATCTTCATTCTAAATCCTTTTAGATGTTCATGAGTTGCCTCTCATGGAACATATTTTTCTACCTAGGTTGTCTGATGCAGGAGCATCCCCGGTAGATGAGCAATCTTCCATCAACCAAAAATATTTCCTTTCGATTTTGTTCTTGTTTAGTTCTTTGTGCAGTTTTTTGTGTTCTTACCAGTTGGCACTGGTAGTTGCTTGTTCGTCATGGTAGTTCTTATTTTCAATTTTCAGGCAATTTCATGTGCTTGATTCCATGTTTTTCAGTTCATTTGGGTTCTTTTTCAGTCAGTTATCATTTCCGGTTGACTATTTCTTGTTTCTAGGATAGTTCTTGTGCTTACCGATTGGTTTTCCTTCATTACCAACACAATTCTTGGCATGTGGATCCATCTCGTGTCTTGTTTGATGTTATTTGGCATGTGGTAGACCTTCATGTTGAACCACATCACTTGGTTGTTATTTTCCAGAAATATTTCTTAAATCTTAGGGCCGACCTAATTACACATTTCATTTTCCTACATTAGTGAATGTAATCTTATGAGGCCGACCTGGATGTGTTTCAGCAGGTATAAATATGATGTTATGTAATCATTTGTAGGGGAAGAGGAAGTAGAACTCAGAATAAGGATTGATATTCACATTTTGTGATCCGATTGATTCTTAGAGTCCCGATTGGATTGTATCTGGCTTGAAGCCTGCATGTAACCAGTTAATTATCGATGGTCTTTGATGATAATATGATGATTGTCAGATGATTGCCAGAAGTTCTAAGGCTTTAATATGATTTATTTATGTGAACTTGTTATATCTTCTTGCTACTTTCATTGTGTCTCTCTTGCTGCATAAGCCGGTTGACTCTTTTGAGGGTTTTTACCAGTCATGGTTGCATTAGGAATCTACATTGTTTGTGCTTTTTATTTAGTGGACCTTTGCGGCCTTTGGGATTCATTGCATTTTTGTATCAAATTTTGCACTGTTGGAACATGTCTTTTTGAGTGGACATGATCATCTTCATATTGATGTGGATGTTTAACTTTATACATTTTTGACTTGGCATCCAAATTTATGCTAGTAGCCTTGGAAGGAGTGCGTGAAGGTGTAGGAGATGGAGGGAATATGGGTGAAGTGATGGAGGTAGGATGTTGGATGGAATGTGGTGATATGTGCCTTTGTTGATCCTGATTGGGACTGACAAGACTAGTATGTTTATGATGGGTGATGGATATATGGGATTTGTGTATGGAGGGACGAATAGGAGAGGGAGGATAGGATTTTTGGATATAAGGGCCCAAAATGTATTTAACATGTGGGAGATATATGAAGGTATATTTTGGGATATAGGGACCCAAAATGGATTTAGAGGATGAAGGAGGGAGATGGATGGTTGTTTTAGCTTTATATGATGGAGGAGGGGGGATGGCAATAAATGATTTGGATGAACAATGGGGAGATGAAAAGGTGTGTTTGGAAGTATACTTGGATTTTGCATTAGTTGTACCAACATTTTTGGATGAAGTACCTTGGGATATGTAACTGAGACCATGAAATCTTGGATGTGTTTTGATATGGATGGGCTCCAGAGTACCTTTCTCATGTAGGCCTAATCCTTTTCATTGATAGTTAATTTTTTTGAGCATTTTATTTAAAGTAGGATAATTGTTCTTTGGGTAACAAGATGTGAGTCCATTATTAGATGGAGGAGAATGGGTAGTGTATATGAGATGTTCTTCTATTGTGAGTGAACTGCCATGGATGAATGTAAGCGTACCAAGGGGATAGAGTGAAGGCGGTGGGATGGTTTGGATGGGAGGAGATGGAGGATCAAGAGGTGGAGAATATGTGATAGGAGGGTCTTGACTTGGCAGAGGAAATGGTAGGGGATCTTGAGAGGAAGGAGAGGGAATGGGAGGATCTTGACTTGGAAGAGGGGATGATAAGGGATCTTGAAATGGCTTAGATGGAATGGTAGGATCTTGATTTGGATGAATATTTTTTTTAACATGCTTTGGAACAAGATCTTGGCATGAGGGGATTGGTGTGGATGGTGTGATGAGAGGTGAGTGGGTGGACTCTTTAGATGGAATGGATAAAATGATGGAAGGGTCAATGACTTGGGTGGATGGACTAGATGGTAAAATGGGAGGTTCTTCTATTGGGATAGATGGAGTGGATGGAAGGAAGAGAGGTTCTTCAACTGGGATAGATGGAGTGGATGGAAGGATGAGTGGTTCTTCAATTGGGATAGATGGAGTGGATGGAAGGATGGGGAGTTCCTCAACTGGGGTAGATGGAGTGGATGGAAGAACGAGAGGTGGGAGAGAAATGATATGTTTGGGAGTTGGAAGTGAAGTTGGTGGATTGAGATAAGATGGGGTGGATGAAGGTGGACTAAGGTAGGATGAAGTGGATCGTGAGTTGAGATACGATCGGGGAGTGTGACTAGTGCCACTTGCCAATTCATGAATGTTCATTACAACAATGGATGGAGGTGGTGCCTGTAAATAACTAAATCACAATTGGGAAACAACAAGTTGTGATGATACTTGAGGTTGATGTTGTGGGGCATTGACAATTTGTTGCACTGATTGGATGGGTGGAGGCACAAATGATAATGGTATTGTGTAATTCATGCCCCCAGTCATAGCTTGAGTGACAAATGATGGCGGATTAGGATTAGATGAAGGATTGAGATAGGATGGAAGATTATAATTGGATGGAGAATTTAGATAATATGAAGGAATAGAACATGAGGAGAATTTAGATAAGATGGAGGATAAGATGGAGGATTAGAACTGGATGGAGAAGTGAGATAAGATGGGAGATAAGATGAAGGATTATAACCAAATGGGGAATTTAGATAAGATGGAGGATTATAACTAGAAGGAGAATTTAGATAAGATGGAAGATTAGAACCGAATGGAGAATTTAGATAAGATGGGAGATTAGAACTAGATGGAGAATTTAGATAAGATGGAGGACTATGATTAGGGATTGTGTAATGAATTGATGGATTTGGATTAGGGATGTAAGTGGAAGCAAATGAAGGACGACCAAACCTATCATAATTAGACTGCGACATGACTTGGACATCTATCTCATCAGGATGATCAACCATACCCTTGTCATCATTGACATAGGGTGAAGTAGAAGAAAATGAGGGATGACCACACTCATCATAGTAGAATTGAGACATGACTATTAGTTGATGAGTTAGAAAGATGAAAGATGAAGATGGATGATAGACCAAAAGCTCAGAACGAGATGAATGACAAGATTAGACTAGAATAGGGACTGACTTTGAGGAAGTCGAGAAGAGGACGAAGTTTGATGTTTGATAGACAACCTAGGAAGAAGTAAATGATGACGCAAATTAAGAGATGAGATATGATGATGGATGATAGTGATGATGCAAGACTTGAGACGAGGATAATGTAATGAATTAGCAATTGTGATGACAAAAGTTTGATTATGTAAGTCAAAAAACCTTAGTAGCCGATAGTAACGACGCAAGATTTGAAATGAGACCAAGATGAGATGATTTGACACTTGACCTTGGTAAATTTTGACATCGTAACGAGACAATTGACGCAAAATTGATAGATCAAAAGGACAAGTGTTGAAGGATGAGACCAAGCTAGGACCTAGTGACATGAGATTGTTTGATGTTTCCAGTTGATATTTGACAAATATTATTTCGACACCAAACATGGAAAACACAAAAGTATGATAGTGAAAAGAAAATATGCACTTCCTAGGATAGTCATAGATGATACTTGTTGAATCCCCTAACCATAAAATACCACATCCAACATGATAGATAGAAGCTTGACAACACTAGCTCCACCCTTGGCACTACACTTCTTGGGCATGCCAAGCTTTGAATTTCTAGAGATCCGAGTATCTAGAGAAATTTTCTCTCTCGGATTGGGGGGTACATGAGGGGTGTCTTCGGCACGCGCATATTACAATGCCTGAGCTAACAAGTAGAAGGATTGGGGCCACTATAACATTGGTTCGTAGTAATTTTTTGATGGGTCCAGTCCAACAACAATTTCACGAAGCAAGACACTTAAGGCTCTAATTGAGCTTATCGGTGTAGAGAAGGCCTCCACATATGATGAATTCACTCAACACTTTGGCCGTTTGACTAGGTATTTGTATAGCAACTCAAAAAATACTGCTCAAGGTCATGTTGGGAGATATGCTATCCCCAATGTGCCCCTGGTTTGAAACACTCCCTTGAGGTGATTCTCTAATAAAGATAAAAATGGGTGTCGTTAATCACCTTTCTCATCACCCAAGTTCTGCAAAGGTGAGGGGAGAGGATAATAGGTGTAACTGTCGATCCACCCTACGAGTGCACAAGTATGCCAAATATGAAAGATACAAGATTCATTTTAATCCCCATATAGAAGTTGTTTACTCTAAAAAGAAAACACACTCCTAAGTTACCCCTGGAAAACAAACCGTAATTTTTCAAAATTGTCTTTGATCGCTCAAAACACCCCTGCAAGAAAAATGATTAGAAGTTTCAATGTAATTCTTTGTCCGATCGAAACATCTTTGTTATCCTTTCCACATGTTGCAGCCAAACCATTAGTAGCAGAAATCAAAATTACAACATCAATTTTTTTTAATTTTTGATTTTTTGGGGAGTTTTCTAAAATTAGAAACCTGCTAAAAATGACAACCTGCTAAAAATGAAAACCTGCTAAAAATAGCAACCTACTAAAAACAAAAACCTGCCAGATTTAGAAATTTGCTAAAAATGGCAACCTGCTAAAAATAACAACCTGCTAAAAATAGAAACTTGCTAAAATAGAAACCCACTAAAATAAAAAAAAACTTGTTAAAAATGGAAACCTGCCATATTTAGAAACTTGTTGGATTTAGAAACCAACTAGAAATATAAACCTGCCAAATTTAGAAACTTGCTAAAAATGGTAACCTGCAAATATGATTAAATCGACCCATGAAGTGGGTCCCACCGAGCGTGCTAGAAAATGTGTGAGTGAAAATCGTGCTTGAATGTAGAAGATTGAAATACCTGGGATGCTAATCAAGAAAACACAATTAGCTCAAACACCTCAAGATTGGGATGTTGAAAAGAAAGCAAATGAAGTCTAAAAAACATAAACAAAAGAATGCAAATTCTATTTTTGATTTTTGATTTGATTATCCCATGGTAAGATGTGTTCTCTTGGATGCAACAGTTGCTTGATATAGCTCCATGATGTGATTATGGTGACTGGATTCAAGATATGAGGATTGGATGGTATGAAGTGTGGATGAAATTGGGCATTATGACAATATGGATGTACTAATGGTGGATGAAATTCTGCATTATAATGATGTATTGTATGAAAGGTGGATGATTTGAATGAAAATGAGAGGGGATTAAATAGGAGAAGGAAGAAGAGGAAAGTATTGGGAAAATGCAACACTTGTCCTCAAGGAGGACAAGTCGCAATCCCAGGAATGACAAGTGGAACAAGATTCCACACAAGTGGTTTGAAAGGGAAAGACAAGTGTCCTTAAGAAAGACACATGTCAAAAGAGGTTTGACATTTGTCCTCAAGGACACATGTCTCTTTTGGAAGGAAGCCACTCAAAAAAAGAAACAAATTTCCTAATATTAAGGAAATTAGGGGAATATGTGTGCACGCACATGTGAGGGGAGGTTAGGATAAGGTTATTTTGGGGAGATAGGGTTGGTTAGAACCCTAGGGTTAGATTGAAGATTAGGTTGGAAGGGGGTTAGTTAGGTAGTTGAAAGTTAGGAGACGTGTGACATTTAAATAATTATTTAATTATTTAAATGAGGTGATGGAAATTAATTAATTAAAGGGATTGGAGAGGGACATTAATTAATTAGAAATTAATTAATTCAAATATTGAAAAGGGGGGAATTAATTAATTGGATTAATTAATTCAAGGGGTGGGCTTAATTAATTAAGACATTTAATTAATTAAATGGCTAAAGGGAACAAATTTGACTAAATTAATTAGCCAAATATAAGCATCTACACCTATTACACTCAATTATCCTATCATATCCTATTACTCTCCATTATCCTATCATTATCCTATTGCCCTTCATTGCTCCATTATCCTATCATACCCTTGTCATAGCCTCTAATTATCCTATCATCCCTCATGGCCATATCCCCTTTTCCACCTTTGATCTTGAGAAGGCTGAGGATCTTCATGAACGTCATGCATCATGTTCACAACTTTTAGTCTATCATAGATTTTGATCATTATTCATTTACTTATGACAACTTTTCATCCACATTCCTTGTCTTATTGCAACATTTTGTCATTCTCCCTTAGCCTATCACAACCTTTTGTCCATATCGCTTATCCATTTTTGATCTTGCTTATCATATCCATATCTTATTACCATCCATACACTATTTTTCATCCCTTGATCTTGATTTGACATAAGGGCGTAAGATGCAAATTATGGTTTCAAAAACCTCTTAAAATGTCCCTCATGCCATGCCATTTCTTTACATTGTTATATCCAGTCCCTTATCTCATCACGCGATAGCCCTTAGACATTGAATTTTCTTTGTCTCCATAATAAATGGCTTTATCTTCCTTCTATCAGCTAACATTTCAGCAAGCTTATTTATCCATTTGTCACATTCCTTGCCTTGCTAGACACTGGGGGCAAAACCACTAAAAATTAAAAACATTAAAAAAATGTCCTTAACAAATCCATACAAAATCGAATATGATCCTAAAAAAAATACAAAAATAAAACAAAAATGCAAAAATACAAAAAAAATGACAAAAATAGTAAAGAAAAATCATTCACCCTCTAATGAAAACTTGGCAAATAGGTGCTTTAGGCAAGTACCGTGGTGAAAACCTGGAAAACAAGCACCACGTGTATCAAGGTCATTGCTTCGTTGTCTATCTTGATTCTATCTGTACATAAAACAATGCTTTAACATGCCTATCCATTCCGATTTGACCTAGTGTCCAAGTCTCCAAGCTTGTGATTGGTCAGCATCAATGTCTTTTTTTGTCAATTGCCAATCCCTATACATATTTTTTCTATCCTAGTCACTGTACATATTTTGGACCTTAATTGGGGGAAAATCCTTCTCATGATCAATTGACAGAGTTATCACTGTGAAAATCTCGGAAGTTACAACTTGTACATAATTTTTAAAAGTCTTGAAAAAACAACTAAAAATCAAATAGAGTCCTGAAAAAACAACTAAAAATCAAATAAATGTCCTGAAAAAATCACTAAAAAAAAAAAAGATCCAAAAACATGAAAAAATGTCTTGAAATAATCCAAAAATATTCTTAAAAAGTCCTAAAAAAAAGTCATGAACCAATGATATTGATGTTGATTGATTAATAAGACAAGTCGACCAGTTTGAATGCTTGGTTGATTGAAAAGTTCATTTGTTAATGCGTGATTTGTTAAGCACAATATTTTATGTGTTTTTTTTCTAACGTCCGTTCAAATGTCTGTCTATGTACAAAAGAGCCAATTTATTGACAAGATGAAAATGATTGTTTTTGGATTTTGATGTTTTCCAATTTTTAGGGTTTTTGAACTTTTTTTTTTGGTGCTTTTTTTTTTCAAGACTTTTTACAAATGGTTTTGGATTATTTCAAGACATTTTTTGATATTTTTCGATTATTTTAGGATGTTTTTTTTATAGTGATTTTTTCAGGACATTTATTTGATTTTTAGTTGTTTTTTTAGGACTTTATTTGATTTTGAGTTGTTTTTTCAAGACTTTTAAAAATTACGTATGGGTCGTAACTTCTGAGCTTTTCACAGTGATAACTCTATCAATTGATCATGAGAAGGGATTTGCCCCCAATTAAGGCCTAAAATATGTACAGTGACCAGTATATAAAATATATGTACAGGGATTGATAATTGACAGAAAAATACATTGATGCTAACCAATCACAAGCCTGGAGAAGGACACTGGGTCAAATTGGAGTGGATAGGCGTGTTAAAGCATTGTGTTATATATAGATAGAATCAAGATAGATGATAGAGAAATGACCTTGATACACGTGGCACCTGTTCGCTAGGTTTTCACTAGAGGGCGAATGAGCTTTCTTTACTATTTTAATCATTTTTTTTGTATTTTTTCGTATTTTTTCATTTTTCATTTTTTTTGTATTTTTTCAGGATCATATTCAATTTTGTATGGATTTGTTTAGGACATTTTTTTGAATATTTTTATTTTTAGTGGTTTTTCCCCCAGTGTCTAGCAAGGTAAGGAAAATGATGAATGGATAAACAAGCTTGCTGAAATGTTAGTGGATAGAGGGAAGACAAAGCCATTTATTATGAAGACAACAAAGATTCAATGTCCAAGGGCTACCACGCGATTGGATAAGGGACTGGCTATGACAATGTTGTTGGCAACAACAATGCAGGAAAACTAAGAGGGGGAAGTGAATCAATTTTCCTAAACTTAAACAAATTAACCTCAAATTCAGATCTAATCAAGAACAACAATAGAAAAGATAAAAATCACATCAACTACACATAGAACACACAAATTTTTGACGTGAAAAACCCAATTAAGGAAAAAACCATGGTGGGAACCTACCCACAATATGATGATACTCTGCAGTAGTATGTGTAAATATTACAATAGGGAATGCACATGCATTCAAGCACACTGCCTAGATCTCAATGCTTAAAAACAACAAAGGGCTACAACCCTGGTAAGGCTCACTACCTTACAAAGATTAGACAACAATCTAGATTACATGAATTGAAAGAATAACATCTCCAAATGCCTGATCACAGTTTTCGTTAAGCACATTGTCTGCCTTGCAACACTTCTCTTCTCTTCTACACACTTCTGAAAGATCAATTCACTTGTTCGCACATATAACACTCTCAAAGAACGTAGACACATCCACATACATACATCTTACATGATTACTACACTTATTTATACACATTAACCTTAACTCCAAGGTCGGCTAAACACATAAGACCTAATTACAAAATTACATCACACGATACATAAATCAATATGCAAACCAATACAATGTTGGCAAGGACATAGCATGGACCCAAATCAAAAACTCAAACATGCAACACCATCGAATATCTCACCAAGATCATCCGCTACACGCAACAATCATTGGGTCGGCCAGAAAGTCGTATAACATGAAGAATACCACTAGACTAATAAAATATTCAATAACATGCACAACGATTAATGCAGACCACCAAAATGCATAGAACATGATCGAAGAACATCAGCAAGTAACGTGAATTCCTTCGCAACAACCACACACAACTCAGATAGCTAGAATCATCATCATTTCACCACCGGAGCTCAAGAACACCAACATAACTTACTGACAAACTGAAGGATATGCTTATGAAGTTCCAAATTATGAACCACCCGAACTGAGGACACACATGAATGTCCCAAATAGTCTCCAAAATCTTCTCAACATAAATAATCAATTCCGGAGCAATACAAACTAGAAATCACAACTCTACAATACAAAACTAACTGAAAAACCAATCATCACACCAGATCACATAACTTGATCAAATCACCTTCCGAAACATTGAAACTCATACTGAATCAACTAGAGATAAGTATCTCAAAACCCATTAATCTATGTTGTATGCTTAAAATCATCATTGCTTAACTAGAAATAATAAGGAAGTCATAAATCCCTATTCTAGCTAAAGAATTCAAACAAACATCAATAGAATAATACAATCAAAGCAATAAGGATGTAAAATATTAACCAAAACTCCCTATTCCATGATTGCATATGGCTTCCATTGCTCTTCTCTTCTTTGTGGTGTGATGGCTCTTAGATATTGCGCTGGTAATTTGCAATTGACACAAAGATTCAAAGTTCATGATTGTTGTAAATGGAGATTGAATGCTCAATTTATAGATTTTTGGGGAGGATTGATTGAGAGGTGGAATAGATTGATCAAGAGGTGGAATAGATTGATCAAGAGGTGGAACTCAGGCGAGCTCACATGTTGATTGATAGTTGAACTACTGATTTGGAGGTGGAATATAATAGATCGAATTGATAAATGAGTTATGATTGAGAAAAAAAGCTGATTGAAAGATGAAAAAGAATGATTGGAGGATAATTAAAGAATGATGTAATTAATCAATTAATTTAAATAATCAATTAAAATAGATGAAATAGTTAACTGATTGAAAGCTTTTTGGAAAAAAGTAAAGTGGAAGATAGAAATAAGAATTGAAAAGATAACGATCTAATTAATTAATTTAGCATGTGCTTGCACTTTGACTTTGATTTTCAATTTAATATTTGCATGAAAATTAATTCAAATATTGAATTTATTTTAAATTCAATTTGTTATTTGAATATATTTAGAACTTGACTTTGATTTTCAATTTGATTTTTGAAATCATGCACATGTATTTGAAATTGGAAGAAATTAGAAGAATTAATGATATTGAATTTGAATTTGAATTTGGAGTTAAATGAAATTAGAATTTGGGGAATTGGAATTGGAAGAATTAATTAGTTAATTATATAATTTTAAAGAATTTATTTAATTATTTAGAAATTGAATTTAATTAAATAATAAAGATTTTTTAAATTAAAGGATTAAAATCACAATTAATTAAATAATTAATATTTAGAAGAGGGTTAATGATTATTTGATTAGAAATAGACATTGAGAATGAATTTATTTAAATAATAAAGATTATTCAAATTGAAGGATTAATAATCATAATTAATTAAATAATGAATATTTAATTAACATTAGAAAATGGTTTAAATGATTAAACGATGACTAATTAGAAGAATACGATTAATTAACTTAATTAAATATTTAAGGAATTATTTAATCAATTAGATAAATAATTAGTACATGATCAATGAGACATTTATAGGTGTCTACATTTGCCCCTCTTGGAGACAATGTTGAAATGACATTGTTTGAAAGAAAATGAAAAATTTCTTGCCCCAGTATGCCCCAGTGTGTATGCTTAGGGTGTAATGCCCCCTCGAGAGCTTGTTTATGCATTAAAGGTATGAATGATCTCTCAAAAGAAGAAGAATGTTAAATGAAAGATGAAGAATGATTAATTTGATGACGCAAATGAGTTTGATTGGATAGAAGAAATGGTTAGAATGATTGAATTGATTAATAAGATTGATTGGATAGAAGAAATGGTTAGAACGATTGAATTGATTGATAAGATTGATTGGATTAATAAGAGAAAGATATGCTTGATGAGTGAATGATTAGGATAATGAAAAATAAAAAATGGAAATGATTGATGATGATGGTTACACGAACTTTTGTGCCTTTATTCATAGCGCAATATATATTCATCACCAAGCCTTATTATGTAACAATGGAGCTTTGCACATCATTATATAAGGAACCAAGACGTAAAGATATCTCATCGAAGAAACAAACACATAGCAGACAAGGAGTGAACCCTCCATTCTGAGAATAATGTCAGGGGTCGAGGTATGTGGGGTAGTCACAAGCATAGTTATCCTTCATGGGATACTTGCCGAATGAATGTACAAATCACAGACAACCATTGAAACTATTTCCCTAGAACTTTATTGGTTCACACCACAAACAACAAACAAAGAAAAAGATAATGCCCATCATGGCTCCTCTAGTCAAATTGTGGACATCCTTGAGTAGCATAGGAACATAATTTGTCGCCAAATGATAAAAGATAGAAACTGACCTAGACAAAATTCAGCAGCTACATTGATATGTGCCTTCGTTCTTAGTTGCTTGATGTGATGGTTGATAATGTCCGATCTTAGAAAGTTTGGACTCCATTTAAGACTGATCTATTTGATTTTGAGTGTATCCCTCTATGTTTAAGACAAGATAATGATCACTTGATATAGATATTGATACGATTGACAAGACAATTTGATTAGTTGATTGTAGATGTTTAACTAGATAGTTGTATCCTTTGTTAACTTCGTGCTAAGTGTTTGTTGGATATCTACTAGGGTGTTTGATTCTTGCGAGACATTTTATTGCAAGGTTTTTGATTGATTGATTTTGTGGATTGATATTTGAATGTTTTTGGATTGATTTTTTAAGGACTTTATATGATTATTTTTTTAGGGATTTTATGCTTTTCAATGTTTTTGAATTTTGTGTTTTTCAATGTTTTTGATATTTTTGCAAGACATTATATGATTTTTATGATTTTTTCAGCTATGCCCCCAGTAAGCAGACCTATATGACATGATGATCTGCATAATGCATGTGGAGACAATGAATTTTTGATATGACTTATGTTAATCCAATATGCATGATGAAGATGCATTTCCTATTCGAACAAGGATGACTGTGCATGTTTAGCATTTTGTAATACACCAATTGAATTGAGGGTGTAAAAAATTTCATAGATAAGCAGTCAATCGATCCTTAAGGTCCCTTGGAACATCCAATTTAACACACTTAGTGACTAGGATTTACAAATGGAGACACGGAAAAATTCCCCATTGGTTCTTGAATATTTGAACTTCATTTGTCCATGTGTGTGCAAATGAGTTAATTCCTACTCTTTTGTTCACTAAAGATCCTTAGCATTCTATATGACTAGCTACATGAATTATTCTAACTTCAAAAGCATCCCAAATAGAGCCTCGTTGCCAACAATCTTTTAGAGCTCTGACAAGGTTATAGACTGTAATCTCTCAAATATTGCTCCATTTCCAACAGACGTCAATAGCCCTGATGGAGTTACTCGCATGTTCCCATTGTCAATCTTTTTGGCGCACTTGTATGCATGATATTTCAGTTATATATCATTGCTCTTTTGCCTTGTGATGGATATTTGGCATAAAACTTTTTCTTTTTATTTTCTTGCCTTGACTTGTAAGTAATGAAACCTACTTGGGTGTGACAATTACAATGGTGTTGAAGTAGAATTTTAGATTTTTCACTAGTCATATGATCAACTAGGTGCCTTGAATGAATTAGAGATTTTGTTAATGTGTTTGAGATATAGAAATTGATAGATTTTGGGTTAACAAGTCTCAAATAGTGAAATCACCACCCAACCATAAGTAAAGTGTCGTCACAGGGTAATGTTGAAAATGAATGACTTTAAGACCTCAAAGACTTCATGTCCGAATATCTAAGAAAGGAGATGACCCTTGTTTCTCTTGAATGCAGACAAATGATAAACTTGGACAGTTGCCTTGTTTTATTGATGTTGCTATATGTAAATGCAAAAACTATATGCTATGAAAATTGTGAATATGACGTGCTTAAAAAGAAACTATACGCAATGCAATGCTTTGAATAAAATGAGATGCAATGCAGAAAGTAAAATCTAAACTAACCCAACCCTTATATGTAGTATTGTTTAAGGTGCATGTTGTTCATAGGGTCAAGGAGTGGATCTCCCTCCATGGTAGTCAAGTTATATGCTCTATTTCCTATGACCCTTGTTATGATAAAAGGACCTAGCCAGTTAGGTTCAAACTTTCCTGGCTTTTCACACTTTGCTAGGTTCTCCTTGAGAACTAGATATCCCACTTCAAAATTTCTTGTCCGTATTCATTTATTGTAACTCCTTCTTAGTCTATTTTGGTAGCCTTGCAAGTGATTTAATGTAGTTTGTCACTTTTCATCAAGTATTTCAAGCTCTTGCAACCTTGCAACTCGATAGTCTTCCTCTGATATGATGTGTTATAAGGAGAATCTTAAAGAAGGTAGTTCTATTTTAATAGGTAATATTGCTTCTGTACCATAGACCAATGAATAGGGTGTTGCTCCTATAGGTGTGAGTACCCCTGTTATGTAAGCCCATAGAGTGGGATTTAACTGGAGATGTCACTCTTGTCCTGCGTCAGTGACAACTTTCTTCAAGATCTTCAATATTGTCTTGTTTCTTGCCTCTGCTTGTCCATTACTTTACGAATAATAGGGCGTTGCAAATATCTGTTGTATCAAGAATTGTTCACATAGTTCTCTCATTTCTTGATTTTTAAATGTACGTCCATTGTCAGTCACTATACACATTGGAATCCCGTACTATAAGATGATGTAGTTAAGCATGAATTTTACTATCTACTTATCCGTGGTGTATGTTAGAGGGATTGCCTCTACCCATTTAGTAAAATACTTCATAGCCGTTAAGATGAATTTGTGCCCATTGGATGAAGTAGGATTAACTTTACCAACAAGATCTAACCCCCATTGTGAAAAATGGCCAGGGTGATGTGATAGGTTGGAGATCCTGTGTTGGTGCATGAATGAGGTCTCCATGCACTTGACATTGTCTACACTTCTGTACATATTTGTAAGCATCATTTTCCATAGTAGGCCAATAATACCCAGTTCTTAGTAATTTCTTTGATAGTGCAAGATCGCTTGTATGTGCACCACAAATTCTATCATGTACCTCTTTTAAGGCAAGTTGTGCTTCTTCAACATCAAGACATCAAAGAAGTGTCCCATCAAGGCTCTGTCTGTACAATGTGTCAGCAATAATAGTGTCTCTGGATGCTTGATGAATAAGAGTCTTCTTTTGATTTCTTGATAGATCAAGAGACATATACTGATTATTTAAGTATGTGTATATCTCATTATACCATAGGGATTCAGGACCCACAATTACACATACATATTTTGATGAGGTAATTTCATATGTCGATACCATCAATTGTTCTACAATAAACTCTAACTAAGTTTCATTATTAGGCATGTCTAGGAGAGACCATACTGTAGCCTTGACATCCGCTGCCTTGTTCTGCATTCTTGGAATTTGCTCAAAAGTGATTTTATCGAAGTGTTCTTTGCAATATTCTACCATTTGTTTATAAGGCATCAATTTATCATATTTTTTGTTATAGTCGTTATTGACTTGATTGACAATCAGTTGCGAGTCACCATACACTTGTAGTTCTTTTATCCTCCACTGTATAGCGGTATGAAGTCTTATGATGAGAGCTTCATATTCTATTGTTTGTAAAGGGAAAATTGATTCTGAATGACTTTGGGATAGAATCATCTTGAGGGGTGATGAAAATAATCGCGACTCCTGCTCCATGATTTGTGTAAGATCCATCAAAGTATAATTTTGAAGTGGAGGATGTTGTCAAAGTAAACACAAATTCATTAGGAAAATCCACTAGTAGTGGGTGACTATCTTGCAAGGGAGCTTCTGCTAATTGATCTTCTATAATCTACCCTTTGATTGCCTTTTTGTCCACATACTCTATGTCAAACTCACTTAAAATCATGACCCGCTTGGCCAATATTCCAGTTAGTGTTGTTATGCTCAACAAATACTTGAGTGGATCAAATCATGCTATGAGTTGAACTTTGTGACTCAACATATAGTGTTTAAGCTTCTGAGATGCGAAGATTAGTGCTAGACATGCTCGTTCTATGGGAGTGTAATTAAGCTCATATCCAATTAGGGTTCTACTTATATAGTAGATTTCGCTTTCCTTTCCTTGATCATCATGCCGTGCCCAAAGGGCTCCCAAAGACGAGTTTGTTGCTGATATATACAGTAATAAGGACTTTCCTTGAGTAGGTGGAACTAATACTGGAGTATTCAGAAGCTAATCTTTTAAAGCTTGAAAAGCTTCTTGGCACCGTTCTTTTCATTTGAAAGTAACTCCTTTTCTGAGTAAATGCTGAAATGGGTGACATTTATCTCCTAACTATGATATAAACCTTCTTATAGACTGTAATCTTGCATGTAACCCTCTTAATTGCTTGAGTGTTGACGAAGGTTGCATGTTAATGATCACTTTGAGCTTTGTTGGATCTACCTCAATTCCTCTATTAGAAACAATAAAGCCTAGAAGTTTGCTAGTTATGACATCGAACACACACTTCTTTGGATTTAATCTGACATTGTATTGTTCTAATCGATCAAATATCTTAGCAAGGATTTCCAGGTGTCCTCTTGTTTGTGATTTAGCTAGCAAATCATCAACATAATCCTCCATGATATTGTGGATCATGTCATGGAATGATGTTGTCATAGCCCTTTGATATGTTGCCCCAACATTCTTAAGACCAAATGGCATGACGTTCTAACAATATGTTCCCCATGGACATGTTAATATCATCTTGTGTTGATTTTTTGGTGCAATCCGGATTTGGTTGTATCCCGAGAAACCGTCCATTAGCAAAAGCATTTCATTCCCAGCAATTAGATCAAATTTCATGTCTATGTTAGGTAATGGGAAATCATCCTTAGGAAATGCCTTGTTGAGATATCAGAAGTCTGTACAGATTCTTATGCCCCCAGTGGGATTAGTCACATGTATTAGGTTGGATATCCACTTTGCATAGTCAATAGGTCTAATGAAGCCCACATCCATAAGTTTTTGTAGTTCCACTTTTACCAGTAATGCAATCTGTGGATGCATCTTTCAGAGTTTTTGTTTATATATTTTTATTCCTTGTAGCAATGGTAAGTGATGTAATGTCGATTCTGGATCTAAACCTGGCATATCTGCATATGACCAAGCAAAATTGATCAGGTGTTGTTTGAAGAACTATATGAACTTGTCCTTTTATTCTTAATTTAATGATTCTGCTAAGTGGATATTATGTATAACTTCTCCTCCTTCTATATTGACTTCTTCAGTCTTTTCCATGAGTAATGCCAAATTCTCTTTTTCAATAGGGAGGTTATCTAGCTTTCCTTTGTTATCACTTTCATTTGTATATTTTGACATAGAGGCACTTGCCTCTCCAAAGTATGTTGTTCTATCCAGGTCTATAGAAAATCTTGCCTTATAATCACCAATAGGGAAACCCTTCTCTAACATCAATGAATTTTGCAATATCTTCATCATTCTCAAACCATTCCAGAGTTGGTGACCCTTCTTGTCCCCAGTCAATTAAATGTGAATGTATAAGGGCTAAGTCATTGCTTTCATCTGTTGAAAAGGTATCTGACAACATGCATACCTGGTTATTCTAAACATGTTTTATTGAATTTGGATGAACTGGTATATCCTCATAGGCAATGTCTTCATCAATGGGTGGTTGGTTATCATATGTCGTGTCTATTGCTTGTGGTTTTCTATCATGGTTAGATATAAATTCATAGTCATGAGAGGCTGCCACACTTTCTATGTATGTTTCACTATTTGAGACTGTGTCACTTATCTCATCTTGCTCTTGTAGCTAAATTTGTTCCTAACTTGTGGATCTCCTTTGTGTGGTGGTGTTACCTTGTCATTCGTCCTTCATAACAAGAGTAAGTCACCCTACAAAATTTTATTTGAGTCCTTATCTTTCTATAAATTCCTTGGTTCAATCCTTAATCTGTTTGTAAATTGTCTCTTAATCCGTAACGCCAAGTTTTAGTGGTCTATTTGAACCCCATGAACTCATTGAACCATTTTGAAGGGACTTAGATTTTTTTTTTGGAAGTCTTGTTTTGGTTGGAAGGAAGTCATCAGTTTTTCAAATCTGAAATTGGAAGGAACTTATACATGTATTGGTGTGTCTTTGTTGCATGAAATACATATATATAAAGATCATATGCATTTTGGAGAGGGAAAATCTTTGAGTTCTGAATCCGTGGAGTGGTATTTCTTTGCAAATATTAATCTAATTAAATGATTGTGATTACCTTTCTGACGGTAGATGTTGTTATTAATCTGGGGCTCCTTTCTATGTGATTTTAAAAAGATATATGTTTGAAAAGAGATTTTATTTCTCTTACCTATTTTTATGAAGTGCTGAATCAGTGTTTTTGAACTTTTTTTCGATCACCTCTGATTTTCATGTTGAAGTGTTTTGAAGAATAGTTTCCCTGAAATATTTGCAAACTAGTAGCCTCTCATCTAATAATGAAGTAGGCAGCCTTATGTGCTTTCAGGTTAAAAGCATACTAGTTTTATTTAATTAGATTATTCCCTGAATAACTAATGGAGGGAGTTGTACCTATCGAAAATTCAGAGGAAAGTGGTGTATGTCACACTTAACCAACTATTTAGCTGAACTTTTGTCTTTCAAAGAAGGTGATAGAGTTTCAAATCAATTCAATTAGAAGAAAGGCAAAAATTTGTTCACTAACAGATTTTTGGCGACTCTGCTGGGGAGTGTCGAACATTCAATAGATCAGTATGTTACATGCGTGTTAGAATTGAACTCATAACCAATAGTATCAACAGGTTGCCTAGTTTGGAAAGAGATTAAAAAGAAAGGGGTGAACGGTTGAGAAGAATTTCCAAAACCCAAGAACATTGCTGTGGTTGAAAGAATTGTTTAGGGACCCTTGAGGGGACAACATTGGATTCTCATCCTTATACCAGATCACAAAGGAGAGAGGGAGTTGTTGATGATTGTTTTGAATAATTGCAAGGATTATCATTTTCCACAAATTTCACTCCCAAGAGGAACGTTAAAAGTAGGCCTTCTTCTCCTACCAGAACCACTCCCAAGGTACCTTCCTCTTCTAGTCACTGGCAAGCATTAATGCTTTCTGGAATCCAAGCCCCTCCCCTTGTAACTATTTACCTTGTTTTCATTATGGCTCAACCATGGGGTGTCGCTGTCGAGCCTCTTGCTCTCGAAGCCCATAATCCTCTTCCGAAAGGGGCTAGGGATGTTTTACCTAAGTTTAATGGAGATGGGAAAATCTCGGTTGAAGAACATTTGAATTCCTTCAATGTAGTTATTGGGATACTGGCAGTACAACATGAAGATGTGGTTGTTACGCTTTTCACTCAAACTCTTACCGAGGGAGCAATAGACTGGTTCAGTCATCTGCAGGCCAGATCTATAACTAGTTGGCAAACAATGAAAACTACTTTTGAGAAACGGTTCAAGAGTGCCGACGATGAACACTCACTTTTGGCTTGGCTCACACAAATGAAGAAGGAGATTCATGAACCAATGAGAGACTATGTAGCTAGGTATAATAAGATTATCCATAAAATTCCCCAGGCTAAAAGACCAATTGCTAATAACCAACAATGTTTCTTTATCAACTCTATGCCTCCTGATGTTGGTTTCCATCTCAGAAGAAATAGGCTAGCCGATCTTGATACTGCACAAAATCAGGCTATAGAGCTTGAAGATGATTTAATAACAGCTGGGAAGTGGAGAAAAGATGTGCAAATTCCTCAAGGTCAATCTCAAGCTTCCACCTCTTCGACCAATCCAGTTGTTCAAAGACTAGTCAATGATATGATCTCTTTGAAGAGGCAGATTCTGAAACCTGGAGTTTCCTACCCACAACTCTATTAAAATATAAGTAGAAAACAACCAAACCAGTATAATTATGGGTGAACTTTGCAACTGCCGCTGCCCTGCAAAGATTGCAAATAGAGGCTCCTCCTAATAAAGGTGCTATGTGCTCTTTTCACCTTACTATAGATCATGATGGGAGTTCTTGTTCTGATATGATAAGGCATGTTCAAATGAAAAGCACAAAGGATGAACTAGGTGAGTTCACTGAAGCAGATAAGATTCAAGAAGTACCTGACAACTCTAGATCATTTTACCTTGAATATGAATCAGATTCAGAAAGAGGTGGTAATATTTTGGTAACTCTTGAAGACCCTGCATGTGCAATCCTTACAAGGAATCAACGAACCTCCCAACCTGCTCCTTTTGTGAACTCTTCTGGAGCTAATTTCAAGGGTAAGGATCCCGCAAGTAATTATTTTTCCTTTCATGCAAAGACTCCTAAAGTTAAGATTTTACAAAGAAATTTTGAAAGTAAAAATAATTATTCTCCTTCCCCCTCCTTTGACATAATTGAATTTTGTAAAGCTTCAACTATTCAACTTTCCACTACTGAATATTTGAAACTAAACCCGAAGGAATTAGATAAACTGGTCAAGTATGTAAAAGGAGATTCTACCTTAGAGTCCTCAGTGCATAAGTGTGTGGTTGATAGTGATTTGTTTACTGCTGAAAAACCTACATCTGTTTCTTGCCCTTCCACTGATTCGATTAATCCTTGTGCTTTTCACAATGCTGAAGATAAACTTGACACTGAAGTTCTGAAGCCCGAACCTTTTTATATCTCCCTCCTCCTGAATGGTCAGAAGCTTAGCAATTGTATTATAGATTCAGGGGCGTTAGATAACATAATGCCATCATCTGTTGCTAGATCTTTAGGTTTAACACTTACTAAGACATTTGGGAGATGTTATTCAATGGATGGGAAGCAGGTCCCTCTCATTGGACAGATAAAGGATTCTCAGGTAGTGCTAGCAGCATGTCCTGATAAAAGGGTAAAATTGACCATTTTGGTTGTTGACATTCGTGCAAGTTATGGGATGCTCTTAAGTAGGACTTTTTGTAAAGAGCTTGGAGGTGAAATTAAGATGGACTGGTCAGAAGCTATCATCCCAGTAGGAAAACAAAAGATTAGACTTGAACCTGAGCCGAAAAATAAATATACAGTCTTTCCCTCTGATAATCCCAAAGCCCAGATTCTATTCCAAGAATGTGAATTTGGAAATTATCTCATTCTTGCACCTGATAAAAAAGAATTGGAAGAAGTAGTCGATGAATAAGGCGGATTGTGGCAAATGGAATTTGATGGAAGTTGCGCCAACTTTGGCTCAGGAGCAGGGGTAGTTTTTCTTTCCCCTAGTGGTAACGGTTTTCCTTTTTCTTTCAAGTTGGATTTCAAGAATACTAATAACACTGCGGAATATGAGGCACTACTTTTAGGATTCAATGAAGCTAAATATAAGGGTATAAAATTGCTTAAGGTAAAAGGTGATGCGGAGTTGATTGTTAAACATGTAAGAAATGTTTATTCAATTAAGAATGATAGACTGAAACATTATAGCAATAGAGTTTGGGATGAGGTAGAGTTTTTTGACGCTTTCTCAATTGAAGCTATACCAAGAGAGCAAAACACTAGGGCAGAATCATTGGCCATTTCAGCTTCTCTCTTGTTACCACACCCAGATTTTAAGAATGATTCTTATAGGATTGAAATGATTTATAGGCCTAGTGTCCCTGACAACATGAATCATTGGCAAGTATTTGATACAGATGCTCAGATTAAAGATTTTCTAGAGTGCACCCGTTCAATCATATTTTGAAGGTTCTGAAGATAGTTGCAAATAATTTTGTCCAGACCCTGGTATTGATTCTGATAAGAATTTCATTATGCTGAAAGGGACTAAAATTATGAAAGGTTTGGTGACTCTAGAAAGGTTTTTCACCCGTAATGATGTGTTCACTGGCAAGAAAGCTCCTGATGATGATGGAAAGGGAAGTTGTGAAAAGATCAATCTTGGTGATGAATCTAATCCTAAAATGGTAATAATTGGCAAATGTTGTTCTTCTGAGGAGAAATGAATGCTCAATGAGTTACTGAAAGAATATATTGACATGTTCACTTGGTCCTATGATGATTTGAAAGAATTTAGGAATGGACAGTTTCAACATCAAATTCCGTTGAAGCCTGGTGTTTCTCCTTTTAGACAAAAACTGAGAAATTTCAATCCCATGATGGCAGACGCAATTTTCAAGGAGGTAGATAAAATGCTTAAAGCCAGAATTATATATCCAATTCATCACTCTACTTGGGTAGCCAATATAGTGCCTGTGAGGAAGAAGAATGGGGAAATTTGGATTTGTGTAGATTTTCGCAATTTTAACCAAGAAAGTCTTAAGGATAACTATGCTTTACCCAATATGGATCATATTTTGCAGACAGTAGCCGGGTTAGAAATGATATCAATGTTAGACGGTTTTTCTGGTTACAATCAAATTAGTGTTGCAAAGAATGAACAACATAAGACAACATTCATCACTCCATGGGGAACGTTCGCATATAATCGTATGCCATTTGGTTTGATTAATGCCGGAGCAACTTTTCAAAGGGCCATGGATTCTTCTTTTAGGGATTTTCATGAGAAAATTATTATTTTTTACCTAGATGACTTGACCGTGTTTTCTAAAGATAGGAAGAATCATCTCAAAGATTTGAGGGCAGTTCTACAATGTTGTCGAGAACATGGTATCTCCTTGAACCCAAAGAAGTCAGTTTTCTGTGTAAATGAGGGCAAATTATTGGGGCATATCATTTCGAAAGAAGGTGTCAAGATTGATCTTGATAGAGTCAATGCAATCTAGCATCTTAGCCTACCTTCAAATCGGACTGGAGTAAGGTCATTTTTCAGCCAGGTAAACTTCCTAAGAAGGTTTGTACCTGAATTCGCAGAAACTACTAAGCATATCATTAGCTTGTTGAGTGAAAGGTATCCTTTTAAATGGATTGATGAAGCCAAAAAATCTTTTGAAAGGATCAAGAGTTCAGTTGCCAATGCGCCAACTCTCATCAACCCAAATTTTAAAAAGGATTTTGTCATATACTATTATGCCTCAGAACATACAATGTCGAGAATATTATTACAGGTGGATGAATCTGGGATTGAAGCACCTATAGAATTCATGGGTGTCCCTCTCAAGAAGCATGAACTTAAGTATTCTCTCTTAGAGAAAAATGCCTTCGCCGTGGTTAAAGCTGTAAAACAATTCCAGTATTATATTTTGCATTCTCATTCTGTGGTTTTGTTCCAGATTCTGTAGTAAAAAGTATTTTGACTTAGCAAGAAGTCGGACTCAATAAAAGGGCGACGTGGGTAACCAAAATTCAGGAATATGATCTAGATATTCGTCCTACAAAGATGGTTAAAGGAAAAGGATTATGCAAATTAATAGCAGAAAATAAGATGGAGACAAAAAAAGAGCCACCATTGACTCTGTTCATTGGGTTGCAAGATACATGGTTTTCTGATGTAGCTTATTATTTGACCTACGACAGTTGCCCGAGTCATTTGTCAACTAAAGAACAAAGGAATCTCAAGTTAAAAGCAGCTAAGTATGTTATTTGGAAAGATGTTTTATACAACAAAGGATTGGATGGTACCTATTTGAGGTGTGTAGATAAGCCTCAACAACAAAAGATTATGGAGGTTTATCATGGTGAGGCCTGCGGTGGACATTTCTCATCCTCAGTAACCGCTTTTAAGATTTTAAGAAATTACTTTTATTGACCTGGTATGTTTTGTGATGCATATACTTATGTTAAGGGATGTGAAAAATGTCAACTCTTTTCTAGAAAACCACATTTAGCTGCTCTACCTTTAAGGCCTGTGGTAGTGGATGAACCCTTCAAACAATGGGGCATTGATTTTATTGGTCCAATAAATCCTCATTCCAGTGCTGGTCATATGTATATTCTGACAGCAACAAACTATTTTACTAAGTGGGTGGAGGTTGTTCCCACTAAGAAGGCGAACTCAGAGGTCGTATGTAATTTTCTCAAAGATTGCATTCTAGTCCATTTTGGGGTCCCTCAGAAGATTGTCGCGGATAATGCATCATATTTCTCCTCTGAAGAATTGACTATGTTCTGCTATGAACATAAAATTACTCTTTCACACTCCTCTTATTACTTTCTGCAAGGTAATGGGTTGGCAGAATCGAGCAACAAGAACCTGGTAGTGATCATGAAGAAGTTAGTTGATGATAATGCCCTGAAGTGGCATAAAAAGGTCTATGAAGCTCTATGGGCGGATAGAATTACCCCTAAAAGAGTGATTGGAATGGCACCTTTTGAGCTGGTGTATGGGATTGGTGCAAAAGTTTCCTTACCCCTAGAATTGTCGGCAACCAAGCTTCAAACTGTAATTGAGGATTCCTTTATCCAAAATGCTCTGGAGAAGAGAGTTATGTATTTGATGAAGTTGGAAGAGGAAAGAGAGATGTTAGTGGATATAATTACTGAGCATCAGAATAGGGTGAAGAAAATCTTTGATATGAGAGCTCGACCAAGAGGTTTCCTTAAAGGAGATGAAGTATTGTTATGGGACAAGAGAAAAGAACCAAAGGGTTCCCATGGAAAATTTGACTCATTGTGGAAAGGTCCGTTCAAGATCCATGAAGTAGTGGGACCGAATACGTTCACATTGAATTATTCTGATGGAATGGTAATGTCCTATACCTATAGTGGGCAAGACCTCAAGCTCTATAAACTTTGAAATTTGTGGTTAAGAGTTCCTGTACATAGTAGATTAGCTGGTTATTTTGTGTCTGTTTGGTGTGTGTCCTCTTTCTCCCCTTTCTATTTTTGTTATGCGAAACCAAAGATTTAGAGTTATTTGCATTTTTCACAAAATATAATCCCCAGTCAGAGCCAATGTTACCTTGTCATTCGTCCTTCATAACAAGAGTAAGTCACCCTACAAAATTTTATTTGAGTCCTTATCTTTCTAGAAATTCCTTGGTTCAATCCTTAATCCGTTTATAAATTGTCTCTTAATCCGTAACACCAAGTTTTAATGGTCTATTTGAACCCCATGAACTCATTGAACCATTTTGAAGTGACTTAGATTTTGTTTTTGGAAGTTCTATTTTGGTTGGAAGGAAGTCATCAGTTTTTCAAATCTGAAATTGGAAAGAACTTATACGTGTATTGTTGTGTCTTTGTTGCATGAAATACATATATATAAAGATCATTTGCATTTTGGAGAGAGAAAGTCTTTGAGTTTTGAATCCATGGAGTGGTATTTCTTTGTAAATATTAATCTAATTAAATGATTGTGATTACCTTTCTGATGGTAGATGTTGTTATTAATCTGGGGCTCCTTTCTATGATATTTTAAAAAGATATATGTTTGAAAAGAGATTTTATTTCTCTTACCTATTTTTATGAAGTGTTGAATCGATGTTTTTGAAATTTGTTTTGATCACCTTTGATTTTCATGTTGAAGCATTTTGAAGAATAGTTTCCCTGAAATATTTGCAAACTAGTAGCCTCTCATCTAAGAATGAAGTAGGCAACCTTATGTGCTTTCAGGTTAAAAGCATACCAGTTTTATTTAATTAGATTATTCCATAAATAACTAATGGAGGGAGCTGTACCTATCAAAAATTCAGAGGGAAGTGGTGTATGTCACACTTACCCAACTGTTTAGCTAAACTTTTGTCTTTCAAAGAAGGTGACAGAGTTTCAAATCAATTCAATTAGAAGAAAGGCAAAAATCTGTTCACTAACAGGTGGAGACCCTTCTCAAGCCCGGTATAAGACGTTGTAGTCTTTCTTCATCTGACTTATTTGGTAGAGCTAGTGTTGTTTCCCTTAGCAAAAGTATTGACAGAATCTAAGGATTAGGATCATGTGTTGGTGCTAAGCTTGTTTCTATTAGCACATTTGCTTGTGAAGGTATTTCAGGTGCTACATTGTTAGATGATTCTGCATTAGTTTCTTGTAGAAGATGTCTCATATCTTCATCATTTGATTCCATACTAGGGTATGTTGCTGCTTTCTTACTTCTCTGAAATGAAGAAGGGAATACCTGTGTTGATAACTAATTCTGAGGTATGTACTCTGATTGTAACCTAGGTTTGTTCAATATGTTAAGTGTCTATTATCTTGCCTCTGTTATCTTTGGGATGCTCTTCTATCATAACCCTTGATTCTTTGGGTTTTCCTTAGGAAAAACATGTTCTAATCTTCCTTGTTTCTATAGTCCCAAGCCTATGGTAACATCATACCCATTTTTTTGTAGCATTTTGAAACCATTGGCATACTGATCTAAAGGTAACTTGGGTATTGTCATGTCATCTTCTTCTTTATATATCCATTAATTGACATCTTCATTTAAGGATTCTTCTTGTAAGTCTCCCCATATAATGAATGAGCATGATTCTAAGTATTTGACTCTCTTTTCCTTTATCTTGTTTCATCACAGTATTTTGAGGTTTCCCAAAATATCTAGGAGAAAGAGATAATTGTTTGATATTTGACGTACTTGAAATGGAGTATTCTCCACAACCGACATCCTTAATCTATAAAGAAGATCTTGTAGGTGTATCTTTCTATGTTTTTGTGACTGTTAATGAACCCATTTGTGTAGTAAGCGGTGCTGCTTGATTAATGGGTACTTGGTTATCCATATTTGCCTTTAAGTGATTACAGTGTTGAAATGGGTTCAAATCACCTTGGATGGTGATTTTGATACCATTGTATGGGAACTTAACACATTGGTGGAATGTCAAAGGTATGACCTGCATGACATGAATCCATGGGCAGCCTAAGAGCATTTTATACCCCAGTTCTCTATCCAAGACTTGAAAGGTAACCTTTGTTGTGATAGGTCCTATTTGTACTGGTAGTGTAACTACACCTTTTGAGGGGTGCTCTTCATGATCATATGCCTTGATGTTTATTCTCTTTGTAGGATCAATGTGAAGTTCAGAATAGCCCAATGCCTTGACCAACTTTAGTGTGCAGATGTTAAGACCGACTCCTCCATCCATGAGTACTCTTTTGACTTTCTTCTTATGTATGTAAGCCTCTAGATGTAGTGGATCATTATGGAAAAGTCTATAATTAGGGACATCCCGTTTTGTGAAAGTAATATGGGTAGAATCAACCAGATTCCCTACCATGGATTGGAAATCATTTTCATCCATGTCTCTGGTGACTACTGAATCTTGAAGTTCTTTATCTAGGACAACTTTGTGATTCAATGATATACACAACAACTCAAAAAGGGATATCTGTGTTGGGGTTGTCTTCAGTTGCTCAACCACATTATAGTTCCCTACTACTGGTGACTGATTTGATGGTACTCCTTGCAAGGTTACTTTTGATTTGCGGGTAACTACTGCACAATCTCTGTCTCTTGGAGTTATTGTGATAGTAGCCACTATATTATCTCTTGTGAGGGAAATTTCTTCAACATATGATGTGATATCAAGGTTTATTTCATATCCCATCTTATAGTCATCAAGTGAAAGTCTGACATCCATGATTTGTGCTATAATTTCATCTTCAAACCATCCCGAATAAGGTGGTTCCTCTTGCCCCCAGTCCATGTGACAAAGATTCTCATCTTTATCATACCTTAGTGCTTCCGTCATCATGTAAACTTGGTTATCATAGTTATCAGTCCATTAACCTTTCTCATCACCATCAAGTTCTTCTTTTGAATCAATATTTACTATATCTCTTGAGCTAATAGCATGAATGGTATAGTCATATGAGACTTTTGTGTGGTTAGCAGTGTTGTCTTGTGTTCCTGACATCGATGCCTTACCTTTGTCATGTTTGACAAAAGGGTCTTTAAAGATGGTGTGATTTGTGTTGGCCGAAGTTTTGTTGGTGTCAACTATGATATCACCTTGATCTATCAGATCTTGAATTAGGTTCTTCAACTTATAGCAACTTGTCATCTTATGACCTTTTATTATGATGATAGTCACATAAATCATTATCATTCCACCAAGTTGATTTGAAAGGACCTGGTTCATACACTCTAACCTCTGGCAAAGTGATCATATTTATTTATATTAATTTCTTTAACGCTAATTCAATGGGCTCACCTAGTGGTGTGTAGTTCCTTCTTGGAGCATTCATTCTTGGGAATCGTGTGTTTGTAGTTTGTGCAACGTTTGCATTTGTTGACACTGTGTTATTTTCTGTATGTGGACTTTTATTCTGACTAGATAATTGAATTGGTCCTTGTAAAGATATAATTGATTGATCTTTGTTCATTGTATGGGCATCTACCACACCATCATTGGTCACATTCTTGTTTCTTGACCAGAACTTAGATTTATCATTATTTGTGTTGTTTGTAGAATTTCCATATTTTATGATACCTTGTTCTATAAGTCCCTTCTCATATTTTAAAAGACTTTTTAGTAATTTTTTTAAATGAGGTCAAACATTGCATTTTTATTGGGTACTTAATCTTTGGGATTAAGTTCTCTAAAAACATATCAACTTGTTTAGTTTTGGGAATAATAGTCTTGCATCTTCGGTAGAGATCTCCATCTTTGTAAGAAGGATGCGAATATTTCATTCTCATATTGTTTTGCAGCAAATAGATCCATCAATGTAACTGTGGTATCAATGTTATGCGAGAAGTTTGCAATGAATTGTTCAGCTAGTTCACCCCATGATGTAATCGTTGGTGGGAGATGTGAAAACCACTCCAAGGAAGGACCTCCAAGACTTTTTGGAAACAATCTCATTAGATAGGTGTCCTCTTGTGCAACCTCTATACATGTAGTGAAAAAATCTTTGATGTGATTCCTAGGACCACCTTTTCCTTGGTATCTGTCAAATTTTGGTGTTTCAAAATGTGGAGGGAAAGCAAGCATGTATATTATATGATCAAAGGGATAAGGATGTAAGTCCTGCATCATATATCTCTTTTTGTCATTACCAGTATGCATAGTTGTCACCTATTGTTGTAAATTTTGTATTTGTTGGGTTATAATTTCTGTTTGAGTCAATGGTGCATTTTGCGCATGTATGTTTCCCACAAAATGATTTGTGGTAGTATAAATAGGAGGTTGTTGAAATGTATCATAACTGCAATTCTACGTGTTGTGGCTTCCGCTAGGTATTATAAAATAAGCAAATTGTGAACCCATATTTTATTGGGTTACACTCATTGTATTAGTGGAACCTGGGTTTATGTTTTGATGACTGTATGTAGAACCTATTAAGTAGAGAATCAAAGGTTCACACTCGCCATATGAGAAACATGTGAGGCTTGTATTTGACTTGGTGCCAAAGCACTTGACATTACTGGTATAGTTTGAGAATCTATGATAGCCTGCGTTTGTGCACTAAAATTTATTGTTGAGGATGACACACTTGCTTGAGAACTTATGTTTGAAAACAAAGTTGCTTGAGTTGACGATGTTGATGCATTTTGGGAGGAATTTGAGGTCATAGCTTGTGTTTATGTTACATTTGGTACTTGACTGCTATTTTGACCTAAGGTAATCCCTGGTGGTAAGATCATTGTGACATCAAAACCTTGAGGTAACTTGGCACCATTTTGTAATAAAAAAGAAAGATATATATCTCTATCATTGTTTATAAGCATTTAGAATCATAAGGACATGTGGGTCCTGTTGGGCTGACTCAATTTCCTCACATGTTAAGTTTTGTTGTAGCTCATGTATTGTCGGCATGACATAATGATTTGACTGTTGAGAGTTTTGACTACTTGACATATCCATATTCCAAGTAGGGTTGATTGATGGGTCGTTGTTTGGGTCCATTTTACTCTTTGCCTTTTGTGACCTTGTGATGGGCATTTAAGACTTCTATATGTGGACACTTAGGACCTGATGAAAGACGATGACAAACCTTGGGTATGAATGCAAGATTCTAGACCAAAAAGTGAGGTATGTGACAATAGACCTAACTCTCTATTGGGGATTAGGATGCGAAACTTGTTGAGTACTTTGAGATTTTTGCAATGTAAGTTTTTCAAGTTTTTGTCTAAGGAATTCTGCTGCAATTTCTCTATCAATTTTGCAGGCAATCTTATACTCACTATCTAGCTCAAACTCGACTCCTATGTACTGAGGTGCATTTGTCTTTAATTTCCAAGCCAAGTTATCAAAGTCGTAAATAATTTCTCATTGACCGTCATTTGGCACTAGATTAGGTTGCTCGAAGGGGAGAAAACCATCACCTGGTAGACCCATTAGGACACATGCTATGACTTTCTAGGATGATTATGCAAATGACGATGAACTAAAATAAATGTATATGGAGTCTAAACAAGGACTAATATGAAGATTATAACGATATTTAAAATGAACTAGGAGGTTAATGAGACACAATTAAGGACTTATGTGAAGATTACAATGACGTAAATAGGATCTATAATAAGGATAATGCAAGGACTTATGCAAACCCTAAGGATGTAAATGAGGATGATAATGAGGACTATGCAAGGACTAAAGATTCTAAGAACACCTATGGTCACAAGTATGCAAAAATTTGGAATTTGTTGGATTGTCAAATGTTTCAAGGTAGACTCTGTTTCAAAATAATTTTGTTTGTAGGAAAAGTCTATTTTTCAATTATGAGAACACTGTCTGAAGATAAGTATAGCTGGATGAACTGTGTTTTGACAAAACTCTGAGAATTCAAAGATACGCAAGGTAGGGCCTAAAGTATCCCAAATACTGACTCAATACTGGTCTAGCACAATGATACACATAAAAACATAGAAGACAATCTTAGGCTGGAAATTGGAAACCATTCAAAGAGGCCCTTACAAAATACCAAAATAAGATGAACAATTGGCTCCACTCCATGGTACACACTTCTTGGGCATGCCAGTCTCTCTTACCTCAAAGATCTGAAGATCTTATCACTGAGGGATTTTTGTCTCACAATGCAAGGTACATGAAGGGTATCTATGGGGTACGATCCACACTCCCAAAATCAATGAATGTGAGATTTGGGCTACTAAGTTGGTTCTTATTGTAAATTTTGAGGGATCCTGATCTAATAATGGATTCTCAGAGGAAGCCACTTAAGGCTTTAATAGTTAATTTTATTGATGTAGGGAAGGCCCCCACATACATCAAATTCACTCAACACTCTATCCGCCTAACCAATGTGTTTTTATAGTGGCTCGAAAAACCTGCTCAAGAGTACACTGGGAGAGATGATATCCCCAACGCATCCCAATTTGATGTACCTTTGTGGAGTGATGAAATCCATAGCCAAATATACCCCTCACTACTGAAAAGAAAAATTGAGTGCTGTTAAAACACTTTTCTCTTGCACCTAGGTCCATGAAAGCCAGGGGAGAGGATAGTGTGTGTTAACAGTAGGACCACTCCAAACAGAGAGCAAGTGCTTGTGATTCCTTCCTTAAGATATAGCAATGTGTTATTTATTCTATTCATAAGCTAGATTCATGTCAACTTTAAAGCCCAAACCGAGATGTAAGATCCGCATGTGCATGTCTATTTTAAACACCAAAGTGAAGTGTGAGATAATGCATGCCAATTTTAATCCCAAGATCAATTTTAAGCACCAAGATGAAGTGTGAGAGCATGCATGTTAATTTTAATCTAGATTTATTTTAAGCACCAATATGAAGTGTGAGATCATGCATGTCAATTTTAAACTAGATTTATTTTAAGCACCAATATGAAGTGCGAGAGTGATGCAGAGCCTTGTGAGGGTTTTAGTTAACAAAATAACTTTTGAGGCACAATTCCAAAACTGACAAGACCAACTTAGGGATAGTCACACAACAATCTCATACCCTACACAAGACCCTAAGCATCAGATAAAGCATCCTAGGTATGATGGATGATTCATCATACAAAACCAAGCCTTAACCCTTCAAGGCTTCAACACTTGCTCACAAGGAAACTTGCACATGACATGGTGGACATTGGGCGGTGTTAAAAAAAACCCTTGAAAATGTCTATGACAATATTTGTGGACCCCAAAAAGAGTCTAAATTCATCACAATCTTCAATCTAGAGTTTGACACAATGAAGACCCAACTTTGGCCTAGTAGCCCTTCATCGTTGGACAGTCCCAATACACACAAACACAAAGGGTTTACACAACTTGTTTGCATGAAATGAAGTGTTTCAACATGGACTAAAACATATCACAAATCCAACCTTTGATGCTTTGGATTACTCTTGAGAACCAATACTGACCTAATAGCCTAGAGCCCCAATTAGGTCACTTTTACAAAGGAACTACTCTAAAAATTGATCAAATAAACAAGACACAACTTGTAACACCTTATATAATCCTCCAATCCACCAAATCCACCACTATTTGGGGTCCAACCTTCTTCAATTCTACCTAGTCCGAAAAACTCAATCAAACCGTTAACCTATCACATAGAGATGCCAAGTTAAAAACCCTTGGTTCTTCCTCCATCCTTCATGGCCATTCCTAAAACCTTGATAATATTATAGTACACATATAATACTAACATTCACCCAAGTTGCATGAATTTCAGATAGGGGAATGTCAAGTTATTAACATTTTGATTCAAAACCCTAGGTTTAGGGGGTTTTCTAACCCGGTATGAGAAAATTGAGTGGATCTCTCTCCCTACTCCACCAAAACACCTCAAACCAATTGGAGATGGAAGCCAACTTACTTTCCTAGCATGACAAGTACATCTTAGAGAAATACCAATCCATACAAAGAAGAATTAAATGTATGTTACGTGTTTTTGTAGCAAAATTCAAGGAAAACAAAGATGTTTGTATTGCAAATTCTTCACAAATATTTCAACCACATTTGCCTTGGTTGGAAAGAGGCTTATATAGGCCAAATACAATTGATCAGCTAGATTTAACCACCCTTTGAACCAAATAGCCGTTGGGTGACAAATTGGCAAAAGTTGCATATGCAACTTTTTTTGCAATGCAACTTTTGGTGCAATTTTTACAACATTGGACTCCAACTGACCAAACTCACCTAGAAACAAGTCAAACAGGACAAATAGGCCACATATGGCTCAAAATGACAAATACATAGATCTCACTCATATTTGCACACTTGGGTGACCATTAACCACTAGTTGACCAAATAGGTCCTGATAGGCTACAAAGCACAAAATGGCATGAATGCCTTACATCATTGTCAAAACACCATGAAATGGTCCAATGGACCTTATTACATTACAAAAACATGAAACAACACAAAATCAAAAGAATATGATCCTCTTGAGCCTCTAAGTGCTCCTACACCAGAGAGCATGCACGTCAATTTTAAACCCAAAATCCAAAAGTGAGTTAACCTTAAAGGATCCTACAATCAAATTGTTAGTGGTTTCCAAAATAATCTGGGATGATCAAGCCTTCTCTGTAATTTTGCCACACATTGCAAACAAGGAATCAATAACCAAAAAACACACAAAAAAACTAGAACATAGAAAGCCAAACTACTTATCAAATGAATGCGTGATATTATCTGAAGGAATGAATAATCCTATCTAGGTGATTGCATTATGATGATTGAACGAATGTGTAAAAATAACAAGGTGAATGCGTGAAACTGACAGGGTGAATGCGTGATAGATAAACAAACAATAAAAAAAATCTACAAACAGTTTAAACTTCACCAGAAACATGCAAAATCGACTGTGAGGCCCTAGTCAGATCTCTCATTAACCATTCTATATTAAGAAATTTATATTTCACTATGTTATGATAGAACTAGTCTATTGTATCTATCAATGGATTTTTGCTCCTCTAGGTCTTGTATCTTCTTTTCTGCCTTTAGGATTCACTAGTAATTTTTGGCTTGCCTTTTTTGTTCCGTTGTTCTTCAAGCACTTGAAATCTTAAATTTTACCTTATGTGCCATGAGATGTTATATTGAAATCATCATATAAGGATAAAAAATATTTAGATTTGCAGAATTGAATACAAAATTTAGAAAGAATAGATGATTAAAAAATAGGAAAACAAAACAAACAGAGTGCCTAAATATGAATGACGAATGCATAATTATATCTAGGCAAATACATGAATGCATCAATACAAATGCATGATCCTAATAGGTCGAATGGGTAATTATGTCTATGCAATTGCATGATACTGTCTGTATGACTGCATGATGTTTAATTCCACCTTTGAAATTTGTACACAACCTGCAAAAAATCTAAAAAATCCGTATGAATCTGCAAAATCACACAGAAAACACAGAGGGTTAATTAGCTATTGTTCACATCGGGTTTACCAAAATGTCATATGCTTAAAATCATCATTGCTTAACTAGAAATAATAAGGAAAATCACGAATCCCTATTCTAGCTAAGCATCAATAGAATAATACAATTAAAGGAATAAGGATGTAAAATATTAATCAAATCTCCCTATTCCATGATCGCATATGGTTTCCATTGTTCTCTTTTTTGTGGTATGATGGCTCTTAGATATTGCGTTGGTAACGCGCAATTGACACAAAGATTCAAAGTTCGTGATTGTTGTAAATGGAGATTGAATGCTCAATTTATAGATTTTTGGGGAGGATTGATTGAGAGGTGGAACAAATTGATCAAGAGGTGGAACTCAGGTGAGCTCACATGCTGTTTAATAGTTGAACTGCTAATTTGGAGGTGGAATAGAATAGATTGAATTGATAAGTGAGTTAACTGATTGAGAAAAAAGTTGATTGAATGAAAAAGAATGATTGGAGGATAATTAAAGAATGATGTAATTAATCAATTAATTTAAATAATCAATTAAAATAGATGAAATAGTTAACTGATTGAAAGCTTTTTGGAAAAAAGAAAAGTGGAAGATGAAGAAGTTGAGGAAATACAACTTTAGAGATCCCAAGAACACCTGCATGCAAATACTTGTCACAAGAGAAGAATGGAGGCACATAAAGCAAAAAAATCATAAATGCCCTGAAGAAGAAGATTATCATTCAGAAAGGGAATCAATTGAATTAACAAGTACAATACAATCCTTATAAAAGGATAATAACAACCCTAAATATATGCAACCCTAAAGAAACCCTAAAGGGATAATGTGTATTTAATAATTAGAATAATTATTAAATACCTACAATATTTATTAAATGCCTAAGTTTAGCTTAAGCGTAGAGTTTAATAGACTAATAATTAAATAAATAATTATTAGCTAATACAAGATAACTCTAACACCCCCCTTAAGATGAACTTAGGGAGTAGCTAAAAAACTAAATGTATGAAGTAAAAAATGCAACTACATGATGAAGACAAATTTGGGTCCCGACAACAAGGCCTGATGAGGTACCCAATCAGAACCAAATCTCTATGAAACAAAGAAATAGAGAAAACCACATGGGAAAAAAACTCTACTCCAAAAAGAGATGGAAAAGCAAGAAGAACACCACTGAAGCATGAAATAGATGCAAACACTATCGAAGAGTAGCTGTTGATCTGAAGAACCTCCACTGAAATAGAACATGACCAAGTAGAGAAGACTATAATCTGCATGAGTGCCCTCAAATGACACTACTCGAATTAGATGGCAAACAAAGGCAAACAATTGAACTCGAAGATACAGATGGCATGAGACACCAAAGTCTGAAGAGTTGATCAATCGAACCAAGGAAGTATTAGAACCAATAAGACAAACCTCCCCATAATGCTGAAAAGGGAGAGGGACAGGTACACTAAAAAGAATGACCAACAAGAACTGCATGACGAAGAACTAGGAACATCGAAGGTGCAGAGAAAGTACATAGTGTCGTGGAAGGAACACTCACTTGACACACATTATGAGGCGAATGTCATGGAAGGAACACTCATTGGACAAAGGTAGATGGCAAACAAAAGGCAAACATCAACCCCCTCATGGCACTTTATAAGTAGTGCATGTATAATAAGGCACAAGATGTGCAAGATCCCAAGTAAACAATGCATGATGGCACTTGATCTTACTGCGGTTGCATAAATGAAGCTACAATGATTAAAAGACAGGAAATAGAAAAGAGAACCAAAACCGAGACATCCTACTCAGAGAAGAGATCCCAAGACCCCAAACAACCAAGATATCCACAGAGTGCTGAAAAAGAAAAAAATTGAAGAAAATATTCCTGGAGTAGAATCTGGAAAGAAAACTCATATGGCTGGAAAGTACACAGGGCAATCTTTCCAATGATATAAAGTTTTCAAAAAATGAAGTTCAGATGCTCATTCTATGGCTCCCGGAGTGCAAAAAGGAACTTCTGGCTTGGACAGAAAAAAAAACCATCAAAAAAAAAAAATCAGAAGATCAAACCTCTAGATCTGGAGAGAGCTCAGAAAGAGCTTTTCGACGATAGAAGGTTTTTGAAAAAGCGCCTCCGTATGACCAAGTTATGGCCAAAAGAAAAAAACCCCTCTTTTAGGGCATAAAAAGGGTTAATTTTTTTTTTTTTTTTTTGACGAAAATTTTCTGACGCATTTGCAGGTACAGCCGTATGGATTTTTGTGCCTCGTGAAGCATGCCAACGAAAAAATCATGGCCCAGATGCACTTGTCACCGAAATAGGTCGAATTATATATCAAAATGACTGGAAACGCCATTCGGAAGCCAACGGTGAGGTCTTTTTTTGCCCAAACTGCTCTAATTTTTTTAATAATTTTTTTGACGAATTTCTCGAAATTCGTGCAAAAAAAGAAAAACCAAAGAAAAAATTTTAGATTCCAAATTTGTCAAAATTTGACAAATTTTATATGGAAATGGGGGTTTTGGGGCGTTCTGAGCTCAACAGTGAGGTCCGTTTGAGCCCAAAATGATCAGAAACAAAACAGCTACCCTAGATCCAATTAAAAAACTCTAAAAAACTTGAAACCCTCCTCCAAAAAATCAGGAACAAGCAACAACAAATGTAGGCTCTGATACCATGAAGAAGTTGAGGAAATACAACTTCAGAGATCCCAAGAACACCTGCATGCAAATACCTGTCACAAGAGAAGAATGGAGGCACATAAAGCAAAAAAAAAATATATGCTCTGAAGAAGAAGATTATCATTCAGAAAGGGAATCAATTGAATTAACAAGTACAATACAATCCTTATAAAAGGATAATAACAACCCTAAATATGTGCAACCCTAAAGAAACCCTAAAGGGATAATGTGTATTTAATAATACCTACAATATTTATTAAATGCCTAAGTTTAGCTTAAGCGTAGAGTTTAATAGACTAATAATTAAATAAATAATTATTAGCTAATACAAGATAACTCTAACAGAAGATAGAAATAGGAATTGAAAAGATAATGATCTAATTAATTAATTAATTTAGCATGTTCTTGCACTTTGACTTTGATTTTCAATTTAATCTTTGCATGAGAATTTATTCAAATGTTGAATTTATTTTAAATTCAATTTGTTAATTGAATATAATTAGAACTTGACTTTGATTTTCAATTTGATTTTTGAAATCATGCACATGTATTTGAAATTGGAAGAAATTAGAAGAATTAATGAAATTGAATTTGAAATTGGAGTTAAATAAAATTAAATGAAATTAGAATTTGGGGAATTGGAATTGGAAGAACTAATTAGTTAATTAAATAATTTAAAGAAACTATTTAATTATTTAGAAATTTAATTTAATTTTTTTTTTGATAAAAGTGGATATACCACTAAATTATACTAATATTTTTTAATCTTTTACAAGGTGTCTGGTTCAATGAGCACTGAAGGGAAAGAACTAGTAAGAAAACCCTTCAGTATTGCTCCAAAAACACAAAGCCTACCTACCCATTACAAAAAGCCACCTGGGCACATTCAACAAAACCCCTCCCCATATTACATAACCTTTCCATTAGACACAAAAGAAGCTGCCCTAAAAGGCATACAAGAAGATACCAACAACATAATTTGCCTTTCAGATTAGTGTGAAGAACAACAACCCACTACAACTGAAGAATCAACAAAAAAGGTAATCCACGAATCACCCCTAGCTACAAAGAACAATTCTCCAAACCACATATTAGTATGAGACAGAGAACAAGAAATGAAACCACTGCAAGTGAACTTGCCAAGATGAGAACCGTGAGCAAACAAAGGATAATCCAAATAAGAAGGAGAAGAGGATGTTGGAAACTTGATGGAACCAAAATGAGGCCAAGCCAAAGAATAGCCCATAAAAATAGCCAAGCAGACAAAAGAGAGACAAGAAACCACCGCATATACCATATCACCTGCAATTTCCAAGAACAACCACCACCTTCCAAGCCTTAACAAACATATTCGCATGAAATAGATTGCACCCCACCCACAAATCTCATCTTAACAGATGAGTAAGACAACTAGAAGATTCGAACATGAAGAAGAAAAAAAAATAAGAATAAAAAAAAATAGAGCCCATATATAACCCAAGCCAGGTGAAAGAGAACATCATAACAACAACACCTTGAGGCGAAGTATGACATAGAAACTACAGTAACCAACTCACCCAAACATAATTACCAAGCCCACCATCTGAAGGAGAGATCAATATCACCTCCCATCATAATTACCCAATAAAACAAGCAAGTTGCAAACCATGATAAAGATAAATGCCAGAGAAACTATAATGATCACCTGAACACGAGTGAAGCAAAGCACGACATCACTCAGAAGCTGCTAAAAACCAACTCCCCCAAACAAAAGTATCAAGGCCACGATCAGTAATCAATCAAAAAGGATAAATAGCACTTCCCAACATGATTACCAATTAGTCATCCAAACTGCAAATCATGCTAAAGAGAAATGCCAAATAACAATAATGATCGACTGAATAAGAGCATGTGAGGGCATCAAAAACCTGTGATTGACCAAATAAGCCTGATTTGTCAGACAAGCTACAAACCACACGTATGAAACTCCATCACCATCCCCGTTCGTAGAGGAAATACTTACCGTGTATGCCACTAGCAAAAATGTTACCACAAGGCGAGACAACACCCTCCCTAATGTAATACATGGAAGAACATCCACGATGAATAGGGTATGTGATGAAAGCATCAGACCACAAACAAACATAAAGGATACCACCCATCCAAAGAAATGAACAACCCGACAAGGTTCAGATTACACATGCCATACTCAATCAAACAAGAAGCCCCTGAGCCCAAATGTCAACCATAGGAAACTAAAAGAGAATGCTAATGCAAGAAGAGGGAATATCCATTGGGGAGACTTCCAAATATTCCACACCTTCAACTACAACCTTATTAGCAAGAAAATCAGCAATATAATTAATTTCCCTATAGCAATGAGAAATAGTGAAGAAACTAAAACACTTCAACTGAGCGAGAATTCGATCTAAAAGGTATTGTAAGTACCAAGAGACACATTTATGATTGGAGACCGAGTGAAAAACCAACATTGAATCTCCTTCAATAACAATATCCTTAATGCCCAAAGAAATGGCTAAATCTAGACCGAATGATAAAGCATGGAATTCAGCAGAATTGTTGGATCCAACACCAATAAATTTACAAGAAGCTTTGACAATCTTAGAATTGTGATAAAAAAGGATAACTCTGATCCCAGAATTATCTGGATTACCCTTAGCAGCCCCATCAACATTTAAAATAAAAGAGAATTGTGGAGGAGGAGACCATTTAGCAAGTCTATGCCTGACAAGAGAGGATAAACCTAATGCTACAACCCCATGAGATGGAATGACTCGAAGTGACTCCCATTTCCATGTCACCCAATTATCCTAGTGGGAAAAGGAACACAAATGTTCCAAATTTTTATAAATATAAGAAAGCACCACTTCAAAAATGGAAGATTGAATCCTATCAAGCACATCCATCAATGAAGCGGATTTATGTTTGAAAATCCTAGACTTCCTCTCAAGCTAGATATTCCAAATGACAATAGATGGAGAAACAACCCAGAGACAAGAGTAAAAAGAAGATGAATACAACAAAGGCCAAGCCAAAAAATAAGACAATAAATTAGGACCAATAGCAGAAGACCATCCAAGCATACCAAACAACCTATACCAACAATCCAAAGTAAATGGACAATGCAAAAACACTTGATCCATGGATTCCATGAAGAAGCCACAAAACACACAAGGAAACACTGTTGTAATCCCAAGCCTATCTAATCTCATCCATGTAAGAACTCTCTCTTGAACTGCAAGCCAGGCAAAGGAAACAACTTTAGGAAGACAAGTCGAATGCCAAAAGAGCTGAGAAGGCCAAGAGGGAATAGAAGAGGAAAGAGACAAGACCTTGTACCCCTCCTTTACTATATAAGAACCTGAAGTAGACTTAGTCCAAATCAAAAAATCCTCCCTATTCTGAAACACTAGGAAATCTCTTTTCAAGCTCCTGTAAATAAGCATTTTTGAGTTCTTGACTTAATTAACATAGAATCACTGGATTTCCAACGAAAAATAGGATAGGGACCTGAAGTATCAAAAACACCCCAAAGATTGGCGAGGATATCAGATAAAGGAGACCAATCCCAAATGGAAGACAAGGCAACATGACCATTCTAGACTTCATCCCAAAAATGAGCCTTCTTCCCATTATGAACTACCCAAGAGAGGTGAGGAAGGATAATTGATCAAAAACTAACAATAAAATTCCAAAAAGCCGATCCTTTTAGGAGAGATGAAGTTGTGAATAGCCGTTCTCTAGGAGCCCCCCTCAGATACTTAGCAAACATAATGGAAGCCTATTTACTTGAAGGATCCTTATATAGCTTCTAGACAAGTTTGGCCCCCAAAAATTTATTCTAAGTAACTAAGTCTCTGATACCCAAACCCCCCAGCTCCTTAGGAAGACATACCCTATCCCAAGCTAATAGAGGGATCTTCTTCTTACCCCCAATATCGTCATTCCAAAGAAAGGATCTTAAAGATACCTTAAGTTCATGAACAACCTTGGTAGGAGTTTTCAAAACAGACATCAAATAAATAGGAATGGCTTTAAGAACTGACTTAATCAGAAGAATATTACCAGCTAAAGTAAGCCATTTATGATTCTAAGAAGAAATTCTGGAAGATACCGCATGAACCACTTTATCCCAAAATATTGCCTTATCCAATCCAACAAAAAAAGGAATGCCTAAATACTTACAAGGGAAAGAACCCACTTGAAAACCCCAAAAATGAGTCAATCTACTCTAAACTAAAAGGGAAACATTCAGAAAAAACACCTTTGATTTAAGACTGTTAACTTTCTGCCCAGAAAAAGAAGAGTAGTCAGCAATAATCTTCTTGATAACTTTGGCTTCTGCCAGTGAGGCTGAACCAAATAGTAGGGTATCATCCACAAAAAGATAATGGGATTGCAAAGTCAGATACCCATCAATTTTAATACCATTCCAAAGGCTTGAAGATCTAGCAGCAAAGATGGCCCTACTTAAAGCTTCAGCTAAAAGAATAAACAGAAAGGGGGAGAGAGGATCCCCTTGCCTAGCACCTTGAGAGGAAGAGGAAAAAATAGGAGGACCATTAAGAAAAATTGAAAAGCAAGTAGAAGAAATGTAGGAAAAGACCCATTTAACCCAACTATGAGCAAAACCAAAGCGATTCAAAAGAGAAACTAATGAATACCAATCTACTCGAATCATATGCTTTAAGCATATCAAGTTTAAGAATCATAGCCTGAATCTTCTTAAGTGAGATGGAATGTAGGATCTCATGTGCAACAATTGCTCCATCTAAAGTTTTCCTCCCAAGAACAAAACCACCTTGATCAACAGGCACGATCCTAGGAATGAGTTTAGCCAACTTAACTGAAATTGCCTTAGTAATGATTTTATACAAGGTATTACATAGAGCAATAGGGCAAAAATCAGAAAAAAGAATTAGGATTGTCCACCTTAGGGATAATGGCAATAAGAGTAGTGTTAATCTCCTTCAAAATAGCTCTATTTCACCTAGACTCCTCAAGGGCTAATAAAACATCGTTGCCCACAAAGTCCCAATATTTTTGGAAAAACAAAGTCGTGAACCCATCCAGTCCCCGAGCCTTCTTCGGAGACATGGAAAAGACCACCTCTCTTAACTCACGACTAGTAAAAGGAGCCATGAGCATCTTATTATCATCCTCCCTAACAAGTCGAGGGATTGAATTACCAAAACTATTAGCCAAAGAGACCGACTCAGTAGAAAGCAAGGACTTAAAAATTTTGACAGCCCCTGAAGCAATATCACCATCATCAGTCAGACAATTCCCATTGGAATCATGAATACAAGATATTCTATTACGTTGTCTCTTTAGTTTGGTTGAAGAATGAAAAAACTTGGTATTCCTATCACCTTCTAATAACCATAAGTCCCTAGATTTTTGCCTCCAATAAGATTCTTCCCAAGATAAAACTTCCTCAAGCTGGCCTTTCAAGCATTTAAGCCTATTAAAGGATAAATAATCCATACCAGTATTTAAAATAACCGAATTCATCTACTCAATTTCCTCTTGAATCCTAGCCTTTTCACCAAAAATATTCTTAAAATGCAAAGTATTCCATTCTCTAATCTTACCTTTAAGAAAGGCCAACTTCTTAAGAATCTAAAACATCCTAGATACACTGACATGGGGAGCAGACAACCACCACATTTTTAGTAGGGGCAAAAAATATTGATCCCTAAACCACATCAGTTTGAATTTGAAAGGAAGCTTCCTATGGGCTTATCCTTAAGAATAGAAAATGAAATAGGGAAATGATCCGAACCAGTATAAGGCAAAACTGAGAAAAATAAATCCCAAGAAGAACTAAACCAACTTTCAGACACCAAAACACGATCTAACCTTTCAGCAATTTGACAGAAATCCTTCTCATATTAGTCCAAGTAAAAGGGCTATTTTGAGTTTTACAATCAACCAGGTTCAATTCCTTAATAAAATGACAAAAATACCAATAATATGCTTGTTTGGAATGATACCCCTAGCTTTCTCATCAAGGCTTGAGATAGCATTGAAGTAACCCCCAAAAACCAAAAAGGCACTCATAAATGGAGAAGCAATCAAAACTAAGTCTCCCAAAGCTTCCTTTTCTCAACAATACTAATAGGACCATAAATATTGAAAAGCCAAAACTTAGTATTGGAAAATATATTTTTCACTAAACCAAGCATCCATTGGAGGAAGAAGCAACCAAAGAGAGATCCACACTAAAATCATTCCAAAGAAAAGCAAGCCCTCCCAAAGCCACCACAGAAGAAGAAATACAAAATTTCCAGGGCTTCCAAGAAGAAAACAAAAACTCCGCAGAAGACAAATTTAACTTAGTTTCTTGCACCATCACAATATCACACTTCATCAAGTCCAACTGGGACTTAATCAAGCATCTTTTGTTAGGGGCATTTAAGCCTCTAACAATCCAAGATATGATCCTCATTGACCTGGAGGGGAGGTAGAGGCTCCCCTTTTTACACAATTGGAAGTCTGAGAGATCATTTCCTCAGAAAAATCCTTTTGAAGACACCTTTTAGAAGCCAAGGCCCTTCTAATAGGTGGACTAAAAGGCTTCGTTTTCCTCTTCCTTTTGGAAGAATCCATTAGAGAAAGAAGAGTTGATTGAATACCCGCATCGATTTCCAGCTAGGTCTTAACATGCTTAGGTTTACGAACCCTCTTCAAAGGAGTATTAAATGGAGATGCAGGAGAGAGTGGAGACTGGATGAAGGGAAATCCACCATTGGTACCTAGAGGAACATGTCCAACAAGAGGCCTATCCTTATATTGATCGAGAACCTCAAAACCACTAGTACCCAAAGGAACATCAGGGACAGAGTAATTCATATCCTTATCCGGATCAAGAACCTCAAAAGGATTAGTTGTAGGAAATGATGATAAATCTTTATCCAGCTTAACTAAGTCATTATCAATCGAGGTAATCACTCTATCTACTATATCAGAGTTAAGGGTAATATTATTCTTTTTAATAATGTTTTGCACTTGAGCAATGAGATGATCATCTGGAACAATAAGAGGACTATACAAAACCTTATGAGAAGATTTAGGAAGAGAATCTAATCTACCTTGTTCAGGAGAAGGATTAACCAAATTAGCAGGTTTTGAAGAAAGATTAACAACACTAACAGGCAAAGAATTGACCTTATCAGTACAATTAACCTTATCAGAAACCATGGAATTTACAAGAAGAGAGCACTTAGTCTTATTCGGAACAAAACCAACCCTAGACGAGGCACTCATTCCCAAGGGATACGAGGGTGGTATAAAAGGAGGGATGTTAGAATCCTTTAAAATACTCTGCATTTTAGCCCAAGAGAAAGACTCCAAATTAGTAAAATCCCTCCCAACAGAGGATTCAAGATCTTTAGAAATAGATTTAGAATTTTTCATATAAAAAATAAAGCCGAATCCATAGAAATAGAGGAGTGAGAAAAACCATTAGAATCCCTCACAATGTTTTGACGCCAAATACCAGCAGAAGACCTAATATTGTAGGTTTGAGGAGGAGAAATGCTTGAATCAACTAACACACAAATTTAACTAGGAACAAATCATCCTCAAACACCGAATGAGATAATAAGAACTTTCCAAAAGAATCCCCAATTTTTTTGCAAGATATCAGAATCAACAAATTCAAAAGGCAACTAAGGCAGTTTAAACCAGAGTCAGACCTATTTGGAGGAGACTCAAGTAGGCTCAAAGAGGGGTTTCCAAATCTCCACAAAAAATAAATTCTTTCCCAACTAGAAAAAAGGAACCTCCAAAGCCTTATCTCTAGCTTCAGGTGAATCAAAAACAACAATGAAAGAACTAGCAGACAAGACTTGGAAATATATAGTGCCATACCAGTGTGAATGAATCCTATACTGCAATTTTGAAAGGGGAATAACATCACCCCAAACCTGAATGATAAGTGCAAGCACTTGAAGATCATGAGCTTTCTTACCCAATGGATTAATAGAGGCATCAATTGAAGGCACCGAGAGCCAAACAATTTGTGGATTTGCAATGCCCATATCTTGATTGATAGCCAAAGGATGACCAACACCGACAACGCCAATGGAAATCTCCCTTGGTGAGGAAAGATTAGGGTTTGCCACTGACTGCAACTTCACTGAGGCTTGTTTAGTAGAGGATACCCTAGCCCCATCATTCAACACAATAGTCAAATTAAGCTTCGTCATATTAACACCATTGAAAGCCCTAAGTTTATCAACACCAAAGCCCTGTCGCCAAACAATAGGAACCCTATTCACAACCTTCTGAACATGCTTTCCCCTCTACCAAAAAAACCACAAAAATAACTAGACACAGACTGATATCGAAAGTCCCTTCGCTGAACATCCATCTGATGAAAACCCTCATCAACATGTCGACCACCATGATGTACAACCATGTAGACCCACTGTCCACCCCAAAATATCCATTGGGGAATATGGCCCGCATGCTGGCCAAACAGATCCACAGGTGGTAGAGGATCTGCAACCGCCTCATCCCCCCAACCATGCTTTCGAAATCCCTCCTGCATATTATTGCAAAAATTTGCAGACCCAAGCCTTATTATTAGAATATATCAACAACTCAGAAATTGAGTTTAATTATATAATAAAGATTATTTAAATTAAAGGATTAAAATCACAATTGAATAAATAATTAATATTTAGAAGAGGGTTAATGATTAATTGATTAGAAATAGAAATTGAGAATGAATTTATTTAAATAATAAAGATTATTTAAATTGAAGGATTAATAATCACAATTAATTAAATAATAAATATTTAATTAACATTAGAAAATGGTTTAAATGATTAAACAATGATAGAAATTAGAATAATTTATAAGATTATGAGGAAATATAAAATTAAAGAATAAGATTAATTAACTTAATTAAATAATTAAAGAATTATTTAATCAATTAAATGAATAATTAGTACATGATCAATGAGACATTTTTAGGTGTCTACAATCCACATCAACATATCTACAACCAAACCAACCAAACCAACTCTCTGCAACACCAAAGCACAAGAACATAGGAATATGTTGACATCAATGACAACAACACATTACAACAACTTTAATATCCAACAATCTCCCCCTTTGGCATTGATGACAACATATGAATATGAAAAACAATCAATACAAAGAAATAAATCAACTCTAGCAATCTCCCCCTAAGATCATGCACACATAGAAATCTAAGCAATCTACCTTAGATAGATAAGATAGTTTTTCACATATTCTCTCCCCCTTTGACATCAATGCTAAATGCATATACAAATCATTATTCTCTCTCCCTTAGAACAAACTCACAAATATGATCATCTGAATCACATATTGACTACTCCCCTTGAGTAGCAGCACCTACTCATCAATTCAGATATTAGAATAAGACTATGAAGTCCACTAGATTGATGCATCTCAATGCATCTAATTCACATCAAGAGGGAAAATCACCCCTAACTTCTCTCTTAGATATACAAATGTATTTGCAAGAAAAGACTTCGTAGAGATATCTGCAATATGTTCCTTTGAAGATAAATACTCCAATCTGACTTGTTTCTCATTCACCTCCTCTCTCAATATATGAAACTTGATTGATATATGTTTTGTCTTGGAATGCAACACCATATTCTTAGAAATATTGATAGCACTTGAATTGTCATATTTATATAACAATAGGCTCATTACAAACAACTCTAATATCCTTCAACATTTGCTTCATCCAAATTACCTAAGTACAGTTTCTAGCAGCAACAATGTATTCAACTTCTACAGTAGATAAAGAAATAGCATCTTGCTACTTACTTGCCCAAGAAATCAACTTATTTCCCAAAAAGAATGCACCACCTATAGTTCTCTTTTGGTCATCAACATCACCTACCCAATTAGCATCTGTATAAGCACTTAAAATGAAATCATCATTATTCGAATACCACAAACCATAATCAACTATTCCCTTCAAATATTTGATTATCCTCTTCACAATAGTAATATGACTTTCCTTAGGATTAGCCTAGAATCTTGCAACAAGACATATATCATTCATAATGTCAGGTCTAGTTTGAGTCAAATATAGTAGTCCACTAATAATAGATCTATGCAAAATCTGATTAGCCTTTGGATATTCATCATCTTTTGTCATCTTGCATCCTATTACCATAGGAGTTCCAACAGGTTTGGAATCAACTAACCCAATCTTCTTCAGTAATTTCTTCACATACTTTGATTGAGATATGAAAATGCCTTTATTAGTCTGCATAATTTGTAATCCCAAAAAGAATTTCATCTCACCTATCATAGACATCTCAAACTCTTTTTTCATATCATCAACAAACTTCTTACTCAAATCATCATCTCCTCCAAAAATAATGTCATCAACAAAAACTTCAATAATCAAAATATTATCATTATCAATTTTGAAGTATAAATTACTATCAGTAGTACCTTTATAGAATCCCAGTTTCATCAAATACTTGTCCAATCTGGCGTAACAGGCTCTAGGGCTCAATCTACATACCATGTCTCCTTCATCTGTCAATGAAAATCCACCTGGTTGCTCAATATAGACTTCCTCTTCCAATTCACCATTCAAAAAGAATGACTTCACATCCATTTGATATACCTTGAATTTCTTATGAGCAATATATGCAAGAAATAATCTAACATCTTCAATTCTATCTACTAGAGAAAAAGTCTCCTCAAAATCAATACCTTCCATTTGTGAATATCCTTTACATTACATACCAGTCTCACTTTGTTTCTAACAATTTCTCCATCTTCATTTAGTTTATTCCTAAATACCCATTTAGTACTGATTATATTCTTGCCTTTAGGTCTCAGAACAAGTTCCTATGTATTGTTCTTCTCAATTTGATTTAACTCTTCTTCCATGGCTTTTACCCAATTTTCATCTTTACAAGCTTCAACAACATCTTTAGGTTCAATCTTGGAAATCAGACATGTCTCTTCAGTAACAATTCTTCTCTTTGTCATCACAGGTCTTTATTTTTATCATCAATAATCTGATTCTCTGAATGATTTAATCTTACATACCCGAGGGTCTTCTGATTGTTCTAGTTTTTAGTCTCTTGAACTTCTTCACTGCTAGTAGCATTTGGATTTACTGACTCTTTTGGATCACTTTGTTTCATGCTTGGAGTTTTCACTTGCTTTGAAGTAACATCTTGATCATCAGATTCATATCTGCATGCTCTGATACCAATTGTTGGCAACAATAATGCAGGAAAACTGAGAGGGGGGGGGTGATTCAGGTTTCCCAAACTTAAACAAATTAACCTCAACTTCAGATTTGATCAAGAACAATAATAACAAAGATAAACACCACATCAACAACACACATAACACACAATTTTTTGATGTGGAAAACTCAGTTAAGGGAAAAACCATGGTGGGAACCTACCCACAATATGATGATACTCTGTAGTAGTATGTGTAAATATTACAACGGGGAATGCACATGCATTCAGGCACATTTCTTAGAGCTCACAACTCAAAAAAAATAAAGGGCTACAACCCAAGGAAGGCTCAATGCCTTACAAAGATCGGACAACAATTTGGATTACATGAACTGAAAGAATAACATCTCCAAATGCCTGATCACAGTTCCGATTAAGCATATTGTCTGCATTGCAACACTTCTCTTCTCTTCTACACACTTCCAAAAGATCAATTCACTTGTTCGCACATACAACACTCTCAAAGAACATAGACACAACCACAAACATACATCTTACATGATTAATACACTTATTTATACAAATCATCAACCTTAACTCCAAGGTCAGCTCAACACATAAGACCTAATTACAAAAAGATTTCTCCCTTATAAAAGTGACCCACATCATTCTAGAATAGTCATCAATCAGCAACATAAAGTATCTATCACCCTGCAAGCTTCTCACCCTAGAGGGACCATATAAATTAGTATGCACAAGATCTAATAACCCATTAGATGTATATAGTTTTCTCTTGAATGAAATTCTTGTTTGCTTTCCCAATTGACATTCTTTACACACTGGATTAGTAGGGTTCACTATCTTAGGAAGATCTTTAATAGCTTGGGTAGAACTTATCTTAATCATGCAATCAAAGTTAACATGACACATTCTCCTATGCCAAAACCAACTTTCATCAATTTGAGCAATCAAACAACTTTTCTCACCAACATTCATATGAAAGATATTACCTTTAGTTTTAGTTCCTAATGCAATTTCTATACCAGATCTATTCAAGATCTTACATTTCCCATTCTTTAATTGTAAACTATATCCCTTATCAACCATCTGTCCAACACTCAAAAGATTATGCTTCAAACCGTCAACATAAAGAATCAATTCCAAAGCAATACAAACCACAAATCACAACTCTACAATACAAAACCAACAAAAAAACCAATCATCACACCGGATCACGTAACTCGATCAAAACACCTTCCGGAACACTAAAACTCATACTGAATCAACTAGAGATAAGTATCTCAAACCCCATTAATCAACATCAACATATCTGCAATGAAATCAACTGAACCACCTCTTTGCAACAAACACACAAGAACATAGGAATATATTGATATCAATGACAACAACACATTCCAACAACTCTAATATCTAACAAATGTAAAGCAATGGCATGGCATGAGGGACTTGTCAAGAGTTTTTTGAAACCATATTTTGCATCTTACATCCTTATGTCAGATCAAGATCAAGGGATGAAAAATAGTATATGGATGGAAATAAGATATGGATATGATAAGCAAGATTAAAAAAGGATAAGTGATATGGATTGAGGGTTGTGATAGGCTAAGGGATAACAAAAAAATATTGCAATAAGCCAAGGAATTTGGATGAAAAGTTTAAGACCTCCATTTTATTCCTATCCATCCATGATTCTGAGCAATTTGGATGCCAAGCATAAAATTCATAAGTCCAAAAATGCACATGTCTTCAAGGATCAACATGTCCCATCTAATTGACATGTCAAAACAAAGAAAAATTTGATCCAAAAAGGAAAAGAAGTATCCAAAAGGCCATAAAGGCCCATTGCTCAAAAAGAAAAGTCAAAGGCTATATGGGTTCCTAAATCACTTGTGCAAGCAATGCATTCTAACAAGCCACAAAAGAATGAAAAATAAAAACAATGTGGATTCCCAAGCGGCTTATAGTAGCACAAAAATAAAAATCCAACTTGGCATCCAAAATTGCTATTCCTCCATCTAAACCTTTCAAATCTATTCATCCATCACCTCTTTCATGCATTTTGGGTCCTTATGTCCCAAAATCCCTAGCCTTTCCTCCATCCAAATCTCAAAATCTAAGATCCATTTTTCCTCTATCGGTCCATCACCCCTCAAGGTGTGTGCCAATATTGATCTTTCCCACCTTTCCATCTACTCAAGCCCAATTTGTCCAATACCCTATCCATTATCCAATGCATATTTTCCATGCTTCTGTCCATTTGATTCAATGTTTTGCATAATGCCTTACGTTAGTCCCATCTCATTTCCATGTCATGATCCTACTAACGTCTTTAAGCATACTTTTAATAGTCATGGTCTATTTTCAAGGTTGCTCTCCGAACAACAAGATACTTGAGTCCTTCTTTCATACCCTATCATGTGTCCATTTTCTACTAAAAAGTCAAAATACAAAAAAAGCAAAAAAGAAAAAAGAAAAATATAAACAAAAAAAGAAAAAAAGAGAGAAAAGGAAAAAAGGTAAAAAATAATAATTCGTGCTCTGGTGAAAACTTGGCAAACAGGCACCTTTGGCATGTACAATGATTAAAACTTGACAAACATGCGTCATGTGTAATCCATGAACTTTTTGCATACCATATTGGGGGCAGGTTCCATATATTCTATCCTATCATATCCTATTACACTCGATTATCCTATCATATCCTATTACCCTCCATTATCTTATCATTATCCCTTTTCCCTTCAATGCTCCATTATCCTATCATACCCTTGTCATAGCCTCTACTTATCCTATCGTCCCTCATGGCCATATCCCCTTTTCGACCTTTGATCTTGACAAGGTTGAGGATCTTCATGAATGTCATGCATCATGTTCACATCTTTCAGTCTATCATAGCTTTTGGTCTTTATCCATTTGCTTATTACAACCTTTCATCCACATTCCTTGGCTTATTGCAATATTTTGTCATTATCCCTTAGCCTATCACAACCTCCAGTCCATATCGCTTATCCATTTTTGATCTTGCTTATCATATTCATATCTTATTACCATCCATACACTATTTTTTGTCCCTTGACCTTTGATCTGACATAAGGATGTAAGATGCAAAACACGGTTTCAAAAATCTCTTGACATGTCCCTCGTGCCATGTCATTGCTTTACATTGTCATATCTGGTCCCTTATCCCATCGCATGGTAGTCGTTGGAAATTGAATCCTTTTTTCCTCCATAATAAATGGCTTTATCTTCCCTCTATCCACTAACATTTGATCAATCTTATTTATCCATTCATCATATTCCTTGCCTTGCTAGAAACCGAGGGAAAAAACACTAAATAATCCATACAAAATCGAATATGATCTTGAAAATAATACAAAAAAATGAAAAATGCAAAAATACAAAAAAACAAAAACAAAAAAAATGACAAAAATAATAAAGAAAAATCATTCGCTCTCTAGTGAAAACCTAACAAACAGGTGCTTTGGGCAAGTTCTGTGGTGAAATCTTGACAAAAAGGGGCCTCGTGTATCAAGGTTGTTGCTCCGTCGTCTATCTTGATTCTATCTGTACATAACATAATGCTTTAACATGCCTATCCATTCTGATTTGACCCAGTGTCCTTCTCGATGCTTGTGATTGGTTAGTATCAATGTCTTTTTCTATCAATTGCCAATCCCTGTACATATGTTTTCTGTCCTAGTCACTATACATATTTTGGACCTTAATTGGGGGAAAATCCCTTCTCATGATCAATTGATGGAGTTATCACTATGAAAAGCTAGGAAGTTATGACCTATACATAATTTTTGAAAAACTTGAAAAAAAACAACTAAAAATCAAATAAATTCTTGAAAAACCAACTAAAAATCATATAAATGACCTAAAAAAATCACTAAAAAAAAACATCCTGAAATAATCCAAAAACATCAAAAAATGTTGAAATAATCCAAAAACATTCATAAAAAGTCTTGAAAAGAAAAGCACAAAAAAAAATACTTCAAAAATCCTAAAAATTGGAAAACATCAAAATCCAAAAATAGTCATTTTTATTTTGTCAATAAATTGGCTCTTTCGTACATAGACAGACATTTGAGCAAACGTTAGACATAAAACACATAAAACATTGCGCTTAACAAATCCCGCATTAACAGATTTTATTTTCAATCAACCTAGCATTCAAATTGGTCAACTTGTCTTACTAATCAATAAATTGTCAACTTTATCATGGGTGTTATACAAGGTGTGGTATACTCAAAACTAGATTGTGTCATGTCTTAGATGGGGTATTGCATTCCTTGAAACTAGGTAGCATGATCGTCCTATCATCAAAACACAAAATGATCAATTTTGGCAACAAGATTAGAATGACTATTTGACTTGTTTGGATTTGTGAATCTTATTTTTCATTGATTTATCTTCGATCATGTTCCTATGTTGCTCAATGACATCACTGAGTGATTTAGAGTGGCCAGGATGGTTCACGATCTTTCTTGTTTTTTCGTTTTTTGTTTTAGGGGTGATTCATAACATTCTAGGGCAAACACACATAATGTCTTAAGATGGTTGAACCATTCCTTTTTTGCAACATGTCTTTTTAATGCAAAAGGTATTGCATTGTTGCCCTGACTTTTAATGTCATGGTGTGTCGCATCCATTTTTCCATATCAAATAAAGGCTCTCACCTACATTTTGCATTTGTGAAAGCAAGATTTCATCACACTAGTCATTCTTCACTTCTTATTTGTATTTCTTCTAGCTAACATTTCTTCTATCCCATCAATCATTCTATCTATTCATCAAATCAATCATTATCATGCTATCTATTCTATTTGATCGATCAAGAATTTATTCATTTGATATCAATCAACCCTTTTTCTACAATCAATTAATTATCTTCCCTTCTTACTAAGATTTTTCTCTTTGATCATATTTTCTCTTCCATCTAATATTCTTCTCTTCTTTCAAGAGATCTTTCATTTCTTTCATACACAAACAATCTCTTGAGGGGGCATCTTACCTCCATCCCGTGGTCTATTGGGGCATGATTTCTCAATTTTTTCTTTGAAACAACATTCAGAATCGCATTGTCTCAAAGAGGGGCAAAATGTAGACACCTAATTCTGGTTAAGCCATTAATTTTCATCATGCATCCTAGGACAATAATAAATTAATTATTTGTCCCTTATTCTAATATTCCCTCTCAATAATTAAATAAATTCAATTTATTTGATTAACTAATTCTTAAATATGAATAGTGTATTAATAAATTTAATTTATTAATTTATCATGTTTATATTCTCATATGTAGATAATTAATAAATTTTATTTATTAATTGTCCCATATTTGTCTTTTCAATCTGACAATTTGGAAAAATATGAGGATAATCAATTTATTTATTTATTAAATCCCCATATTATCTTCCTCGATTTGACTCTAGATTTCTTCCGTTTTTTCTCTGTCTCCTAATGGAAACTCTACTATGTATTTGATCCTAGTCATTGATTCTTCATGTCTTCAGATTAATCTCGTCCATTGATTCAAAATCCTCTTTTCTATAAATTGAGCTCTCATTGCTCATTTTCAACAACCATTCTTCAAGTAATCTTATGCTGTTACTTTCAAATCACTTTCTTGCAATCATCCCGCTTGCTATTCACTTGCATTTGTAGGTGACACCCACACAATTTGAAGGTGAAAGGAGAACAATGGAGTTCAACAAAGGGAGACATTGGTGATGGTTTGCCTTATATTTGAATGCCTTGTCTTTTGTTCTTTCATTAAATATATTAGGATTCATATTCATTGCTTGTTAGGTTTTGTGGTTACCTAATTTAGGCTTTGATGCTTTATTCCAAATTTCCTAGTTATAGTATCATTCATTGATCTATCAATCTATTAATGAACTATTACAAATAACTCTAAAGCATCAAAAATAGTGTTGTGATATATTCCAAACTCTTATATCTATTGCATAAATATTTCACATATAAGATGTAATCATTTCCAAATCACCATGAAAGTTCAAGCACTTGATACCATGCATGTGATCAATATTTGGTCCCAATATCAAATCATCATTATCGACAATGTTGTTGGTGCACGGTAAAGTTAGATTGAAATAAACTACTCACTAGTGGAGAAAATGAGAACAATATTATGCCTCATCATCTTTCAATCATGTACCATCAAAGGACATAGTCCACAAATAATCCTTTTCATGAATGAAATTAAGGATAGGTGCAAGATCAACAAGATGTAAATTTGGCCATAATAACATTCAGTGAAGTGCTCAAGACCAACATCCAAGTAGAGAATATCATTAATTAGCTTTACCAAGATTTTTTAATTTTATGAAGTGTCTTCTTTTCATTATGCATCTTATACATCTTTTCTATGTAATGATAAAATCTAAATACCACAGCCAATAAATACTACTCATTTTCTAGCTAAGAGCATAGCCCAATTTATAAAATAACTGACCAGGGTTATATCCATTAGAAGTGATTTACTTAGATATTCCACAAGGTAGACCTCCACACATTTGATAATATTGATCACTTTCACCTCTCGTAAATCCATAGAAATCATTTACCATATGGTTTATAAACTTGCAAGTCTAACTTATTCATCATTTTGAAAGACATGACATTACTTGAGGCCCTAAAATCCAACATGAAAGTATGCACAATCCAACCATTGATCAAAAAGGAAGTGTAAAAAGCGTCACAATTCAATTCACCATCAACTAAATGTTGGCAGTGGGCCAGCATCCCTCGCGGGGATTCATGACATGGTTTAACAGCCTCCTGTGAATCCTATAAGTCTAGTGGTTGTATCGGGCATTGACAGGTCGATCTTTTGGTGAAACGACAATCCTAGCTTGTAACAAGTGGTATAAGAGCTTGGTCATAGGTTCAAATCATGGAGGCCACAACGAGTGATGCTAGGAGGGGGATTGTTGGCAGTGGGCCAGCGTCCCTCATGGGATTCACAACATGATTTAACAACCTCCTATGGATTCTATAAGTCTAGTGGTTATATCGGGCATTGACATGTCGATCTTTTGGTGCAACGACAACCCTAGCTTGTAACACTAAAGATGTTCCCCAATTATACTTTAGGTATAACATCATTTGGATTCATTTCAATGGTAAATTTGATGAGAATAATTTCATGTTGTTATTGTTCATTTGGGATAGCAATGTAAGACAACACTATCTCTACCTATACTCAAAAAAATTTAAAAGCTTCTTATTGACACTAAAGTTTTGACCTAATACATGACCTGACTACATTATTGGAGCATAGCCAAGAAAATGGATGTATTGTAATATTGTCATATCACTTACAAAAGGGATACATTGTATGACCTATCTACACATATGGCATCCTTTCCTTGAGCTTGTTACTTATTTGTTTAGTTGGACCTTGTTCATTTTGTGAGTATTTCTAAATTTAATTTTCTCCTTTGTTTATGTTATCAAATCTAGGCACTTCAACATCACTACTTGTTACTACCATTTCATTAGTCTTCGGTAGATACATTTTTTGCATAAAAAAATGTTGTACTAAATCACTCTTTATTTCTATCCTCTTCTTTGAGGTGCCATTGTCCCTTATCTCATTATTCAAGTCTTCCATCTCTTTCTTATGCTTGAGGATAGAACATTAGGTTTGGAAACAATAAACACATTTATTGTAGGCACCTAATCATTCCTCAATTTAATGCTTGATTTGAGCTTGCAATAATTAATGTATCCGTGATTGCTCTATATCTTCACTAGAGGGCTTGAATCTTTTACATCATTAGTGTATGAATTCTTTAATGAATTCAAAGTAATGAGCATGCATCTCATGCTCTTTTAGAGTGATACTATAATCATACTAAAACATTGGATCTATTGTAGCTTGAGTGACATGTTCAACTTCTCCATTCACAAGCTCATATTGCAATGCATTAGGATTATCAATGTCATCTTCATAATATTTAGTAGCATCACCCTCATTATGAAATTATTTCTCTTTTATCACCACAAGTTCCAAAACACATTTTATTGTCCCATGTGGGAGATAAAATGTATCACACCATAGTGAATCTTCATGAAGATTCACATGGTCTCTTTGCAAGGGATTTGAAGTTTATTTACCTTGTTGCCAAAAAAATATTCATTTAGGAACCACTTGTCTATGATTTTATGGTAGTTTTTCAATTTTAAATATTATTATTGGGCCTATTTTGTTACTATTGAACTTCATTAAAGTGTATTGTATCATTACTAGAATACATGTACATTTCATTTCTAGGAACCTTATATCACAAGTCCTTCATGAAACCCATGAACTTATCTAACTTGTCTTCAATAGTAATAGGTATGTTTGAAGATCCACTATCTAGTTTTGAAATTCCTACATCAAACCTCTTGAGCTATTTCCTTGATGCTCTTATATTACTTTAAATGTTATTACAATGGGATAATATTCTCTTAATTTTTTTGGATTGTTGACTGAAAGACAATATCATATCTTGGCATTGAATGCACCACAATATAAGACTAAGAAAACTGATTCATTTAGGTACCTTTTTTATGTATATGACAATTCCATTGTTGAAGTCTATGATTACCTCATTCACTCATTTCTTGGTCACTATAAATTTATGCATTGCAAAAGTTTGATTAATCCTATGCCTATATTAAAGTTTAAATACTCTCATTAATTCATCCTAAGAATTAGCATTGAACTGTCTAAAAGGCTCTTGTATTGTTCTCTTGCACTCTCCTTCAAAAAATACAAAAATAACTTCATCATCACATCTTTGTGATCAATTTTGTACTCATCAATGACATCAAGATAAATATTTTAGATGTTGCTTTGCTATGACAACATTTCTACCTTAAATGTTGATATATTTCTCCTTATGTCATTTAAAATTGCATTGGAGTAGTTTAGGATTTTAAATAAATCCAATTGATCATATCTTTCTATTCCCAAAGGCTACCTAGTAGGTGTTAATATTTGATATTTTTTTCAAAATCGAGGCCTTAAATTAGGAGGGTTAACAGACTACTGGCTTTGCTACAAATGTTTTAATGGTTGATTAGGGATATGCAAGCTTTGATTATGGTTTTCATGCTAGGAAACTTGCAGTTATAGCCAATCACATTGATGAAGTTGATCTCTATTTCACTATATCTATTCTTGGAGTTCGTGTTGCCTTTATCTAAGGTGATCAATCAAATCCAATTGATCAATAGACTTTTCTCTATGATCACTATCTAAATGTGTAAGCTCATTGGCATTAGGCAATATAATATCATGTTCAATTTTCCTATCTATGTGAAAGGATAGGGGATGTGGGATGTGAACCAACAACTAAGATTTTCATAGTAGGATTTTGCATATCGAGATTTTACTCATGGCATTATGAAAAATATGTGTAGTCCTTCTAATTGTAAGCATATAATTTATTGGCACATTATATTTTGTTAAGTTTTGATCATATTATTAGTTGAAACATCTTATGTATATAAGTATTTATCTCTTAAATAAAAAAATGCAAATTTTTCTATGTTATATACCTATTTCTTATTCTTAAGAAAAAAATTAGTAGACTTACCATTTTTTTGGCTTTTGAGGTAGCTTCTTGTTTCCTTGCATGAATAGATGTATCTTCTTGCCCTTGTGAATATTTCAACTACCTTCTTTCTGTCTTCATATTTTTTGCAATTATCTAATTCTAAATTTGATTGAATAGATCACCTTTTACTTTTGAAGAGAAAGTGTTTATTACAATGATGAAAAAATTAACTTAGTATTGATATGATCAATAAAACAATAGAATGAAAATTTAAAATATTCAATAGGTCTCCACTAATGGTACCTTTTTTTAGCTCTCAAGAGTATAGTTCCATAATCTTAGAGAATCGATATATCTCAAAGGTAAGGGATTTTTTTTCATGAAAATAAAATAGGAACTCGTAAAAAATATATGGATGGTTAAAGACCAATTCCTAGGAGCGGGTACTCCCTCCTTCATTTTGGGCTCAAGTAAACCTAGGGTGGTGTTCCAAGAGGTATTCTTGATGGGATTCTTGATAGAAATAATATGATAAAATCTCAACTACACCTAGTGTATGATAGACCCCCAATATTTATAGTCATTATGTCTATGATTACTAGCTACCAACAAAACTTCTCACTAAGATATTGACAACATACTTGTATATGTGTTTGAGTATAACAACAATACAATATTTCCACAAATGAATCACTTAAATTATCACTCACATGTGTAAGGTGTGTGTATGCATGACACAATTCTTCCAAATAATTGTTATTAATTTTTCATGAGGATATTCCCTATATTACATCATTGAATCATAAAATTATGTAAAACTTAACCTCCTTCTGATAGATTTCTAGAATAAAAACTGTTCTGATCATTACTTAAAGATTGGTTCTTTCTCTAGTGAATATTAGAGTCCCAACTTATAAGAAAGGAGAGGGCACACTTGTAAATCACAACTAAAACTAAATTTGTACACACATACAAATTAGAGATTCAACTTCATATTGATTAAATATACTTAATGATCTATACCAATCTTGCAAATATTTACATATGAAAAAAGAAAACACTAAAAAAGATTTGTGATGCTTAAATATGATAAGAAAAAATTCTCAACTAGATTAAAATTTTTTCTTGAGAAATTATAGATTGTCATGGAGACATTCAAATACAAATATATTTTCCTAATTGAAACCCTTGATTTGATTTGCACAATTTTATTTACAACATATAAAATAAACTTGTAGAATTTGAAAGCTATACTAGCCTTAGATACTTACAACCATGGAAACCCACCTAAAAAATAAAAAATAAACGGGCTTTTAAAAAACTCCCACACTAATTTTATTCAATTTTTGCAACCTAGACACATGACGAAGAAATGAAGGGATACAAAAGACAATATCTTAGACAAGATGACCATGAGAACCCATTGAAAAAATTCTCTAGACAAATATATCATAAACCTCCTCCTAGAATATTTGAAAACTCTTTTAATTAAGTTTGAGAAAGGTTTGAAATAATTATTTATTAAAGGTAATTCTTAGACTTAAATTAAGTGACAAATACATTAATAAATAATAAGTTAATTACTTTCATAGTGGATTACTAAGGTATTAGAATAAATTTCATTAAAAAACTAAAGATAAAATATTCATGTCACATCAACTTACATTATAAAAATTCATCTAATGTTATTTATTAATTTCAAACAAAAAAAATGTAATTGCATGCCCTCCAATACCATGTGGGTTGGAGAGACTCGACCTCGTGACCTCGTGTCTAGCACAAAAAGCTTTCACCAATTGACCTACGCCCCCAACCCATTTTATATTCTATTTTTAAATTTTAAATTATGATGAAACTACTATTTAAAATTTTAATATTTTGAATAATCATATTTTTTGGAGGAAGGTAAAGGCACATTGAAAACATTTCATAAATGAGTTATGGTGGGAATAAAACTAATTTTAACATAGAAGACAAAAAAAAAAGAGGAATGAAGATAAGTTTGCCAAATTTTATGATAATTGATTGGAAGTTATTGGGGAATCTCTCTTATTTGGGAATTACTAGTTAGAATATTTTTTAGAATGTTAAAATCTATACATTGAGGAGATGTTGTATGCATTGGATACATTTTGGAGTTTTTTTATAGATTTTAAAAGAAATTATTTGAGAAAAGAGCAATGAAGTCAAGTCAAGAATTTTACTAAATATGGGAGGAAGAGTCAAGAATAAATCAAAAGGTTTAAAGATCTTCAACAAATAATTAACAAATTTCAACTAAGTGGCTCTATCATATTGTGATAATGTTATGTAATGATTATTTAAGGAATCTAATGAAAAATCAATTGATTTTTTGAGGAATCTAATGAAAATTAATTTAAGTTTCAAATTGAATGTATAAATAATTCACATCAAAATTAGTGTAGAAAATTGAACTACATACTTTACGCCTTGATCATGTTTAGAAGCAGGGCATGTAGGCAATCTGGGGAATGAAAAATGTTCCTGATACTTAGAAATTCGAGGACGAGGCTTACAATGTGTCCATGAGAAGATAGTGAAAACCTTACAATGAAATATCAATTCAATCAAGAGAATTTATTCAATTATGAGATCAATCGATGGGTAAGAGAAATTGATGGTCCTCACAAGTTTCTTAGGAAAAAAATGTCATTTGTCAGAGAAAAATTGTGAGGAATATTAGAACCCACTCTTGCAGTGTCAAAATTATCAATCCCACTTAATTTTTTTTTTCATATTTATATGGGTTTTCAGTCTTATGATTTTCCTAACTATTGTCTTTTGCATACCCTTTATAGTGTCAAAAATCTATATGTCTAATATTTTTTGTATGCGTTTTTTTGAGTGTTTGTTGTTTTTTATCTGTAAAGGAAGGGATTTTATACCCTTGAGATGACAAGGTCTCAAGGAGAAAATAGCTCTCAACTAACTCAATAAACTAATGCTCTGATGAACTGGGAAAGAAAGTGCTTCATTTGAATTGAACTTTGACTATCTGTTAACTATTTTTTTGACTTGCAAGCTAAAATAGCCTCACACAAGGTTCTAAGTCCAAAACAAAGGTTTAAGAGTTTTTTCATAATAAAAGCAACAAAAGAGCCTATTTCCTTTCTTTTACATGGGCAAGGTTGATTAAAGTTCAAGAATGTATACTGCATGGCAAAGTCACTCATGTGACTAATTAAGACAAATGCCATGCATAGTTTAGAGGGAAATTAATTTTGAAAAGGATAAGTTTTCACGTTGTATGTGGTCAAATGAAAAGAGAACCATGTGTAAAATATAGTTAAAGTCCCAAAGAAGAGATATCTATGTGGAGACTGCATGACTACGAGCTGCGGGGAGAGTGTGGGAAACTAGAGGAGACCGAGCTTGCTTCGAGGATCAGGTTTGTTGGGGATTAGCGCACTAGTCAAGAAATGGGATGGTCAAAGGCATTATAAAAGTGACAAAGTCATGGGTCCTAGAATGCATCCTCCCAATAGGTCTTTCTGCCGCCTTCTCTAGTTTCTTATATTTATTCTAGTTTATTTTATCTCCTTTTTGCAAAAAGGACAAAATTGGCAAATCCACAAATACAACCAAACCCACAAGAGGCTCCATCATGGAAGATAAACAAAAATGTGTAACTAAAAACCTAGACTCAGTATGTCAAGGACGCACTGCTGTTGGGTCTCAAATACCATTAAAAATAGGGGCTTAGGGGTCTACTATCAAAAACCTCTTCTCAAATGTAAGTCTGGGTTCAAAAACCCTAGGGATGGACAAAAGGGGTTTCAAAACCATACGTAGGCTCAGATTGGGGAGACTTTGTTAGACCTTCATTAGTTAAAAGGGGTCAACATGTGTGAAAAACTTATTTTTGTGAATGAAAAACAATATTTGAGAACATTAAGGCATTTGCAAATCCGTAAGAGGAGACAACTGCAGAAAAAGAGACTAATTATGATTATACCAAAATCAACTAAAAATAACTCCATTGTAGCTGCTAAGATGTGTGAGTTAGCAACTAATTAGATATACCATGGTTGGGATGAAGGAAAAAAGAAAGAGGTTTTCTCTTTGAAGGAGACGCATGAGACAAAACAAACCAAAACTAACACTTTTTCTTTAAACAAAGAGGCAAGAGAGGATGGTCTTCGGGGCAATAAATAATTATAAAACCTCATGACCTCTCTTCTACTATGGTCATTAGAACTATATGTAAGTGAGCTCATGGAAATGAAAAAGAGGATTGAAGTTTTGAAAGTAAAGGGGCAACAAGAAGACAATAAATTAAGAGAAATTATAGAAGTGAGACGGAACCTTGAAAGGGAGAACAAGATATTAAAAGAGAAGATAATGAGTTTGCAAAATAGTGTAGAGAGGGGGAAGGAAGAATTAGACAATGCAAAACAAGGATTAGAACAAGCAAAATAAGCAGGGAAAGATAACTCAAATTCAACGAAAATTGATATCATTGCACAGTTGGAGGAGTTTCAATCGATAATGGATGATATGACATTAAGAGAAGAGAAACTAAAGGAGCAAATAAAGGAATCCAAATCCTAGGCTAAAATTGTTAATGAACTGACAAGTGGACAAAAGGAAATCATAAAAAAATAAATCAAGAGACAAATAAGAAAAGAAAAAGACAAACAAGGCAAGGAGGTAAATATCATTATCAAAGGTTTAAAGGACTTTGGATAGAAGGAAAGAACATATATTCTAGAAAGGGATTTTCTCAAGGACAAGTTTAAGTGAATAAGTTGTATTCAACAAGAAAATATGATTGAAAATAAAATAAGAGAAGGAAAGGATAGACATGTGAGAGTTACTTTAAGAAGTTTGGCGGACAAATCTATGATCCTAAAAAATAGGGGGATTCTTAGTGTCGTGCCTATGAAGTGTGATACCTGTAGCTACAACACAAAACACTCAATAGATCATTACAAGCATGGTTAGAAAATAATAAGCAAAAAAAGATGAACCATGACAAAGAGACCTATCGCCTCCTAAGAGATGCAAGTATGGATTTTCTCTCAGATTTGGATAAGCAATCCCAGTGACTTGACTACACCTAGATGGAGGATTTGAAATGATAATGATATGCAAAGATGAGATTGATTATGCTAGATTGATCCAAGAGACTAATTAAGCTAATTATATTCACGATTAAGCTATGATGATGATGTAATTAAGCTAGAAAAGAGATTGATTAAGCTACATGATTCAACAATTATGCTAGAAAATGATCAAATTAAACTAAATCTAAGATGCAATTGCTTAAAACAACAATGCTCAAATGATATGCCTATAGTAACAATGCATAAGATGAAATGATATGGGATCCTTATTTCTCCAAAATTCGGGATATTTATAAGATTTCCAAGGCCAGGGGTGAGGTGGCAGGAATCAACGGTCAAGATTGAGTCTGAAGATATCAAGGGTGAAATTGGAGGAGGATGGAAAAGAGGTTGGAGGAAGAGACACTTGTCATCTCTGTGGTGACAAGTGTCAAGGAGCTTTGCTCATAAAAGGGCAAGTGTCCAAGAGAGAAGACATGTGGCCAAAGTGCCATGTGTCTCAAGAAGAAAATATCCACACCATAGGAGGTTAGGATAAGGAGGTTAGAATGTGCAAGATAGGATATGGTTAGTTAAACCCAAGGTTAGGTGGAATGGGTTAGGTTAGAGGGATGGTTAGGTTAGGTGGTATGTGGGTAATTTGAATTTAAAAATTCAAATAATAGGAAAAGACTAATTAATTCTCAACAACTCATAAATTGATTTGTTTTAATTAATTAGAGGATTAGAAGAATTGATTGAAGTGGGGGGAGGATTAATTAATTTGAATTAATTAATCAAAGGGGACTATTGAAATGAACCTATTAATTAAATCCTTAGATTTATTAATAAATAGATGAATAAGAGAATTTAACCAAATTACTAATGAATTCAATTAAATTAGGGAGGAGGATTAATTAAATAATTGCTTATTTAATTAATTATCTTCAGACCATTTTTAGGTGTATACATTTTGCCCCTCTTTGAAGCGAGGTGTTATGACACGTTGATTCAAAGAATAATCTCATTTCAATGATGATATTGGTTCGATAGGATGTCCCAGACATTGATTGATAAATTGTGGTATGATGCCCCCTCGGGAGATCAATTGAGATAACTGACCTTTGGAGTTTTTTGGATCTTTGCGAAATTGATATCCCAATTAGAAATTATTTGATTTCTGCAACTGTGGTTGATGAAAGTGCGAGTTCCACGATCACAGTGATGTAGTTTCTTGATTATTAATAAAGATTGATTGGTTAGATTGATAATATCGAGATTCAGTCTGGTTTCAGGAATGACACATCCTGTATAAGACAAAGATGATCAAAGCGTCTAGTTTCAGGAATGATATATCCTGTATAAGACTTGATCAGAACGTCTGGTTTCAGGAAAGATACATCTTGTATAAGACATGATAGGATCGATTTAGATGTGATTGATTGATAGAATTGATAAGGGTGATTGGATAAAGAACTAACAGTTTGTTCTGATTAAATAAAAAATAGGTTTTCAGGACCTGAAACCTTTACATCGTAGATAGAGAAAAAGCACCAAGAAGAACATAACAAAAGAGTCTGTAGACAAAAAGACTAGCCAAAAGACCAGCGAACAGAAAGAACAACTTAACAAAAAAATAGCAAAGAAACAGGGAATGCGCTACACAACGATTTTCTTTAGCAGATCCTTCGCCTTTGTCGCCAGCTCATCATAGGTGGCGCCGACAACTTTCAGGTCTTCCAGATCCTTGTTCAGTTTCTTTTCCTTCCTCTTGCCTCTGGTGCGGGTTCTGGGACCTTGAGCTTCCCCTGTTCCTTTAGCTTCCGGTTCTAAGTCCTAGATTTCCTTTTCGTCATCCATCTTGTTGATGAGGGTGTGGGTGTTGTTGGCCGAGATCTTCAAAATACTTAGGCTCTATTCAGCGATGTTCTTCAAGCACTCCTCAATTTTATCAACTTTGGTGACAATGTTCGAGAGGGTTTTTTCGCTAGTGTCCGCAAGGCTTTTTCTGTCCAGCATCTCCTTTTCAGTCTTCTCAAACCTGGGGTTGAAAGCATCTCCGATGTCTTCAGCTTTGGCAATGGTGTTTTTTAGGTCCTCAATATAGTCAGCCATTGTATTTCCCTCCCCAATATTAATGGTTTCCAAAATCAAGACTCTGTTACAGAGCTTCTTGTATTCATCCACAACTTTCTTGTAACCATTAATGAGCCACTCCATAGTTTCCATGAAACCATGCAAACCCTCAGGACGAGGGCTAGATGAGGGAGCAACTTTTCCAGGAGTAACCTGTTCTTCTTTGGGGATGTGGAGGGCGGAAATTGTGTCGGGAGCCCTGAGAGTCTCTTCCATAGTCTCCTTTTCTAGGCTGTGCTCAACTTCCAGGGTCCTTGCTTGCTTGTCAGCTTCCGGTTCCTTGTCAGTCTCCTCTTTTTTCTTGTGCTTTTTCTGGGTCTGGGTATAGATTTTTGTTTTCTTCTTCAGCAGCCCATTAGGGTTCTCCTTCTCAGAATCATCCGAATCCTCCCCTTCCGAAGAGATGCTAATCAGGGGTTTGCTTTGAGGCTTTTTGCCCTTGGATGAAGAGGGTCTTGTTTTTCTGTATTTCCTCTTCTTCCCGCTTTCATACTCCAAGTCATCAAAACTATCCTCTGTATCAGATGAAGAGTCACTATCAGATTCCTCCTCCTCAGAAAAGGTAGAATCAGACATCTCTTCCTCAGAATCCACAGAGGGCTGCATATGAGAAATTTGAGTGGCCTTTAAATGGTCATAAATTAGGACCATTAGACCTTGGTGCATAGTAGTGTCACCCAGAGGATTCTCTTTGTAAGCCTTAAGGGATGCATTCATCGAACAAAGTAGGAAATAAGGGAAATTAACCTTATCATTGTGCCTAAAGTGATTTAACAGAACAAAGTGATACCCATAAACTTTCGTAAACCTACCATCTAGAGTGATATATCGCATTAAAACAAAAAGAATCTCCTGCCAGGGTTTGGCAAAAGCCCTAGGCAGGTAGTAGGTTTTGCTCAACTTTACCAGTCATTTTTTCTCTTTCTTAGTTACCGGGTACCTTTCAATAGCTTCCCTGCTGACCTTCCTATCTCTGTAGAAGTTGCAACCTTCCTTGGTGAGGCCCGTAGCTTGAGCAATTAAATCTTTGTCGATTTCAACCATTTGATTGCCCATTTTTAACATGCCCTTCTTCCAGTTCTTGCAGAAAAGACTAGTTACCATACCATCTCAGCCGTGGAGTCTCTCCATGAAGTTTGAGAGACCACCTTGTTGTAGAATACCCCAAACCTCTTCCTTCTGTTTCCATTCTTTACAACTACTTGGTTCATATCACCTCCTATTTCCGCCCATGTTGTTGCTATTCACGGCCAAATTTTGAAACTTACAGAGCTGATTAAACTGATAGCTTTTTAGAGCTATAACAATTACCTAGATAGCGTGAGAGTTTATGGCATTGGTGTTATAATGAGTGATTTTCTCATTATTAAAATAACTTGAAGTACTCACATCAGTACTTTTCATAATTATCCTATCCATCAAGAGTCTTTGGAGTGCTTTTATATCGCTCATTGCTAATGATTTGTCCGACATCTTCGGGGAGTCCGCTTTCACCCGTCCACATGGTAATTGCCTCACTTTTAACCGCCGCATTGGCAGCCCAGTCAGTAGAGCCGTTGGCCTCTTGGTAGATGTGGGAGATATGACATTTTTTAAAGGTGCTAATAATGTCAATAGCAGAGGTGATTATGTTGTGAATCGATCAAGAAGGTTTTGAAGTCCCATTCAGGCACTTTATTATATTATTTGAATCCCCTTCTATCCATAAATAGGGGCATTTCCATTTTTTGGCTAGGATGATGCCTTGAAGAGCTGCCATTGCTTTAGCTTTATGATTGGTTTGGGTTCCAATAGGGACAACAACCATTTCCTTGCAAATTCCTCTATGATCTCTAAGAATAGCTCCACAACCTGAAGGACCTGGGTTACCTTTGGCAACACCGTCAAAATTAACTTTGAGCCAACCTTGAGGAGGGGTTTGCCACTTAGCTTCAAGCCTTTTATCTTGGTTGAGATTAGGACCATTAGTGATCTTCATATTCCATACCCTTAAAATATTTGAATCCAGTGGATTGTTCGAGTAACAAGGACCCTCAATGATCCCTATATTTTCCTGAATAGACCATTGAATTTTCTGAAATACAATATCTTGATTGAGGGAGACATCCATGAAGATTCGGTTATTTCTTTCTTTCCATAGACCCCACAAGATGTGAGGAAGAGAAAGCTGCCACAAACATCTCAAAAAAGGGTTAGCCCATTGAATATTCTAGGAGGAGAACATATCTCTAATGTTATTAGGAAACACCCAAGCGATACTAAAGCTCTTGAGGAAGCTTTCCCAAACAGAGGCTGAGAAGGAATAGTGGAGAGCAAGATGGTCCATAGACTCTTCCTCTTGAAGGCACATCACACATCTATTAGGGAGGGCAAAACCTCTGCCTTTGAGGTTGTCAAGGGTCAGGATCTTATTTTGGAGGATAGTCTAGAAGAAAAAAATGATTTTGGGGGTAAGACCCTTAATCCAGGCTTTAGACCAATAAGGGTTAATAGGAGGGGGGGGGGAAGGACACAATACATAGAAGACATAGATAAAGTTCCTTTGGGATCATGTTTCCAAATAAGGGAGTCCTCTTCATTATTTAGCCATACCGTAGACAGATGGATCTTGAGCTTAGAAAGGCTAGGGTGGATACTTTCAATGTTCTGCCATTCATTACCAACCCAGTACTCAGCAACTAAGGAGCCAAAAGATCTAATACAGGAGGGAGCATGGGGGGCCCATTCGTTGAAGTCCATTAGAGGTTTATCAAAAAGCCAGGGATCCTCCCAAAATTTTACTTTCCTACCATTTCCAAGTTTCCATATCACTCCTTTAGCTATACTTTCTTTACATTTAGAGGCATGATTCCAAATGTGGGATCCATTAATACTGAGATCCAAATTGAGAAAAGAGGAGAGAGAGGAGGACAGAAGAGAGTACTTACTTCACCAAATTTTGCACCATTCAGAATCAGAATGAAACATTCTCCAGACTTGTTTGGACAAGAGAGCTTCATTTAAAGTACGAATCCTCTTGAGGCCCAGACCTCCTTTGCTTTTCGACCTACAAACCTAGTCCCAGGCCACCAAGGACATTCTTTGCTTATCCTCAACCCCAGACCATAGGAATCTTCTTTGAATTTTCTCAATTGCTTCAACATACTTAATTGGAATTCTGAAAAAGACTAAGAGCATAAATTGGAATACTTTGAAGAGTAGCCTTAAGGAGTTGGAGCTTGCCAGCTTGACTTAAGAGGGCCCCTTTCCAACTAGCAAGTTTTTTATGAAATTTGTCCACTAGAGAACTCCAGAAGGGATCAGGAGGGTCAATTCCCATGGGGAGACCAAGGTAGGTGGCAGGAAGGTCAATAGTCCTACACTCCAAGATTTTGCTAATCCTCTGTTGTCTTCTCTCTGGAGTATTAATGAAAAGGACTTCACTTTTAGCCCAATTGATAAGCTGACCTGAAGCAGAGGCAAATTTACATAGGGTGCTCTTCAAAAATTTAGCTTCTGAAATACTTTATTCCCCCATAATAATAGTGTCATCAACAAACTACTGGTGGGAGTAGATAAAGTCAGTAGAGGATGGTTGGAGGCCCTTAAAGGAGCCTTGCAACACCATTTTTTCCATGGTCCTTCCAAAGCATTCAACCATAATAATGAAGAGGATGGGGGAGATAGGATCTCCTTGCCTAAGACCTCTAGAAGCTTGGAAAAAAGTAGAAGGAGAACCATTGACAAGAACAACAAAAGTAGCAGAGGTGGTAAGTTGGGAGAAAAGGTCGACAACTCTAGAGGAGAACCCAAAAGAAGTGAGGATTTTCTGAAGTAAAGACCAGTCAACCCTGTCATAGGCTTTGGAGAGATCTAGCTTTAGGATGAGACCCTGCTTCTTTTCTCTAACAAGTGAGTGAATGTTCTTATGGACCGTAATAATGGAGTCAAGAATTTGTCTTCCAAGAACAAACCCATTTTGCTGGTGTTTAATTAATACAGGAAGGACAACCGGAATTCTAGAGGTAAGGACCTTGGAGATAATCTTGTAAAAAGAATTGCAGAGGCTAATAGGTCTGAATTTGTCCAAAGAATCAACACCTTGAATCTTGGGGATGAGAGAAATAAAAGTTCCATTGATTTCTTTCAAGAGTTTTCTAGCCCCAAAAAATTCCTTAACCCCATTGGAAACATCAATTCCAACAATCTCCCAAAAATCTTGAAAAAAGAACATTGGGAAGCCATTTGGACCAGGCGCTTTGTTACCATCAAAGGAGAAAACAACATTTTTAATTTCTAAGTTAGAGGGAATGGAGGAGAGGGAGGCATTCTTTTGAGCATCAATGAGACAAGGAATGTTCTGAAGAAAAGAGGATTGGGCTTCAACATCCAGATTGTGATCCCTCTTGAGGAGGTCTGAGAAATACCTCTTAGCTTCATTCCTTATTTCATCCTCCTTGACCAGCTCCCCATTCTCCACAACTAGCTTGTTCACCCTATTAACTGCTTTATTCTTGATAGTCGACATATGTAAGAATCTTGTATTCCTATCTCCTTCCTTAAGCCAGATGCATCTCGATCTCTGCTTCCAAAACGTTTCCTCTTTGGCAATAATATCATGGTATTTTTTGAGAGTCTCATTTTCATCAGCAATAGACATAGTACTGAAACCATCCTTCTGGATCTGATCTTGTATTTCTTTAAGGTCTTCCTGAATTTTACTCTTAGCCTCAAATATATTTCCAAAACTGGTTTTGTTCCAGAGTCGTATATTGTCCTTCACACTTTTGAGTTTCTTGACAACTTTAAACATAGCCGTTCCCTCAACTTGGATGCTCCACCATTTCTGAATATTTCTTCTAATTTCAGGATGGAGGATCCACATTTTTTCAAATCTGAAGGGAAAGTTTCTCTTTCTATTGATTGAGTGAGCAATTGAGGTGATAGGGAAATGATCAGATCCAACCCGTATGTGGGCCGACAAAGAATAGAAATACCGACTATACCAGTCATCAGAGATGAGAGTCCTATCAGGTTGCACTTGGATAAGGTCATTACCAGTTCTTCTATTAGTCCAAGTGTAATTACAACCCTGTATTTCCAAGTCATTGAGAGCCTGAGAATTAATAAAATCCATAAGGGCCATCCTACTTTCCAATTGAGGAGGACTACCTCCAAATTTTTCCTCCTCTCTCAAAGGAGTGTTGAAGTCCCCCATAACCATCCAACTAAGATTTTTGTAGCTGTCCCTAGCCTGAATGATTTTTTTCCTAAAAGAGTTTCTAGCCTTTAAGGTATTAGGAGCATAAATGTTGGTAAGAACCCATGAAGTACCATCTTTTAAATGCTCAAATTTAATACAAGAGAAATTACTGTCCTAAATTATGACCTAACCTTTAATAGTATTAAGGTTCCAGATGGTAGCAATGTCTCCTGAAGTGCCTTCAGAACTGCCACCACTAACATTAACATTTTTGAATAACTTCAAAGATTCAACTTTTTCTCTACTCATTTTGGTTTCTTGAATTAGAAAAATATCAGGATTACTATCTCTTATCATATTCCTAATAATATCATGTTTATGGGGATTATTGAGTCCCCTAATATTCCAAGAGATTATCTTCATAGCTACTTACCAATTCCCAGCTCCTTGAGAGTCTTTTGGGTTCCATCTGCAATGTTCTTGCTGGCCTTCTTGTCTCTGACTTTGTGGTTAGAGGGTCATCCTGGGAAAGAGGAAATATACCCCACATCAACTTGAGCTATTCTGCTAGATTTCCTTAGTAGAGAAGTCGAGGGAGTAGATCCTTTCTTATTCCTATATTTTGGTTGCTTCCATCCAGTTTCTATCACAGGAGCCACTTCCATGTTGTTGAGAATTTTGGAGATTTCTTCTTCATTGTCCCAGTTAGGAGTTCTGGAATTAGTTGAAATATTATTCATTGTTCTTGAGCTCTTTCCTGAGTTTGAGAGGTTCATACCCAAAATTGCACATTTTTGGGCTTCTTGAACTTCAAAACTTGGAATGGCTAGAGAAGAATCAGTCCTTTCTTCTTGGGGGTCAGGGATCTCTCCTTCCTCAGGTTGGTAATCTTTTTTTTCTAGTTCCTTTCCTTCATAAGTGTCAGCAATCACTTCAATTATCTCATTTGAAGGATCATTCTGATCCTTCATTTCCTTTTTTTGAGTTCTACCCATGGGGCTGACTTTGGTTGGTTCATTTTTCACTACTTCTTGGGTTGAGGGACTAGAGATAGAATTTGAGGTGACTTCCTTCTTTTCCCTCAAAGGATTAAAGTGATTGGAATTTTCTTCCTTATTCTCTGGATTTTTAACTTGCCACACCATTTTCTCTGGCAACTTTTGATTTTCCATCTGGGGTTTAGGCTGCTTAGGTTCCACCTTTGGCTTGTTTGGGCAGGATTTTGCCCAATGACTTGCTTTTTTATAGTGGAAGCATGCAAAAGGGATAGATTCATATTCGATGTGTTGTTTCCAAGTTCCCAGCTTTGAAACTAGATCTATCTCTTCCGACATATCTGCTTCAGGGGCTACTCCTACATAGAACCTTGCATGAGTTAGTCTTGTTTTTGAAGCAGTGACTGGGTCTATTAAGAGCAACTTGCCAAAGGAGCTTGCTATTTCAGAGAAAATACTTTCTGCCCAATATTCAAGAGGCAATCTTGGTAGCTTTATCCATATTGGAACTTGTGCCAGGAGAGAATTGTTCATGTTTAGGTTCGGATGCCATTTTCTAAGGACCAGAGCTATCTTTCCTACCATCCAGGGGCTCCCGCAGAGAATCTTAACCTTATCTTCTTCACATGAAAATAAAAAAGATAGAAGGCCTTTAGGTAAAACTGATACTTCAACATTTCCCTTGAGGACCCATTTTCGTTTGACAAAAGCCCTTACAACTTCAATATTAGGACGCGAACCCATAAATTTCCCTACCAAGGAGTTCGACATATTATTGATATTATGGTCCAGAATCTGGTCAGGGATAGCGAACTTACCACTAGAAGGGTCAGAGATAGCGAACTGACAGTTTGTTGATATCAAGTTGCAGGAAGATTTAGATATGCTGATGTTGGTTCTGTTGAGGGGGGAATAATAAGATTTCTGCTAGGTTGACAATATTTGGAGAGAGATGAGTCATTGTTTTTATTGTGTATACACTTATGATGATGCCTTGATGATTCCTACAATAGATTTAATCTTGGATAAAATGAGCATGCGAGATCCCATGCAAGAATGAAATGCAAGCTAAATGCAAAGGCCAATGAAAATGAAATGCAAAGCTACGACTGGATCAGTCACTGGGTTATTGCGTTTTGTCAACATTGAGCTTTTTAAAAAGTGGGAAGTGAGTGCAAACATCAATGGTATAATTAAACCATGATGACTAGAGCATGACTTTCCTGGATTTTGATATGACAAGTTAGCACAAACATCGAGGTATAATTGAACCAAGATGACCTAAGTGTTGTTTGCATAAAACAGGCAGTATTAACCATTTCAATACGCAAATCGGAAATGTCTTCGATGATACTCCGATGATCATGTCCCGAGACAAATTTGCACATATTAATGATTAATTTACAGACAATAGATAAGAAAAATATCATGTTCCTTCCTTGTTCCTCTAGTCAGAGACATCCTAGAGTTACTCAGAAATCATGATAGCGAAAATCAAGATAGAAAAGGTTGAACAAGCATGTTAAAATCATTATCCAAAAGATATCATCCATTGAAAAGTGTGCAAATGTGCTTCGACTGACTTTGTGATAGTTTGATGGCTGATAATTTGATGTCGTGTTCAATATTGGATGTGTCTCAGTTTTCGCTTGATAAGAGTTGTTTAACTGTTGTTCTACTTGTTTGATTAAGCTCAAAATGATCAAAACTTTTGCCTCCAGCTAGGTTGAGGATTTTTCCCCAAGCCTAGAAACAAATTCATCATGATATACCCAATGATCCAAACCATGGCAAGAAGTCACCCGAGATGCCTGCATATGTACAAGGCTTTATTATGGATATGAACAACGTTGAATAAATGCAAGCAGAAGGATGCAAGAGCTAATGGATGGAAGAGCTAGTAGACAGATAGCGCTTGTTTGCCAAGTTTTCACCATATGTTTTTATTGCACTTTTTCTCATATTTGATTTTTTTGATTTTCTTCTTTTTCACTTTTTTGGGATTTTTCTGCTTTTTCACTATTTTTTAGATTTGTGATTTTTTTTCTGCTTTTTTAGACATAAAATTTCTTTAGATGCATGCTATTGATGGGTTCATCGAGCTGATCTCCGTCCTATGTTGATAGCTTATGCTCCTGACCCAAATACTATTGTGATCACAAATCGACCTAACCAGTTTGGTTCAAACTTTCCTTTCTTTTCTCGATTTGCCTGGTTGCATGGATTTTCCTTTAGTACTAGTCCCCCAACTTGAAAGACTCATGGTTTGACCCCGTGATTATAACTTTGACACATTCTTTGCTGATATACCTTTAAATGATCAAATGCATTTTGTATTTGTTCATGGATCAATTCTAACTCTTTCAATCTAGATACTCATTGTTCTTCATCTGGGATAAGACCTTTTAATGATACTCATAGAGAAGGTATCTCTACTTCTATTGGTAGTATTGCTTTTGATCCATAGACAAGAGAGAAAGGTGTGGCACCTGTTGGTGTGCAGATACTGGTATGGTAGGCCCATAGAGCAGGGTTCAATTGAATATGCCAATCTCTTCCAACATCATTCACTATCTTTTTGAGGATTTTCAGAATAGTTTTGTTTGATGTTTTTGCTTGCCCATTCCCTTGTGGATAGTAGGGTGTGGAAAATCTGTGTTGGATCTTGAATTTCTTACATAGTTCTTGTACATCCTGATTTTTGAACAGTCTCCCATTATCAGTGATAATGGTCATGGGTATTCCATAGCAACAGATAATGCAGTTCAAGATAAATGCAACAATTTGTTTTCCTATGATATTTGTGAGAGGTACTACCTCAATCCATTTTGTGAAATATTCTATAGCTACAAGGATGAATTTGTGATCATTAGATGAAGAAGTATTTATCTTTCCTACTAGATCAAGACCCCATTGACAGAAAGGCTAAGATGTTGCCAAAGCATGAAGTTCTTGTGATGGTGCATGAATTCAATTCCCATGGATCTGACATTGTTTGCATGTTCTAGCTATTTGAAAAGAATCTCGATCCATAGTTGGCCAATAATATTCCAAGCGTATGAGTTTTTTCAAAAGGGTAAGACCACTTGAATGAGTGCCACAAATGGCGTTATGGACTTCATGTAAGGCCTTCTCAGATTCTTCTTGTTCGAGACATGTTAAAAGAGTACCGTCTAGACCTCGTTTAAACAAGGTATCCGTGACAAGAGTAAAATGGGAGGATTGGCGAATAAAGTTTCTCTTTTGGTTCTTCGATAAATCGGGAGGTATGGTGTTATCTTTGAGGTATGTATAAGTTTGGCCATAGCGGGAGGAATCATGCCCAACAAGGTGATAGATAGTTTGGGAATCAGGACAATTATGAGCAGGGTAAAACAACTCTTCCACCAAGAATTCATAACACTGTTGATTTTCCTGTGTCTGAAGGAGAGAAGCAAGTGTAGCCATGGCATCTGCTGCTTTGTTGTCATTCCTTGGAATCTACTGAAAAGTTATTCCTACAAAGTATTTCTTGATATCATCACCCATTTTTTTATAAGGCATTAACTTTTCATCCTTTGTTTGATAATCATTATTGATTTGATTGATGATGAGTTGAGAGTCTCCAAAGACTTGAAGTTGTGTAATGTTCCATTCTATAGCCATTTTGATGCCTGTAACCAAAGCTTCATATTCTGCTGTATTGTTGGTGCATGGAAAGCTTAATTTGTATGCTTTTGGAATTGTATTACCTTGTGGTGTGATGAATAGAATACCTGCTCCTGATCCATGTTGTGTATATGAACCATCAAAGTATAATTGCCATGTTTTTGTGGTGACCATTAGGATATTAGCATCGAGAAATTCAATCTGCAAAGGACGATTATCTTGAAGTGGTGCCTTGGCTAGTTGGTCTGCAATGACTTGCCCCTTGATAGATTTTCTGTCTACATATTCAATATCAAACTTACTCAGGATCATGATCCATTTTGCTAATCACCCTGTCAATGTTGCCTTGCTCAGTAAATACTTCAGAGGATCAATTTTAGCTATCAAATTGATGGAGTGAGATAGTAGATAGTGTCTTAATTTTTGAGAAGAAAAAAATTACCGCCAAGCATGCTTTTTCTGTTGGGGAATAGTTGAGCTTGTATCCCACTAATGTTCTGCTGATGTACTAGATAGCTCATTCTTTTTCTTCATTATCCTATTGTGCAAGCAGAACTCCTAATGATACTTCGGTGGTCGATACATAGAGTAACAATGACTTTCTTGGAATTGGTGACATTAGGACAGGTGGTTGCATGAGATATGCCTTGATCTTGTTGAATGCATCCTTACATTGATGGTCCCACTTGAAATGAACATTTTTGTGTAATAGATGAGTAAATGGTTGACATTTATCTACCAGTTGAGCAAAAAATCTTCTGATTGACTGGAGTCTGCCTTGGAGTGATATTAGTTGACTTATATTCTTGGGAGATGCCATTTTCATGATTGCTTTGACCTTAGCTAGATCTACTTCGATACCTCTAGCTGAATCAATATATCCCAATAGCTTTCTTGAAGTGACACCAAAGGCACATTTCTTAGGATTGAGTCGTAGCTTATATTGTTCTAACCTATCAATGATCGTTTCTAGTATTCCTATATGGTCTTCTCTATTGTATGATTTTGCCAAGATGTCATCCACATAGTCTTCCATGAATGTATGCATCATGTCATGGAATATCATTGTCATGGCTCTTTGATATGTAGCATCTGCATTCTTTAGTCCAAAAGGCATGACATTCCAGCAGAAAGTACCCCATGGGCATGTGAAAACTGTCTTTTCTTGATCTTCAAGTGTTATTTTAATTTGATTGTATCCGGAGAAACCATCCATTAGAGAAAACATGGAGTGTCCAACAGTTAAATCCACAATGATGTCAATGTTAGGGAAAGGAAATTCATCCTTTGGATATGCGTTATTAAGATCTCTGAAGTCTATGCATATTCTGATGCTTTTATCTAGTTTTGAAGTAGGAACGATGTTGGATACCCATTGAGGATATGCTACAAGTCTGATGAATCCTACATCCATTAATTTCTTTAGTTCTACTTTGACCAGGAGAGCGATATTTGGATACATTTTCCTTAACTTTTGTTGAATTGGCTTGGCTCGTGGTCTGACATTTAAGTGATGCATAATAAGCTCTGGATCTAACCCCGACATGTTTGCATATGACCAGCGAAATTGATTTGCCGTCATTTGAAGAATTTCATATATTGTTGCATTTCTTCTTCGGACAGAGAAGTTGCTGGATGTAGGATCTTTGGTTGCTTTGTTGTCCTAATGTTAAATGCCTCTGTTGGTTTGATCAAAATGGATGACCTTTCTTGATAGTGTGCAGGTAAAGTGTCAAATCTCCCATCTTCCGGCACCTCGAGGAGGTTTTCACCATTAGATGCGTCCTTTCTTTTTACTTTTTCTTGATCTAATGTTGCCAAGAAATGGTTTTTCAGTATTATACCTAATATTATTTTCTTTATTTTCCTTTTTGCGACTACGAGATTTGGCACCCACTTGATTGGAAGATGCGTTGCTGAAATTCCTGGTGAGATTTGTTGCGGGTTTGATTGCATTAAGATATATAGATATGGCATGGTCATTTGGAAAGGTATCAATGGTAGTAAGTCCTTCATTTTCCCAATCAATAAGTTCAGGGTGGATTAGATGTAGGGGGTCCTCAGGTTGAGATGTTTCAAGAGTATCAAGGGTCATGATGGATGTATCAAATTTTTGGATATGTATGTTGATGTCTAGAACGGTACTCTCATCAGAATGACCTCACACAAGGAGCTCCTGAACGACCTCGACTAAGTCCAAGTCAGCCGATGTGTTTCTAATTCAAGTGAACTAGTTCCTAACATTTTCCCCGCATATGTGTGAACTACATCGACTCCTACATCTTCTTCAAAGCAATTTTCTTCAGCTGATTCTTCAGAGTGATAGGAATCCCATTCCCATTCATTATAATCTGTATCACTTGCAGCTTGCAATCTACAGATTTTCTCATATAGTGTTTTATTTGCTTCTTCATATTTTCTTGTTATATCTTTTCTTCTTTCATATTCAACCTCTTCAGGACTGAGATTGAGTTCTGTCAACCTTTCTACAAGCTCTCCTTGATTAGTACTAAGTTCATGCTTGTTTTGATTAAGATTTAAGGCTACTTGAGAGGTGCTTTTAGTTTGTTTTTTTTGTTGATTTGGAGCTTGCTTCTTTTCCCATTTCATGTTTTCTTTTGCTTGTTGCTTAGCTGATATTTCTTCTCTTTCAATTGCTAGTTGTTCTTGTCTATTTTCATATTCCTCTTATTGTTGGCTAAAAGACATGTCTTCTGGTAGAGTAACTTGTCCATATCCTAAGCCTGTTTTATTTGTAGCTTGTTGAGTGTAAGGTTGGATAGGTTCTGATATGCCCTCTTTTATTTTCCCTATAAGACCTGTTCCAGTGTATCCCATCTTTCTGAGAATGTTAAATCCTTTTCCATACTTTTCTGTAGGTATGAAAACATTGTTGATCTTTTGTTGAACTTCTTCATCCTTGTATAGCCACTGTAGTACATCTTTGTCTTCTGTTTCCTCTGATAAGGTTCCAACACTAACAAATGCTCCATCAAATATCAGAATATGTTTCACAATTGGTTGTTGTTTAGAGTTTGATGGTTTTGCAAAGGATTTAGGAGAAAGTGGTAATTGTGATATTGAATATCCTCCATTCCCTCGATCTCTTAGCTGCATTTGTTTTTCCATACTTGACAAAATTGAGGCAAATCATTTTTCTTTAGATTGTATGTTTGAAGATGATGCCTCTCAATTATGAGGAGCAGTGACTTCTTGAGCTGGTTTGAGGTTACTACAATACTGAAATGGATTTGAATCTGATGAGATGATGATTTCCTGCCCATTGTAGGGAAACTTTAAGAATTGATGATATATTGATGGAACAACTTGTATGTCATGTATCCAGGGTCTTCCCAAGAGTATGTTATATGATAAGTCCAAGTGTAGAACTTGGCATGCTGTGTCTTTCTATAAAGGTCCCACTCTGATGAATAACATCACAATTCCTTTAGAGGAACACTCTTCTTCATCATAGGCTTTAATGGTGATATTTTTTCGGGGATCAAATGCATCTTCTAAATAACCTAGAGCACAGACAAGACTCAATGAGAAAATGTTTAAGCTAGCTCCTCCATCTATTAGGACACGTTTAACTCACGTCTTATGAATGATGACTTCGATATGCAAGGGAGCATTATGGGGATATTGCAAGGACATGTTGTCTTCTTCGGTGAATGATAAGTAGTGAGGGGTCATGAGGTGTCCCACCATGGTTTGGAATTGATCTATATACAAATCTTTAGACACTGTTGTATCTACCAATGCTCGTTCAAGAATTTCTTTGTGTGCAAGTGAAAGCTTTAAAAGGTCTAAGATGGATATTTGTGCAGGCGTTTTCTATAATTGATCCACTAGATTGTATTGTTTTGTAGTGGATGACGTGTTTGTTGTAGGACCCAACAAAACAACTTTAGCTTTGCTTCTTGTGATAACATGAGCAGGTTCTTGATTTTGTTTTTCTTTAACTACAATCACATTTACCACATTATCATATGTATGAGCGTAGTTTACCTTCGCTTTACCCTTACCATTATTTGTTGTTGATGATTCACCCTTCTCATAGTTTGGAAGTAGATTTTTAAAAGCTGTATGAGATTCATTTGTTGTATGTCCATCCACACTTATTATCCATTGTCAATCAAATCTTGGATGACATGTTTCAACCGCTCACAATTATCTGTGTGATGTCCTTTGTTTTGATGGAAATCACAATAATGGTTATCATTCCACCAAGGTGGTTTTACTTGAAGTTTGTAGTTCCTTTCTGTAGCGTCGTAAATTGTACGCACTTGCTAGGGTGGTACAATTTCACACCTAGTTTAGCACCCGCCTTGGCGCATTTTGCATTTTGCATTACATTTCCCCTTTAGCACTTAATTAATTAAATTAATTAGGTCTAAGGTTCTATTTTATCATCTCCCATATCATAAAGTTGGGCCCTTTCATTAAAGTGTGCCCTTTTCATTTTATTCCTCCTATACATCATTTAATCAAAAACCCTAATTAGGTCCTATTTTGAACTTGGGGGCTTGATTTCGGGGGTCAAAACATCTCGAAATCACCTGTAACTTCGGGATTCTCTCTAAAATCATCATATCCGATAGTCCTAAAAATTTGGTGAAAAGTTGTCGGGACCATGGCGCCCGGAGTGCAACATGGTCCCAGACATTTTTCTCAAAATTTTAGGAGCGCGATCCAATCATAAAATAAAGCTTAACCCCAAGAAATTGGTGGGATATTCAATCTCTAGGTCGGCCAAAATACGAATTTACGATCTAGGGTTTCCTACATAAGAGCTCTCTTTCTTCATTTGAAGGGATCGGGAATTTTGGCTTTCGAGGACCTTCTATGCAGTGAAAGAGCAGATCTTTGAAGACTTCAATAACATTCCACATCCATCCATCAAGCATTCATCAATTTCATTCATTTAGGGCTTGGAGGACATTGAAGAACAATAGGAGATTACCGACTGAAGATTGGCTTGTACTCCTCCCTTAAGGGTTGGGTATGATTTCATGTTGTTTTCATGTCTTTGCATAAGCTTCAATATATCCTTTATTCATGCTTTAGATCACTTTGCATCTTGATTTAGAGCATTTACATTACCATTTACAAGCAATTAGGGTTTACTTTCTAGGTTGCTCTAGTTTGCTTTCTTGCATTTTAGATCTTGCACACACACAAGGTTTGCACACACATTACTTTTACAATACAACTTGGCTATTCATGGAGGTGGAAATCACCGAAGCGGGGGTTTGACTAAGGCAAAACCCTATATAGCCGCCCAAAACACCTTTTCAGATATAAGTGCAGGTTTCAAGATTCGGACGACGCCGCAAGTTGCAGATCCGAAAGAAGCAGACAGAGACCAAACAACACACCAAATCTCAAAGCAAAAGACCAGGACAGGGGCGTGGGGTGCCCTGGTCCTGCCAGGATAGGGGCGCTGGGCGCCCTGGTCCCTGGGACAGGGGCACTGGGCGCCCTGGTCCTCCTGACAGACAACATTTTCAGCATTTTTGACAGCTTTTCCAAAGTGCAAAAACAGCAGTTTCCGGAGCAGTTTCAGGGGCAGAATCAGGACAGTGGTGCCCGCGCCCCCGTCTCGAACATTTTCAGTCAGATTTTAACTCCGGGTATGCATTTGCATTCTTGTCTTGTCCTTGTGTTTTCAGCCTTCCATTGTTTAAGTTCAATTCTGCAATCTTGTTATTAGTTCATACTTGCACTTTGGGGTTAGGGATTGAACTTGCATCATTCTATCTTTCAATTACAACAAAGGAATAGAAATCCTAATAGGTAGCTCGTGGCTCTCTCTTCCACAAAAAGAAGTAGCCAATTGTGTGATACCTCTAGGCTCTTTCGTATTCCACAAATGTGTGATTGAAAGTGAGATTAGGGCATGTTTGCTTAGTGTCACTTTTTCCCCCACACACTTTCTTCTAGAAAATTAATCAATTTGTTTGCAAGAAGTGTCTTTAGTGTTGACCCAAGGGATTCACCAATGTTTGTAAATTGCCTTCGAAAGAAATTTTTGATATTTGCTTTTTGGTGATGATTGTTTTGCTAAGCCGCTGCTGAGTGATGGGATAAATTAAAAACCAGTTGTTTTGGTTTCACATTGTTGTTATCTATTCTATCATTGAAGACATTACGATTTCTATTCCAAAAATTTGGCTTATCATTGTGATTGTTGTTATTAGTGTTTTTAGGAGGGTTAACTCCTTCTTTGTATATTTTCAACTCACCCTTCTTTATCATGGCTTCCTCCATTCTAATTCCATTATCAATCATCTTTCCAAAACTTTGATTTCCTTGCATTTTTAGATAATAACTCATTTGATCATTTAGGTTGACGATGAATATTTCCATTTTTTCGTACTCTGGCACTGTACGAGGATATCGTGAAGCTAACCATCTCCATCGTTGTAAACATGTCATGAAAGGTTCTCCACTCTTTTGTTTGGCATTACATAGGTCTAGCATTGTTACTTCATGTTGTATGTTGTAAGAGTATTGTGAAACAAACTTATCCACCAATTCTGAGAATGATTTGATTCCAGGTGGAATTTTGGAGAACCATTCCATAGCTAGTCCAGTTAAGCTTTTCAGAAATAATCTCATCAAGTAGGTATCCTCATGTGCAAACTCCATACTCATTGTGAAAAATTCTCGTATATGATCTTGAGGGTCAGTGCTTCCATCATTTTTTTCGTATCTAGGAGTTTCACAACCTATAGGAAATGGTATCATGTTTAGATTTCTGTCGAATGGATAAGGACATATTTCTTGAAGTGAGTATCTTCTAACATTTCTTCTCTGCATATCTTGAATTTGTGTTTGCAATGTTTGTATTTGTTGTGTGAGAGTTGTGATAGGATTATCAACATGATTTGTTCTTGCATAACCATGATTTTGCATTCTAGGAGGATCTTGGTCTTTTCTTGTATCATCTCTACCCCTTCTTGTATCTTCATTGGATTGAACGTTATTTAGAATTTCTACTTCATCTCTTTTGGGAATGTAAGTTTCCTCATTGGTTCTAGTGTTACTAGGAATTGATGTGTCATTCATTTTGAGACCCTCATATTGTTCATTATTAGGGGAAGGGTCACTTCTCTTTTGTGTTAATTTGTTCACATCAAAATCTTGGGGGAGTGTAGCACCAAATTTTGCTAACACTAGGAAATATTTTTCTTTTTCTCTCTGCAATAATTTTTGCATAAATTTATCAAATTGAGGATATTTTTTTATGTCTTTGACATGTTTTTCTATTATTTCTTCTTCAACTTGTATTTCATCTTCGTATTCCATGGTTCTATAATCTTCAATTATTTCCAATGTTTCGATTTTCGTCTCAGTGATTCTTCATCTCTGAGCTCTAGTTAAAACGGGCATACATGTGTGTTAGATATTGTGCTAGGATTCGATTGTCCAAACATTTTTTTGATAAGTGATCAACTGTCAATGTAAATGCGATAGAGCGATATGATACGAAAAGATGGTTCAAGTGTTTAAAAGTTTGCAAGTTTTTCGATCTTCGATTTAGGAGTGCAATGATGATGATTTTGATAAAAACCAAGTCCAATAGGAATGATATATCCTACGATGCGGGACAACGTTGTCCTGACCAATAGATAAACAAGTGTTTATGATCACTGTAAATTGATCGAGCAAATATGACAGACCTAAAAAATATGTGCAAGAAGACAACTCTGGACCAACAAAGACAAAAATTCATACGATAGTTTAAGTAGCTTCAGAGGACAATACATACAGGCCCATACGACAAATCAAGAATCTCATATGACAAAGCACAAGCTCGTATGACAATTCCTACTGAGCAAAATGTTAAACCAGAGGCCTCGTATGACAAAAATTTCTAAACCATACGACAAACAAGAAGGATCGTACGACAAAACACAAGCTCATACGACTCAAGACAGAACATAGGTAAAAAATGTTGTTTGGATAGATTTTTGATCATTGAAGTTTGATGTTTTGCTTCTATTTTCCAATTTTAACGGTTTGATTTTCTTGTTTTAGGTATGAAGACACAACAAACATGTGATATGATAAGTGACCTCAAGCACATTACACTACTTAAGGAAGTTGGCTGAGAGAGAAAACCTTTTCTTGAAAACTTAGGTACACACCCAATAGCTAATTAGAATATGACCGCTGAGTCTCACGCAATGGATTCTCAATGCTGTATTATCTGACTCCAAATGCTAATGGGGGCATGATATGACAAGTGTCTTGGGAGAGTTACTATCTCTCTTGCACAAAGATTATCACCCTTTCAGAGGTGAATCAGGTAGCTTCTAATTTAACTGAAATTAGTAAGGGATCCATTCGACGTGTTAGGGTATAAAATCAATTAAGAGGTCTCCCAGCCTTGAAAACCAAGGTTTGATATACCCGAAGGTACAGAGGAGAGATATTCCTAACCACTGCCGTTGACTTGATTTTCATCAAATCACATTTATTTTATAGTGGGTTGGAGTACTTGGTGTTAGCCGTTCTCACTTGGGTCGTTCCCCTCTCACCGACCTTAATGGCTTAGAGTTATTAGCTCCTTGGGAGGGTAGGCTTGCTAAAGATATGTACTAATGAAAGTAAAAGATGAGTCTAGCTTTCTGATCACCTAAGAAAGGTAAGAGCATACTCGCCTATCATCAAAACACATAATACATGATTGTTCATTTCCATTAGCAAAAAAAAGTGTGCTTAGAAAATTTAAAGAAGACATAAAGTTTGGTTGAGTCCTCCTAGGCAACCTGCAAAATAGATGCATTAGTAGTCATGATGCATTTTGGTGAAATGAAGCTTTGACAAGCGTAATCTTCGACAATCGTCCTGCAAAAACCAGTTAGGCTACCGAAAAACTCACAAACAAACTAGGGTTAACATTAGTAATAATCAAATTGAAGCATGAAAACCCTAAAATGCAATATGCTTTGAAAACACAGAAGCAAAATTTCGTATGAAACTATTTATCTGATCGTACGAGTATCCTTTCGTGACCGTACAAGTGCAAAATGGAGCTCGTACGATAATTTATTATCCTTAAAAACTCATACGAGTAAGAAATAATTATCGTCTACATGCACAAAGGAGCTTGTACGAGGCTGAAAAGGAACTTGTATGAGATTCTGATTCAGATCCAGCCAGAAATGAAGATTTGATGATGCTTGAGAGGGCAAAAATGAGATTTTCAGCCCCACAGTGGGCGCCAAAATGTCGCGCCTGTGAAGTGTGATACTTGCAGCTGCAACACAAAACACTCAATAGATCATTACAATCATGGTTAGAAAATAATAAGAAAACAAAGATGAACCATGACAAAGAGACCTATCGCGTCCTAAGAGATGCGAGTATGGATTTGCTCTCAGATATGGATAAGAAATCCTAGTGACTTGACTACAACTAGATGGAGGATTTAAAATGATAATGATATGCAAAGATGAGATTGATTATGCTAGATTGATCCAAGAGACTAATTAAGCTAATGATATGCATGATTAAGCTATGATGATGATGCAATTAAGCTAGAAAAGAGATTGATTAAGCTACATGATTCAACAATTATGCTAGAAAATGATCAAATTAAACTAAATCTAAGATGCAATTGCTTAAAACAACAATGCTCAAATGATATGCCTATAGTAATTTCAGTCACATAAATCTGTCCATTTAATTAAATGAATATTTACTATTTATTTGATTAATAAACCCACTAGCCAACAATTAATTAAATTAACATTTAATTAATTCATCCTCAAACATTATCCTTTTAATTAAATAAATTATTCAATTTATTTTAATTAATTCATTACACCAAATTCAAATCAATTAAATGAATAAATCCTATTTATTTAATTTAATTCCCTTTCCTCTTTTAAATAAATAATAATTTTTTTATTTAAAATCATTAAATCCCCCCCACTTGCATTCTCCTACAAATGCAAGTTCCAACCACAAGTTGAAATAAATTAATTTTATTTTAATTTAAATCCTATTTTCCTCACCCACCAAACCCACTTGCAATCCTAAATCCCCTTCTAGACCCTTCTAACCACTTTCTAATCATTCCTAATTAGCCTAATCCATCTCCTAAATATTGTCACATTCCTAAACAACTTGGAGTCACTTCTCAAAGCCTCCAAAGTCTTTGAAAAACATTTAATGCTTTATGTGTTCAACAAGCTAACCCCTAAAGTCTTACAAACCACTAATGGCTCTTCCATGACCATTAATGGCTCTTACATAACCATTTATGGTTAAATCCACTTGCCTCCATGGTTAGAGACTTTCCCTTTAACTCAACCCTCATTTAACCCATGGGTCTCTTCAAGCATTTATTGCTTTGACCATGGTTATTCTTGTTAGGATTCCCAAAGATACTGAGAGGGGGGGGTGAATCAGTATCTAACCGGTAAATGGATTTTCTTGTCTTATTAAATGAAAAGCATTCCAAAACTGTGTACCGGTAAACCAAAATTAATGCAATAAATGAGAGCAATAAACACAACATAGAGAGCACACCATAACACAATATTTTTAACGAGGAAACCCAGTGTGGGAAAAACCTCGGTGGGATTTGTGACCCACAATATTCGCTTACTGGCCAATAAGTGAATACTACTTACAAAATGGGGGCCTGCACATGCAGGAAGGCTAAGTGCCTAGAGCTCACTGCTCAATTACATAAGAAGTCACACCGACTTACAAAAATGGATTATACAAATCCAAGATGATGTACTGCTACAAAAGGGCATCTGCTATGCTAGATCCAGTACCAGTTTAAGATCTGCAATAATCATAAACCTTACTTTACAATTTGCCTGAATATTCGCACATAATATCCATCACATATCCTATTACAAATGTTCTACAAGATCTCATACTTATATATGAGCCTCATTACAATATGCCTTGTCGGCTTTCAAAAAGCTATTACAATTAATTACATTTTGCAGTAAATAAAATCCTGTCAGCCAGGGTGCTGGTGATCAATCTTTTCGGTGCCGGTGAACATATACCAATGTAGAGTCTGTCGGTGCCAGTGCCAGTGCCTACCAATATCATATGATTGTAAGGTTGCCATCAATGACAATGCCTTCAATCACCTACAATTTCTCATTGGAGTGTGTATTTTCCAACAATCTCCCCCTTTGGCATTGATGGCAATACTCATAAGAAAAAGCCAAAAAGTATATCCAAAAGTGTTGTCCAAAAATTTGTCTTACCAAAACTGTCTGCTTCAAAATTGAGTGCTCCCCCTGAGTAGATGATCTCTTCTGTTATCCTTTTTCTCATCCTCAACTACTCCCCCTTTGGCAACAATGACAAAGGCTGTCATTCAATGTCAATTGAGTGGAGTTCTTGCCTAGTTCCCTGTAACCGCCAATGCAAAATTTAGACTATTGCTGGACCTCTCACCATCCTTAATTGCTGCTTCTGTTATCTGAATTGTACCGGTGAGTGTGTGCATTTTCTCTTTTGGTGTCTTAAGTCCTGGAACAAGAGCCTCAAAAATCTCTTTTCTCAAAGAGATGAGGTTATCCAGTTTAGGACCTAGTTTGCACTTCAAATCCTTTGCCTTAGATTTTATTCTTTCTTTATCTTTTTTCAGTTTTTCAAATTTCTCCTCAAAAATTGCAATTTCCTTTTCAACTATGGATAATGAATCTGATGATCCTATTAAATTGTCAGCAATATTATTTATTTCCTTTTGTGCTCTACTGATCTCCAAGTCTATGTCCTCTGTCAAAAGGTTAGTCTTACATGTATCTCTATATAGTTTCTTAAATTCCAAATTTGTTTTGCCAAGTACTGGTAATAAGGTTTCAATGTGTTCCTTATTCTTCTTGACCGTTTCCTCAAAGAATTTTTCCTTTTCCTTATTCATTTTCTCTCTGAAGGTGTCTTCATTTATCTGATTTAGTGTTATTAGGTTGCCGATTATATACTTAGACAATGTGTCTAATTGGCTCAAATAATCTTTATTCTCTATGTTACACTTTGGAGCTATCATCTTCAAAATTGGTAAAGTGTCATCTATAGCCTTATAAGCTTGTGCATTGCACTCTGTTATTTTCTTTATTGAATCTAATAGTACCTCTGTTACATTTGTTGGCCTAAATTCAGTCATGGATGTTCCAGATGACTGTCCAACTGTTTTTACAATCTGTAATCCGCCTGTGGTAGTGATAGCCTTGTTTTCCTCTTTCTTTGGAGGATTTGTTTGAGTTTGCATTTCTACTACCTTTGGCTTGTTAGATGTGGCCGGTGGCATTGTCTATGAAGGAGCCTATTGCTTTACTTGTTTCTCAATATTTTTCTCAGTATTAACCTATTTCTCTACTGGGTTCTCATTGTTCTCTCCTGATAGTGTCTCTATTTGTGCCTCTAAAGATTTTACTATGGTGTCCACTGCCGGTTTTTCTTTGTTTACCTTTGTACTATCTACTGCCGGTGACTCAGTAGGTTTTCCAGTTTCAGTAGTTGCCGGTGGCTCAATAGATGCATCAATATGCACACCTGTGGTCTCTGCCTTTCTTGTGTCCAGGGGTTCATTAGATTTTTTAGTTTGTTGTTCTGCCCCAATTTCAATGTTTTTAACTCCAATATTTCCTGTCGGTGGCTTAGTTGCCACATCTCTTTTGTCAGTTGTTTCCTTATCCACCACAATATTGACTTCCTGTGTGTCAATGTTCATTGTGTATAACACCTTAGAATTAGGATTTGTATCCTCATATGGTGTTTCCATACTCTCCATTGCTGGTTGTGTGTCAACAGTTTGTACCAGTGGAGTATCAAAAGGAGGTGGGGGCAAGTTATCAGTTATCTTTAGGCTTGGAGGTCCACCTACTTTACCTTTCCCCTTATCCTTATCCTTTTGGTAGACTTTGATAGTCTTTGGTCTTTTAAGCTCTTCTTGTTTTTCTTTCTCAACAAAAAATACATCCCACTAATCTGTAGTTTCTTCTGATATTTCATTTACTCTGCCTACCATTAGTGCAACATGTCGATGACCAGTTGAAAATACTGTCTGGTTGGCTTTACTGATTAATTCATATATCTCTTGAGTTGAGTTCACTGGGTGAACTGCAAGTAATTTTTCTATTTTGATCTTTTTATCTAACTCCACAATAGCTACCCTTCTAGCTTCTAATCTTCTGTACAAGTCATTGGGTATGCCATCTACAATCTCCATCAAAAATTTCTTATAGATGTCTAAGTGTAAGATTACACTATTTTCTATGCTCTCCTTTTCATCATTTGAAAGAGTGTTATACAACTTGCTGATATTTTTCAATTTCCCATCCTCAGTTATCTCATTCAGAAGTTTGTCCAAAGGTGGAGTAACCTGTTTTTCTTTCCTTTTCTTTGGTGTTAACTTCTTAGCTAGAGGCCTAACTGCCTGCTGCTTTTGTCTTGTTCTTCTGGGTGTATGTGAGGGTACCGGTGAGGGTTTTCTTTTTCTTTCTACTCTTTTGAACTCAGCCGGTATATCACTATCAGAAGAAGTTGCAACCAGTGAAAGATGTGCTTCTGGTTGTAGTCCTTCCAACTCACTTTCCTTAATACCAGTTTTGTTTAATACATCTTCTTTTATTTCTTTTTCCTATCTTGTTCCCTTCCTCACTATTTGTTCAATTTTCTTGATTCTTTTCTCAGATTGGATTTTGTTTTCTATTGTCTCCGCATTGCCAAATACTTTTTCTTTTAGTTCCTTAGGTGCTTCTAAGAGGGCTTTTGCATAGTTTCAACTATGTTGTCATCTGCCTCATATCCCATCTCTGTGACCCAAACAGTCCTAGGGACATCTATCTCCATCCAAATTTCATCTTTCTTGATCACAAAGCATATCTCTTTTTGATACTTATCAACAATTGCTTGAGATAGCCTTATTCTTGTCTTCATCTTTGCTTTCAAAGTATGAAAATATTCATTTATGTTTTTCTCCCTATCATCTCCCATGTTTTTTAGTATGTCTAATAGTTATTTTCCTACCAATACCGGGTACTTCCTTGGTAATGTACAACATTAAACACATAAGCAGGTTGCCAAATCTGAAAGTTCCTTTCTTGTCACCTTTAATTTTCTTCAAATTGTCTATCAGTTCATCTTTTAACCACTCACATACATCAATTCTTGCATTGTTATTCACCGTCATATGCACTTTTGATACATAAGCTGGAAACAAAGTTTAGTTTGTTTGCATGTGTAGCCTTATAACCAAGAATCATGCTGACAAATCTAACATTTATGTCCTTCACCTCGTTGACTCTTAGGGATCTTTTATCAAATGTTGCACTGGTTAGGGTCGTCACAGTGTCATTTGGAACCTTTTTTGTTTTATCAGGCCTGCTACCGATGGAAGGTAAGCTTGTTACTGCCCTAACTGCCTCTTTGGTAATCTTAAGGATGGAATCCAACCAAAAGAACTCCCCATGTACTCTTCATAGCACAATCCTTATCACATCCTTAGGAAAATTAGGGATATTGAGAATGTCCACAAAACCTAGGGTTTCCACTATCTTGTGTTCCAGCTTAGCATTTCCATTTTCATCACAAATTACAGTCCTGTACATGTTCTTGATTTCATCATTTCCTAGTTCCTCAATATGACAGTTTATATACATTCTAGGATCTTTTGCATAAACTACTCCCTTAGGTATTTTTGAAAATGCTCCTAGGGTATCATCTTTCTTCGCAATTTCAGGAATAAGTTTGAACACGGGTCTAGGGTGATTAATAACTTCAATCACAGTAGGGTTTGCAATAAATTCAGGTGCAGAGGAAGAAGCCATTGTTATAAATACCTTAATCTGCCTTTAGGATGATTTGCTTGGATGATTTGCTTCACTTTTCGCTGTGGATGCCTTCGCTCGGGATTTTCGCGCTCTCTGGAGATTTGAATGCTCGGTGAATGAAAAAGAGCCAAAACACTTGCTTTATAATGTTATTTCCTTCAACTACCACATTTAATGCCTGCCAATTAAGTCAAACTTAACTCATCTGCCGGTAAAGAAGTAATCCAACTTCTCACCATCAACCAAGGGTAAATTAGCATGTTTTACAGTTTATTGCCATACCCCCAAAAGGTTTTTCTTTAGTTAGATGAAGAATCTCTTGCCGGTGGAGTGATACTCTATTCTACCAATGAAGGAATAGCTTCACTAATATTCATGTCTGACTTTCTAATCCATTCTTTTGAAAATTCTTGCTTTACCTCTTCAACCTTTTCTTTACCTTTCAAGCTGGGTCCTTTGTTATTTGTTGGTGATCCCTTCTAGAAAATTTTGCAATATGTCCAATCTTCTTACAAGCATAACAAGTCACATTGTTTTTCTGAATTGCTTTTCCATATCCTATGCCAGTATGTATTCTACATTGATTAGATAAGTGTCCAAATCTTCCACAAATATAACATCTTACATTCATTCTGCAATTTTCTGAATTGTGTCCAATTTTTTTGCATTTAGAACATTGATCGGTGGGTGCATTATTATTCTGATAGTTTCTATATCTACACTGATTTTCTCTATGACCATACTTGTTACAGTTAAAGCATTTCCCATTGAATTTCTAAGCATTAGGTTGTCTTACCAGTTGACTATGATCATGAGTGTTTGCAGTACTAGAGCTCTCACCAACTTCAAAGCCAAGCCCATTTGTATCTCTATTAGGTTTCTGATTCTTCAGCATGTCATCAAGTTCCTCTGAGATTTTCTTAAATTTCTCTTTGTGTTGATTTGCAGCAACCAGTTCATTCTCTAAGATTCCAATCTGTCTCATGAGTTCATTTGTGTCATTTTGTGTATGCATCAAATCTGTCTTCAACATATCATTTTCATGACTGAGTCTTGTGATTTTATTTCCAACATCATTTAGTCTTCTAACCAAGTCATCTTCATTCTTCTTTCCATCTTCAATTTCTTTACAAAATCTCATAGTCATATCTTGCATCTCATTCTTCATTGTATTATTTTCTTGTCTCTGTTTGTTCACAAGGTCATTAAGGGTTTCTTTCTCATCATCATTACTCTGCATCTTTTTAGAAAGTTCTCTTCTCTTGTTCCTTGCAATAGTGAGATTTTCTTGAAGTCCTTGAATGATTTCCTGTGCAACCTTTAGATCATCTTCAAGTTTCATATTCTTCAACTTTTCTGCATCATAGTCTGAAAGAGCTGTTTCCAATTGCTTCCTCAAGTTTTCCATCTCTACCGATGTCAAAATCTTCCTCAAGCTGTTAGGCTTTTGAAAATAGAGGACCAGGCTCTGATACCAATTGTTAGGATTCCCAAAGATACTGAGAGGGGGGGTGAATTAGTATCTAACCAGTAAACGGATTTTCTTGTCTTATTAAATGAAAAGCATTCCAAAACTGTGTACCGGTAAACCAAAATTAATGCAGTAAATGAGAGCAATAAATACAACATAGAGAGCACACCATTACACAATATTTTTAACAAGGAAAATCGGTGTGGGAAAAACCTTGGTGGGATTTGTAACCCACAATATTCGCTTACTGGCCAATAAGTGAATACTACTTACAAAATGGGGCCCTGCACATGCAGGAAGGCCAAGTGCCTAGAGCTCACTGCTCAATTACAAAAGAAGTCACATTGACTTACAAAAATGGATTATACAAATCCAAGATGATGTACTGCTACAAAAGGGCATTTGCTATGCCAGATCCAGTACCGGTTTAAGCTCTACAATAATCATAAACCTTACTTTACAATCTGCCTGAATATTTATACATAATATCCATCACATATCCTATTACAAATGTTCTACAAGATCTCATACTTATATATGAGCCTCATTACAATATGCCTTGTCGATTTTCAAAAAGATATTATAATTAATTATATTTTGCAAGAAATAAAATCCTATCGGCCAGGGTGCCGGTGAACATATGCCGATGTAGAGTCTATCGGTGCCAGTGCCTGCTGGTATCATATGATTGTAAGGTTGCCATCAATGACAATACCTTCAATCACCTACAATTTCTCATTGGAGTGTGTATTTGCCAACAATTCCCACTAACTCTTGCACAAGAGTTTATCCATTGGATAAAGACATTATTTATTGGATAATGGCTTTATTCTTTCAACTCAACATTAACCTTACCTCCCAAGTTAACCCTCAAGTCATGTCAAGAATTTAATGTTTATTCTCTCTCCTCTCAACCCATCTCTTATTGACATTTTTTATCCTGGGATTGGATTGAAAGCCCTCACATAGATCATAAACCCATCAATCCTGACCCTTGATGAGAATACTCAATCTTTGCCCTCCATTACTCCATTTTACCTATAAATAGAGCTCATTTTTTCATAATCTAGATCCTAAAAACTTGTATGCATCTAACTTATAGTGAATTTTAGAGAGCATTTAGCATAATCATCCATATTTGTCATTTTGGGCTAAAATTAATATTAGATAATTAGATAATATATAATTTTAGCTTGTTCACATTTGCATTCTCATAATCATCCATTCTACAATCTTGAACCTCCATAAGACATCCAGAATAGTGCAAAAAGCTACTGAGAGCTACACTCATTTGGGAACTTAGAGAGGAGAGGAACAAGGGAGGAGAATCTACAAGCATGGTGGAAGGCATTTTGAGATGCCTTGGGAACTTAGAGAGGAGAGGAACAAGGGAGGAGAATCTACAAGCATGGTGGAAGGCATTTTAAGATGCCTTGTTGCATTTATTTTCTTTGTTAAATGTTCTATTTTGCTTTTAGTGTCTCTCTTGATATGCTTTCTTAGGATAGTGTTTGATCTTTGATTTTCTAACACTAACAATTGGTTTCTTGCTTGTTGCTTTTGTTTTTCATCCTAACCATCCTTTTTGCAGAGCATCAGTAACAATGCATAAGATGAAATGAGATGGGATCCTTATTGCTCCAAAATGGGGGAAATTTATAGGATTTCCAAGGCCAGGGGTGAGGTGGCAGGAATCAATGATCAAGATTGAGTCTGAAGATATCAAGGGTGAAATTGGAGGTTGGAAAAGAGGTTGGAGGAAGAGACACTTGTCATCTCTGTGGTGACAAGTGTCAAGGAGCTTTGCTCATAAAAGGGCAAGTGTCCAAGAGAGAAGACATGTGGCCAAAGTGCCATGTGTCTCAAGAAGAAAATATCCACACCATAGGAGGTTAGGATAAGGAGGTTAGAATGTGCAAGATAGGATAGGGTTAGTTAAACCCATGGTTAGGTGGAATGGGTTAGGTTAGGTGGTATGTGGGTAATCTGAATTTAAAAATTCAAATAATAGGAAAAGATTAATTAATTCTCAACAACTCATAAATTGATTTGTTTTAATTAATTAGAGGATTAGAAGAATTGATTGAAGTGGGGGGAGGATTAATTAATTTGAATTAATTAATCAAAGGGGACTATATTTATTTAGATGAAGATTTGACTTTTGTGCAACAAGAAGAGTGAAGGAAAGAGTGGGAGAAAGTGAAATCAACTAGAGATGCAGGAAACTGGGCATGGCTGAAAAATAGAAAAGCTCAAATCAACGAGGGATGGACACAAAAGCAATAGGGATTCAGGGCCCCCGAGGAGTATATAAAAATGTAAGTTGGAATTGTAGATGTAACCCATGGAGAAGAGGACCAGGCTTGGGGCCCATAGCAAAGGGAAAATATAGTATTTTTCTTATGGAAACACATGAACATGACAGATGCATGGCTCCAACATTGAAGGATACATTAAAATCTTTGTGAGGAATGAAGAGACAAAAATATGTAAAGGGCATGGAGGGATAATAGTCCTAGTAAAAGAAATGTGTCATGATATTATAAATTGGAGAAAGAGGACCCAAATAAATAATTTATATGGCTGAAAATAATAGACATTGAGGATACCATTTTGGTGGTTGGTTGTTATTTTGCCCCAAAAAGCTCAAAAATTTATAAGAAGATAAATTTGGATAATGAAGACCCTTATGCTACATTAAAAAAATATATTTCAACTTATATCAACGTAGGTGAAATTATATTAATAGGAGACTTCAATGCTAGGACAACGAACAATCAATCTATTCAGATGAGCAGTGATGTAGGAGAAGACAACAACCCCTTATGGCTAGGGGAAAATGAGGATCATCTTTGGAAACATACTTCATAGGACAGGAATGGGAGTGTTTCACACTTTGGGGCAGAGTTGTTAGGCCTTTGCAACTTATATGGAATGGTTATATGTAATGGCATGAAGAATTGGCCAAGATCTAATAGTGTTACTTGTAAGACTTACAATGGGAAAAGTGTGGTAGATTATCTAATATGCTTTGAGAGCTCTATTTCTAGGTTGTTGAACTTCAATATTGAGAGTTGTCCCATAGAGTTGAACTCTAATCATATGCCTCTTTTTATGCTAAGGGCCTGCAAGAAGAACAAAACCAACAATCTCACATGAAGGATGTTAAACAAGGTAAAATCTTTATAAATCAAGAAAATCAGGAGCTCTTCAAGGCTGCTTTGGAAGAGCTCCCACAGTTGGAAAAACATAGTGTAGAATGCAAGGGTAACAAAAGAGAAAAATGAGTATGTTTGCAGTAGCATGCTGATCCCTTTAATACACAAAGCTTTGAAGGTGTGTAAGTGAACTAAAACTCTGAAGAAAGTTTCAAATTCCTTTCCAACTAATCCTTGGTATGATGAAGAGTGCAAAGCTGCTAAAAAATCTCTTAAAGAGAGAAGGATTCAAACAAGGAAAACAAGATAATATATAAACAATTGATAAAATAAAAAAGAAAGATATGTAATTTCAAGGAGGAAAGAATTAATTGATTTGGGGAAACACAACCCGAAAGGATTTTGGAAGGAGTTATAGCTAAAGAGAAAACAAATTGAAAATAATATCACAGAAGCCCAATGGTTGAAATATGTGAAGCTCTTATATGAATGAACAAATGAGAAAAGTAATCCACCCACCATTAAAACTTTCTGAGCTTTTCTCATTGAGAGACATCAAATAATGTATACAGAATTTGGCAAGTGGTAAAGTACAAGACATTGATGGTTTACAAGAAGAATTTTTAAAGTGGGGAATTGATCTCCTAGCTCCACATATCAAGAAGAACTTTAACAAAGTTACTCAAAACATCTTTTTGGTTAAATAGACAACTAGTGTTGTTATTCCTCTTCACAAAAGCAGAGACATCAATAACCCTTCTAATTACCATACTATTATGGTCAACCCTCTCTTTGGGAAGCTTTTTGGGAGCATGATAGAGTGTAGAATTAGTAAATGGGCATAAAAAGAGGGAAAAAGGGCAAGAGGTTAGACTGGTTTCCGACCTAAACACTCCATTGTGGACCACTGCATCACTCTATGACACTTTATTGAAATTTTTTGGGACAACCAAGGGGGAGAGGCCTTTTGCGCCTTTGTTAATTTCAAAAAATCTTTTGACATTGTCCCTAAGGATATTTGGCATAGAATGGAAGAAATAGAGGTTCCAAAGGAGTTTAGAGTCATTGTTCACAAAATTTATGAGAAGGTTAGAGCCAAAATCAGAACTAAAGAAGGTATGTCTGAATGCTTCAGTAGTGACATCGAGGTCAAATAGGGGTGTCCTTTGTCTCCCACATTGTTCATTTTATATATTGATAAAATTGAAGAGTGGTTAAACAATACCAATGGAGAAGGTATCTAATTGGTAGAATATGTGGTGAAGTTACTTCTATATGTAGATGACCTTATTCTTATTGCAAAATTAGCACAAAGTTTGAGAGAGAATTTGAAGGCTCTTGAGATCTCTTGTCAAGAGGTTGGGATGCATGTGAATACTAGCAAAACCAAAGTCATGATTTTTTCATGGAGAAGGAAGAAGAAATAGATTAATTTTATCTGTGAGGGTAGCCCCTTGGAAGTAGTGGCAAAATACAAATACCTAGGAGCTGATTTTCACAATAGGCTCAACTAGGAGACATGTAGATAAAAGAGGATCCAAGGAGGATGGAGAGCCTTATACCTTCTTTAGAACATATGTAGGAAAGTTGAGTTGTGGGATTAGAAAACTAAGAAAACTCTTTTTGATTTGCTAGTATCCAACTACCGGTTATCTTCTATGGGTGTGAATTTTGGGGGAATACCATGTCAAGCCACAAATGGTGACAAATATAAAGAATTCAAAACATCTAATCACTAGCAGCCTCAAAGTCAAATCACTGATACCTTATGAGATTCTTTTAGCGAAAGCTGGTATGTTCCCTATTGAGGCCTCAACGATAATTCAATTGTTATGCTACTTAATAAAGATTGAAAGTATGCATAAGCATCGTTGGCCCAACATGATTATCGAAGAGGAGGTATGTCATAGGAAGAAGATGTGGAAGAAACAACAAAATAAGTGGATGAACAAGTGGGACCTAAATATGAATGACTATCCTAGCACTAAAGAGGAGATAAAAAAGTGGGTATTAGAAAAATTCAAGAATGCAATGTGGACAAAATAATTAGGCAAAAAAAAGCATACTATATTAAAGAATTTAATCATACTTGGGATCACGATGAATTTTTTTATTTGAGATCGATGATCAGCGGAAAGGCCAAAATTTTAATTGCTCAGTTGAGGACTGGATCTCATCATTTGAGATGCGAAATTGGTACCCAAAGAAGATTGGGAAGAAAGGACGTGCATTTTCTATAGTGAGAGGGAGATAGAAATAGAATGACATTTCATCAAGGAGTGTGTGGCATATGAGGATATTCACAGTCAGTTTGAGAATGAATTAAAGGTGGATAGTTTGAATGAACTTTTTGAAGAGACAAATCTTCACAAAAAAATGAGTTCCTTAATCAAAATTCATAATAGAAGAACCAACATGGAAAAGAACTTGAAAATGGGTTAATTTTGATTCTTGGTCCCTTAGACCATTGGGTCTCATGGACATCATTAAAATTCCTTCATTCATTCATTCTTTCTATCTTGCCCCTGTTCATTATGAAGTTAAAGTTTTAGAGGAGATCAACAACATGCACACCCTTGATATACCACCAAAGATGAGCAGGTAGAGTTTAATCCATGGAGAAAAACCTCTAGGTTGCGAATCAAGCAATTAAAGACCAAATGAAGGTGGTTTTAGTCAAGATCTATGAGTAAAGGTAGGGTTTTAGAATTCCTCTCCAAAAAGAAAAGTATCTCCCTTGTATTTTCATGCATTAGGGAGTTGCAATCATGGGTTAGACAAGGAATAGATGCACAAATGAACAAAGAAGATAATAATGAAAAAGGAATTCCAAAATAATGCTAAAAATCTCCAACCTTTTGGGAAAATAAAGAAAGAGATAATTGTTTGTATGACCAACCCTTTAAGAGATAGTCGTATTTGTAGTGTAAAGATACAATGATTGTAAGAGATAGGCATGGTAGAGTAGTCCTCATTATTTAGGATTTATAAAGTTTGCTAAGATCTGTGTGATAGAAACAAAAGTCCAAGAGATCATACTAATCAAGACAAAATAAGACCATGTAATGATGAAGGGTTTGCACTAACATAGAGCTTCACATAGTACTGTTGTCTAGGTATAGGGGCCTTATGAAATTCTTAAATCCCTATCAATGCTTTGTTGTTATTATACTTAGGACAAAAAAATGGTTTGGGTCATGAAAAGCTACAACCTGGATCACTTATGAAATTCTTAAATCCCTATCAATGCTTTGTTGCTGTTATACTTAGGAAAACAAAATCATTTGGGCCATGAAAAGTTACAACCTAGATCACTATCACAACAAAGATACAAGAAGATGATCATATAGATACTAAAAGGCACAAAGTGCAGTGATGATCTAAGATCAGATCATAACAAACAAAAAAGGCTACTATTCACAGTGCCTTAAGAATGAAAAAAAGACAGTTGGAAGGGTAGGATGCAAAATAAGCCTGTCAAAAAATAGAAAAATAGAGTTAGAAGCAATCATTAGAGATAGAGTAGCCTTACAAACACAAGAGATTAGAATTTATTGTAGCATATAAAGGATTGTAGCAACGTTGGATACTAGTGAGATGTAGTTCAAATACATAGCAATCCTGTCAAGACAATGAAAAAGGGAATGACTATTTGAGTAGTAACATGATGGTACTAACCAAGTATGGTTGCAGCTGCTAAACAAATAAATAAATATACTAAAGGTATTGACTACTATATCTGATAGATCAAATATAAGAAATAATAATATACATGACAATGCATAACAAACACATTCATAAATATATCTTTATTCACACATGAAATTATTACAAAGAAGAAGACTAGAGACGGTCGACCAAGGATTACAATTGACTCAACTATTCCAAACTACCTTGCTTGGTGCTACACAACACATTTAAAGGACCTAATAGTTGCTAAGAGGTACACAACCATCAACCAACCAACACATTAACTACCCGAGAGTGACAACCCACTAAATACAAACAAATATTGTCAAACATAACAATAGGAATTTATGTTGGCTACAAGAGTCTTATGCAATCAAAAGATAGTCATTGTCTTAGACATATTAGAAAGAGAAGTCACAACAAGATGTCACAGTAACACAAGAAGGTCTACAAAAAATACTTTGACAGTCATGATCAAAGCCAATAAAGAAGTCAACTTACAGGTTTAGAGGATAGATTTGTAATCCAAGGAAGAAAGTATCAGTTGAAAGGGGTAGATCAATGAAGATGTCAAGACCAACATACAATCAACATAGTGAAAAGGGTAAATAAAGTTCTAGAGCAAGCTAATAAGAGTAAAGAAACTTAATGCTAACATATGCTTGTACAATCACATTGATCCTTAGTTTTGTAATAGTCATAAGTTATCACAACAAGCAAAGACAATGGGGATCAAGAACAAGACATCAATTAATAATGCTGTTATAAGTCAGTGATAGCAACCTTTGTGAAACAAATGGTACTTGCACATACCCTCAGGACAACCAACATTCAAAAAGTAGTCTATGTTACCATGAAAAAATAGAGAAATGATGGCAGAAAACAGAGCCCTGTCAACAATAAAGGCAATCATCTTCAGGAAAAGATAGATAAGAGGAACAACATTAAACTTTTTTATCAGTATTAAGATTAAACATTAAAAGTCAGTGCAAGGATTGAATACAAAGCATATTCCAAGAAGACCATTTATAGTCCTCATAGAATAATAAAAGATGACAAACCTTGAAATAAGGAGTCAAATGTTTAGAGTGATAGATTCTGTGAGAAGCAAGAACCGAGCCAAGAACTGATGTCGGTCGTAGATCAAATGCAACTCCCCAAGCAACTGATGATCGAAAATCAAAGTAGATGAGTGAAGATAATTCTAATATGAGAGAAAAATAGAGACAAAAGAGAATTTTGGAGAAGACTCTCACTGAACTATCATTGAACTTACGAAGGTGAGAGTATAGTGCTTATTATTTATAAAAATAATATCATTTACATCCAAGGGGTGCATTAACTCCTATTCCCATAAAAGTGGGAGGTTTTAGCTTCTTGGTAAATGCCAAAACATGTGGCATAACCTCCTTACATGAAAACAAAAAAGGAGTTATAAGAGGTGGCACATAAAGCCAAAAGAGGGTGAGAAACCCAACTACCCCATAACCCACTTAGGAAATGACAAAAGAGTGGTTATGAGAGGTGGCACAACAAGCCAAAAGAGGGTGTGCAACTCAACTACCCATGTGAGGTGGAGAGTTACACATGTAGCTGAAGTATTTCGCCACGTGTCCTCATATTAACCACTCCTAATAACCTAAGAAAGATAAATAATATATGTGTAGGAAAAATAAATACCCCCTAACATAAGGAAAATAAAAAACCTATACTAACACCCCCCCTTAAGCGTAGCTTAGGTGGGTGAAAAGATAGGTCCCAAAAAATGAGGCCATGTTAGGTACCCATGTACATAGATATCCCCCCCAAAAGAAGAAGCCCCCCCATAAGAGGAATAACCCACCCTAAATAGAGAGAGAAAGAATGAAGGACTAAGAACCCCCTCTTGAAGTAGACACCTGCTGTATCCCAAACAAAGATTGCAAATGAAGGAACTTTCTTTCGATGAAGGGTTTGGTAAAGATGTACGCAATTTGCTCTGATGTAGAACAATACTCAAGATCTATGATGCTTTCCTGAATCAACTCTAGTAAAAAGATTTTACTCTGATTTTTTTATTGTGCCCTCCAAACTCTGATTTTGGCGAAATAAAAGTCACTTTTGACTTTCTCAATCCTTCTGGACACTTTGGAAAAGATAAAGAAGCCTCCAATATTACCAAAATGCTGCATTCACCCAGATATGAAAAAACACATATATAATAAACCAGATTAATCTAGAAGCTATTTTCCTTTAAACTGTTCTGATTCTCCAAGTCACATGAGAATGCAGGAGAAGAGCATACTTGGTTTTTAAGGAAAATATAAGCTATCTAATAGTCTCAAATCTCTCAAATAAATCAGAAAAATAATGAGCTATACTAGACAACACTATTTTGATACCATGTTAGATTCTGTGAGAAGCGAGAACTGAGCTAGGATTTGATGTCGGTTGTAGATCACATGAAACTCCCCAAGCAACTGATGATCAAAGATCAAAATAGTTGAATGAAGATAATTGCAATATGAGAGAAAAAATAGAGACATAAGAGAATTTTGGAGAAGACTCTCACCGAGCTATCATTGAACTTGTGAAGGTGAGAGTATAGTGCTTATTATATAGAAAAAAAATAGCATATACATCCAAGGGGTGCATTAAATCCCATTCCCCATAAAAAGTGGGAGGTTTTACCTTCTTGGTAAATGCCAAAACATGTGGCATAACCTCCTTACATTGAAACAAAAAAGGAGTTATAAGAGGTGGCACATAAAGCCAAAAGAGGGTGAGAAACCCAACTACCCCATAACCCCCTTAGGAAATGACAAAATAGTGGTTATGAGAGGTGGGACAAAAAGCCAAAAGAGGGTGTGTAACTCAAATACCCATGTGAGGTGGAGAGTTACACATGTAGCTGAAGTATTTCACCACGTGTTCTCATATTAACCACTCCTAATAACCTAAGCAAGCTTAAATAATATATGTGTAGGAAAAATAAATACCCCCTAACATAAGGAAAATAAAAAACCTATGCTAACATAGAGATCATGCAATGATGCGGGACAATCATTACAAGATAAGCTTTGAGATGAAGGAAGATAACAACCAAGATGGTGAAAGGCCTATAAGCTAGATAGTCAAACAAATTCAAAACAAAGGTATAATACTGTAGACATCTAAAAATGGTCAATGATTGCGGAGTCATACTTTAACATTTGTGCATTGCCTTATTTTAGGGTTTTTGCGTCGCATTAACATTTCTTCTATGTCGCGCACTTGGTCTTTATCATTTGCAAGCATTGAATCCTTCTTCTACATTCCTCATTTTTATCGCTTTCGAATTAGGGTTTTTTCCTCTTGTCAATCTTGTCATTTTGCGATCGATTCGTCATCGATCCTTGTCCTCTAGTCAATCTCGTCAATTTTGCGATCGATTTGTCATCGATCATTGTCCTTTTCAAACTTGTCATTTTGCAATCGATTTGTCATCGATCCTCGTCCTTGTCAATCTCATCAATTTTTGCGATCGATTTGTCATCGATCCTCGTCCTTGTCAATCTTGTCATTTTGCGATCGATTTGTCATCAATCCTTGTCCTCTTGTCAATCTTGTCAATTTTGTGATCAATTTGTCATTGATGGTTGTTCTTTTTAATCGTGTCAATTTGGATCAATTATTGTTCCTCGTCAATTGGTGCCTTTCAATTTGGTCTCTTTATCAATCTTGGTCAATTCGTCAACCAATCTCAATCATTGGTCTCTTTATCAATCTTGGTCAATTCGTCAACCAATCTCAATCGTTTATCAACATTGATCCTCTGTCAATTAAAATCATGATTGAATCGACATCAATTATCTTTTGTCAAGACCTAATTGTCATCCTTGCATTTCTAATTCATCTTCTAGGGTTTTATGATTTATTCATTTAATCTTGTTTGTCATTTTCCCTCTAGGTTAAATAATTTATTTATTTATCCTAAGTCTTCTTGTCACAATTAAATTTTTATTTAATTGGCTAATTAATTCCTTCTCTTTTTGTGAATTAATTCATGAATGAAAAAGTATTAATTAATTCACCTAATTTTCTAATTTCTCCTAAATTCCTAAATTTCTATTTCTATTTCAAATTCTTGTCATAACTTCTTGCATAGCAATTTGTCATAAATTGTCATAACACTTTGCATAGCAATTTGTCATACACTTGTCATAATTTTTCTATTCTTGATTTGAATTTCCTTTCAAATCTCTTCATGCTAATCTTGTTTTTTCTCCAATTTATCTATAAATTGGATGAATTTCTTCAATTAGGGATCCGATCTATCAATCACGCTTCTAGTATCCTTACGCTGGAATTTCATCTTGCTTTCATGCTATACCTTTGCATTTGTAGGTGAGATCCACAAACAAAGCAATTTGAAGGAGAAAGAAGGACAATGGAGAATTCTGGAGGAGATATTCGCATTTGTGATGGTTTGCATTTGATTTGAATGTCTTATTTTCATATCTCATGAGGATCCTCAGCCTTGTCAAGATCAAAGGTGGAAAGGGAAAATGGACATGAGGGATGATAGGATAATGGAGGAGTATGACATGGTATGATAGGATAATGGAACAATGAAGGACAAAATGATATGATAGGATAAAACCTGCCCCCAAGTGTGGTGTGCAAGAAGTTCATAGATTACGCATGATGCCTGTTTGCCAGGTTTTCATCACGGTACTTGCCCAAGGCGCCTGTTTGCTAGGTTTTCACCAGTGGACGAATTATTTTTGCTTTACTTTTTTTCTTTTGTCTTTTGTTTTTTTTCACTTCTTTTTTTTAATTTATTTTGACTTTTTCAATAGAAGATGGACACATGATAGGGGATGGAAGAAGGACTCAAACATCTTTTTGTTTTGGATAGTAGCCTTGAAAAAAAAAAAATGCACCATGACCTTTAAAAGTATGCTCAAAGATGTTGGTAGGATAAGGACATGGAAAATAAGATGAAACTAAGGCAAGGATTTATGTAAAGGATTGGATCAAAGGGATCGAAGGATGGAAAATATGCATTGGATAATAGATAGGGTATTGGAAGATTTGTGCTTCACTGGATGGAAATGTTGGCAAGATCGACATTGGCACACACCTTGAGGGGTGATGGACTGATGGAGGAAAGATGTATTTTGGATATTGAGATTTTGACAGAGGAAAGGCTTGGGATTTTGGGACATAAGGGCTCAAAATGGATGAAGAAGGTGATGGAGGAACAAATTTGAGAGGGTTGGATGGAGGAATAGCAACTTTGGATGCCAATTTGGATGTTTCTTTAGGCTTTTGTGCTTCAAGGAGCCGCTTAGGGATCCACATGGTTTTTGATTTTTCATGATTTTGTGTTTCCTTGGAGTGCATTGCTTGCATAAGGGATTTAGGAACCCATATATATTTTGACTTTGCTTTATTTTTCTCAGTGGGCCTTTGTGGCCTTTTGGATATTTCTTTTTCTTTATAGATCAAATTTTTCTTTGTTTTGACATGTCGATTATATTGGACATGTTGATCCTTGAATACATGTGGATTTTTAGACTTATGACTTTTATACTTGGCATCCAAATTGCTTGGAGGGGGAAAGGAATGCATGGATGGATACAACAATTTAGCATAGAATTTTGTATCACATCTTGCATAGTTTTCCATCTTGCATTCACTATCATGGAGCATGATCAAGTATCTATTATGTAAGGAAACTTGCAGCCATATTTATGAGAATTTTCACATAACCCATTATAGATTTCAATCAAATCAACACATATTAGCTATATGAAAAGAATAGACAACACACCCATGAAAATTTGACACAAGATATATCCTAGGAAAACCCTCACGAGGGAAAAACTCAGCCTCTAAAAGCGCCATCCACCATGTATTATCGGTAATGCATCCAATACAATACAACAATGGAAAACCTTTGAAAACCCAACCATAACCAAGCACTCCATGTGACCAAGCATGAATCCATACATCCCATGCTATACTTCCTTCCTTCACAAATGCTAACTTGGCTAATTGACCAACCCAAACAACTACCCTTGTGGTTGCTTTTATAAACACAAGCTCCTACAAAACCACCAAGTGGTATTACATCAAAACCACAAAACCATGTGACAATAAAATATAATATTTTTCCTACCTACCTTTGACCCACATTTAATATTGGGTACTTCATCACAATTACATTCCCCAATATTAAATATATACAATATAATAATACCAATGTGTCAATACAACTCATCAAGTGGTTACAAGAATATTCCAAGGGAATCTCTACATGTTGCATGTCCATCTAGATGCTCCTAGGTGCAACAATACAATATGATATTACAATATAATTTCATGTCCACCTCACATAATAATAAAATAATACAACAATGAAACATTATTATGCAAGGTGTACAACACCATTTTCCCAACATATTATATAGCAAGCATACTTCAAATCAAGGGACAATCAAATCGAAGGAGGAATATGGAGTTTGCATTTTAATTAGTTTTATCTTGTTTGTCTTGTTTTCTCCCTTATTAAATGTCCTAGTCTTGAGTGTGGTTGATATACGTGTTTATCATTTGCTTAGTTTATATTTTCAATATTTTACACACACATTTTTCTACATACAATATGTCGATTGTTAGAGACCTTTTTTATTAATAAAATCAAGCCTTTTAGCCTTCTAAGAGTTGTGTTATTGTGAAAATACTTTGGAATGATGGATGTAATCATGTGATGATGTATCTTCTCCTTGATTTATGTCTCATTTCTATTTACTTTATGTAGAAATTTGTATACTTTAGAGGTTATTGCTTATGTTTATCAACTAGGGAGTAGATGTTAGGATGTGATGAATTTTACAACTCCTTAATGTTCTCCCTAGTGTCTTGAACCTAGTTTTAAATCATTTTTGTAAGATACATTTGAAATTCTAAGTTGTGTATGTTTTGGCTTGATAAGTTAGTCATTTTGTGTGTTTGGAACAATGGTATAATTTTGAAAGTGTGTGGGGGAAAAAGTGACACTAAGCAAACATGCCCTAATCTCACTTTCAATCACACATTTGTGGAATACGAAAGAGCCTAGAGGTATCACACAATTGGCTACTTCTTTTTGTGGAAGAGAGAGCCACGGGATACCTATTAGGATTTCTATTCCTTTGTTGTAATTGAAAGATAAAATGATGCAAGTTCAATCCCTAACCCCAAAGTGCAAGTATGAACCAATAACGAGATTACAGAATTGAACTTAAACAATGGAAAGCTATAAACACAAGGACAAAACAAGAATGCAAATGCATACCCGGAGTCAAAATCTGAGTGAAAATGTTTGGGACGGGGGTGCGGGTGCCACTGTCCTGATTCTGCCCCTGAAACTGCTCCGAAAACTGCTGTTTTTGCACTCTGGAAAAGCTGTCAAAAAGTGCTGAAAATGCTGTCTGTCAGGAGGACCAGGGCGCCCAGCACCCCTATCCCGGTAGGACCAGGGCGCCCCACACCCCTGTCCTGGTCTTTTGCTCTGAAATTTGGTGGGAAGGTCGGTCTCAGTCTGCTTCTCCCGGATCTGCAACCTGCGGCGTCGTCCGAGTCCCGAAACCTGCACTTATATCTGAAAAGTGTGTGGGTGGCTATATAGGGTTTTGCCTTAGTCAAACCCCCGCTTTGGTGATTTCCACCTCTACGAATAGCCAAGTTGTATTGTAAAAGTAATGTGTGTGTAGACCTTGTGTGTGTGCAAGATCCTAAAATGCAAATAAGCAAACTAGAGCAACCTAGAAAGTAAACTCTAATTGCTTGTAAATGATAATGTAAATGCTCTAAATCAAGATGCAAAGTGATCTAAAGCATGAATACAAATGATATGTTGAAGCTTATGCAAAGACATGAAAACAACATGAAATCATACCCAACCCCAAGGGAGGGGTAGAAGCCAATCTTCAGTCGGTAATCTCCTATTGTTCTTCAATGTCTTCCAAGCCCTAAATGGATGAATGAAATTGATAAATTCTTGATAGAGGGATGTTGAATGTTGTTGAAGTCTTCTAAGATCTGCTCTTTTGCTGCATAGAAGGTCCTTGAAAGCCAAAAATCCCCCCCTTTCAAATGAAGAAAGAAAGCTCTTATATATGAAACCCTAGGTCTTAATTTCGACTTTTGGCCGACCTAGAGATTGAATCTCCTGCCAATTTCTTGGGGTTAAGCTTTATTTTATGATTGGATCGCGCTCCTAAAATTTAGGGAAAAATGTCCGGGACCATGTGCACTCCGGGCGCCATGGTCCCGACAACTTTTCACCAAATTTTCAGGGTCGTCGGATATGATGATTTTAGAGAGAATCCCAAAGTTACAGGTGATTTCGAGATGTTTTGACCCCCGAAATCAAGCCCCCAAGTTCAAAATAGGACCTAATTAGGGTTTTAGATTAAATGATGTATTGAAAGAATAAAATGAAAGGGGCACACTTTAATGAAAGGGCCCAACTTTATGATGTAGATGATGATGAAATAGAACCTTAGACCTAATTAATTTAATTAATTAAGTGCTAAAGGGGAAATGCAATGCAAAATACAAAATGCGCCAAGGCGGGTGCTAAACTAGGTGTGAAATTGTACCACCCTAGCAAGTGCGTACAATTTACGACGCTACATTTAGCCCCCACTTTAGCGGTCATATGAACACTACGTGCATATGCAAGCTAAAGTACAGAAAAGTAAACATTATTTGAAAAAGGATATATCCATAAGCCTGTCGAACGAAGCCCCCAGCGGTATCTGCAGTACACAGTTAGGAACCACACCCTACAAAACACACGTTAGATCACAAAATCACCTAATGCTTACTAAGGAAGGTGATGAAAATTTGAGGGTAGCTATATGCCCCCCCCTGTTTCGGCTTGCTAATTTTAGTGAGTTGAAACAGGGTATCATGTTTACCACTTCGAATTGTTAAAGAAAATTGATGACAAATGCTCACAAGAAGATTTGATATGAGATCAAAAACTAATGGAGAATCATTTGGTAAGAAAGGACTAAATCTCAATTCCAACACAACAAAGAGTGTGAGGATTTGAGAGTTCTCTAACACAAGATGAAAGATGTAAATAGAAACAAAATGCAAAGAGAAGAAAAGAAAGGAAAAAGGCATGAATACACACATTGGTGATCCATGAGAAGAATAGTGAGAGAGAAAACATGGACTTCTCACCCCTAGATCTTGTCTAGGTGATCCATGGGAAAAGGACATGGAAAACTAGCCCCTAGAGTCTGTCTAGGTGATCCATGTAAGGGAGGAGAGTGAGAAAGTCTAGCCTTATGCCGCTAGTTCCACTCAACCTCCTGCATGTGTGTGTAAGGGAGGTTAGAAGCACCTCATAGGAGTCTATGCCTGAGTATCCTACAACTCGTATATGTATAGTACAAAAGCGTGACATCTTGCTCTAAGAGTCTGTGCTCTGGTTCCGAGAATAATCACCTTGCATAAAAGAAAAATAGAGACATCTCGCTCTAAGAGTCTGTGCTCTGGTTCCGAGAATAATCCATTGCTCAAAAAGTGTAATGTTTATGTCATAAGCAAAGTGGAACAAGGATACCTACCTTCATCACAAAAGAAGATAACCCAAAAATGCAACAATGTCATAGATCCAAGCAAGAGAGTTTTACACTCTTTAAGAAAGGATAAGATAGTTGAAAAGGGATATCTTGTAGTATGTGTAAAGGAGATCCTTAGAGGAGAAGAGATCTTTGTACAAAAGACACCTATCCCCGAGAGGAATTGTTTTAGACAAATATAACATCTTCTAGAATAAGACAAAGAAGAGAATAAGAATGCAATACTTTCTTCTTCTGCGAGGTGAAAGTTATTCTTAATGAAGGATGACGCTCTTTTTAACCCAATTGGGAGAGTGAATTCATTATGGATGTATTTTACCAAGTGCAAAAGAGGTTGTAGTCAAGGACTTACACCTCTTGTAAGAGAGAATCCTTGAACAAACAACAACAAATGCATACAAGGCATAACATCAAGTAATAAAGTCCACACCATCCACAAAATAGGAAAAAGTGGATCCTTAGATAAAAATAAGGAAAAATCATTGCCTCCCAAGGATGAAGGACTTACACAATCTTCTAGGGAGAGATTTAGACATAAGCAAAATGTACTACATACTCACATGAGTTCATGCAAGCAAGACATTAGTGTATGTAAAAATGCTTCCCACAAGAAGTGGGTAGGATAAGAAAGAGAATACACATCTTCTCCCATATCTAGGAAAAGAGGATTCTAAAGAAAAGATGATCAATATTTCCACACTATTACCCCAAAGGGAAATTTTAACCATAAAAAGAAGAGATGTATGAAATCACTCTTGTCCCCATAGGAACAAGAGATAACATAAAAATTAGGCTATTATGTTGCTTCAAAAATATGATTGCACTTGAAATTGTACCATCATGAATGACAATGAGCCCCCAGTAAATGAGCTACCAATGTCACATAATGATGAGCAACATAACAGCCATTAATGTTATTTAAAGACATGATAGATTGAATGAGGTATTTGAATATGACATGCTAAATGCTCAACTATAAGTGAGATCAAAAACATGTATAAAATGATAAAAATTGAAGACGAAAAGTCACAAGAAATCTTAGAAGAGGGATGAGTGTAATTTATTAGAGCCTTATCCCTAGAGGAAAGGATTTTATGATGAATAGGAGAAAAAGATTCATAAGCGGATTTAAAAATTTGAGGGGAGTCATAAAGAGATTTGTTCATCGCCAAGATTTCCTTATGAGGGGAATGAGAGTTGATAGAAGTAGAAGATGATTTAGTTGAAGTGAGATCATCATCACTACTAAATATAGCATTCACACTGAGAGATGGTCTTTTAGATGCTTTGGTGGGCTTGCAGGGATTATAGCCAAGTCCAAAGGCATAATTGTGAAGATTATTCTCTAGAGGAACCTTTATCCATTGTTCGTGAGCACCACAACCATTTCCATGATACCCATGCTTAGCAAAAATGCGAAAACCACGACCATAACGATTGGCCATTTTAGAAAGAGAAGGCGGTTTTTCATAAGACAAAGAATCAAACTCTTTAGAATTAGAAGTGTGAGGAGAAGAAGTTTGAGAAGCGGCCACAAAATTATTACTCATAGGTTCAGGTAAGACTGATTGATCTCTAGTTTCTTCCTTCTTTTTAACTTTAAACTCTCTAGGAGGAACCCTATACTCACCTACGAAGGTGGGAGTGAAATCAAGAGATCCCCAATCGTCTTCTGTGAGAACCTTCTCAGGATCAAAAGCCTTTTCATGTGTAGACTCAAGTCGAGAAGGATCTTCTTCAGGAGCTTCAGACTCATCCAAAGAATTTTGATTATTAGAGGGTGATGATTCATCCATAGGTATCTTGTTTAACGAGTCATCACTAGAAGAGGAAGGCTTAGAAGAACTCCCTTTGGAAGTAGATGTTTGCAAACAAGCCTGAAAATTAGTATCACCTATCAAGGTATATGTCTTATTGTTATAAATGAATTTAACTTGTCTATGCAATGCAGAGGGGACAGCTTGCATACCGTGAATCCAAGGTCTCCCTAATAACAAGTTGTATGTTAGATTTCCCGACATAACATGGATAGGAGTAGGTAAAGTAAGAGGTCCCACTGTGATGGGTAAGGTGATAATACCTAATGAAGACTTAGCCACATTATCAAAGCCTCGAATGGGACGAGAGTCAGGCTCAATAAGGGATGTATCCACATTCATCTTATGCAATAGATTAATGCTACACACATTAAGGCCAGAGCCATTATCTACCAGTGTTCGTCTTATAGCAGTGTCATTTATGATAACCACAATCATCAAGGGATCATATTGATGTTGAATTTCACTAGTAGGCAACTCATCTTGAGTAAACACAATTTGAGCTTTAGGATTCATCATAGAGTTAACCAAAGACACTATATTACTAGATGTATTACGTGGAGGAACATTCAAATCTTTCAAGGCATCTTGTAACATTCCATGATGAGCGGAAGAAGTTTGGATCAAATCCCAAAGGGATATCTTAGCAGGGGTAGCTTTAAGTTGTTCTATGAGATCATATTCCTTACCAAGAACTTGTGAAATACGTGGAGCTTGAGGAAGAATAGGTTGGGAAGGAGGAAGTGAAGTTGGGATAACTAGAGGAGGATTAGGTTGCCTATTGTTTCTAGTATTATAAGTATGGGCAACCGCATGATAACTCTCTCTAGTCAATTGCTTAGCATACTCATAAGGGCTCTTAGAAGAATAACCTCCTTGCACAGTAATAACAGGTTTCTTAGGAGTGCAAAAAGAATCATTAGCATAACCACCTTGAACCACTAAGATAGGCTTATTTAAAGGTTGAGAATTTTGAGAAGGACAAGCACCTTGGACAGTGAAGAGAGGTTTGTTAGGTGTTTCATTCACATGTATCAAATTGATTGAGGATGGTTTAGAAGAATGAACAAAAGTGTTGGAAGAATTATTGATAGTCTTCTCTTGCACTAAAATCTTATCACAGATTAGATCAATTTCAGGAGAGAGACAAGGGATAGGCATTGATGTTCTAGTAGGAAGAGTAATACTAGGAAAGGTCATATCATCCTCTATCATCAAAGGATCTACATGGGGAATAAACTCTCTAGGAGAAGGATTAACATTACTCTCTAAAGTCTCACTTTTGAGAGGGATATCTTTGAAAGAGATGTTAACCATCTTGCTTTGAACTAGGGTATCCTTATGATTAGAACCAAGTTGAGGAGAGGGAGAATAATTGAGATTCAAGTAAGGTGAGAAACTATCAAGGGAGTTTTCAATCTTTATTTCATCCCCTTTGGCTAGGGTTCTCTCATGGGATAGAGAATAATCTACACCTTCTTCTAATGGTTCATCCCAAATAGTGAAGTTGTTGAAAGGAATGTTTGAAGTATTGTCAATTTCGGGAGAGGAGATAACATTGTTTATTAATTCCTCATCCTTAGGAGGGAGAGCATCAATAGATGTGTTAAACTCATCCTCTTTCCTCAAAATATTTTCAATATGATCTTTATGGGAGAGAGAATTAAGGAAATTGCTTATTATTTCATCTTCCTTCTCTAAGGGATGCTTATGGGTAAGACAAACTTTAGGAGAAGGGTAAGCATTTATCATTAATTCATCATCTCTAGTGGGAATTTTGTTGGAAAAGGAAAGGCCATCACTAGGAAATGTAGGGATAATGTCATCTTCTTGCACAAAAGGATCCTCATGAAGGGAGCATTTTTTAGGAGCCACAAAGTCATCAAGGGCATCATCCAACAAAGCATGATCATATCTATTAAAAGGTTTATCTTTTGATTCAAAAGGAGATATCTCTTCATAGAGGGGATCATTGAAAACAACCATGTTACTATATTTAGTGGAAGAGTTGATAGGAATGTACTCTTGAGAGGAATCATTCGACTTATCTTTCTCATCACAACGAAATGGCATAGTAACAATGTTTATGAGTTTTTGGTAAAATGAAGGTTTGGTATCTTTAGGTTTCAAAAACTCATCTAAAGCTTCATCTAACTCATAATCATCACAAATATGAACATCTTGCAAATAAAAATCTGACATTTTGAAAAAAAAAAAATTGCACACAATGCAAAGAAACAAAAGACACTCTTTCTTTTCCTTCTTTTTTTTTTTTTCTTTTTTTTATTTTTTGAAAATGAAACTTAAATGAAACACGCTAAATCTAGATTTAGATCTAACAAATGTAATGCAAGAGATATAAATAATAAGATTCACGTCGGGTTCACCAAAATGTGTGGGGGAAAAAGTGACACTAAGCAAACATGCCCTAATCACACTTTCAATCACACATTTGTGGAATACGAAAGAGCCTAGAGGTATCACACAATTGGCTACTTCTTTTTGTGGAAGAGAGAGCCACGGGCTACCTATTAGGATTTCTATTCCTTTGTTGTAATTGAAAGATAAAATGATGCAAGTTCAATCCCTAACCCCAAAGTGCAAGTATGAACCAATAACGAGATTACAGAATTGAACTTAAACAATGGAAAGATGTAAACACAAGGACAAAACAAGAATGCAAATGCATACTCGAAGTCAAAATCTGAGTGAAAATGTTCGGGACGGGGGCGCGGGCGCCACTGTCCTGATTCTGCCCTTGAAACTGCTCCGAAAACTGCTGTTTTTGCACTCTGGAAAAGCTGTCAAAAAGTGCTAAAAATGCTGTCTGTCAGGAGGACCAGGGCACCCAGCACCCCTGTCCCAGGGACCAGGGCACCCAGCACCCCTGTCCCGGCAGGACCAGGGCGCCCCACGCCCCTGTCCTGGTCTTTTGCTCTGAAATTTGGTGGGAAGGTCGGTCTCAGTCTGCTTCTCCCGGATCTGCAACCTTCGGCGTCGTCCGAGTCCCGAAACCTGCACTTATATCTGAAAAGGGTGTGGGCGGCTATATAGGGTTTTGCCTTAGTCAAACCCCCGCTTCGGTGATTTCCACCTCCATGAATAGCCAAGTTGTATTGAAAAAGTAATGTGTGTGCAGACCTTGTGTGTGTGCAAGATCCTAAAATGCAAATAAGCAAACTAGAGCAACCTAGAAAGTAAACCCTAATTGCTTGTAAATGATAATATAAATGCTCTAAATCAAGATGCAAAGTGATCTAAAGCATGAATACAAATGATATGTTGAAGCTTATGCAAAGACATGAAAACAACATGAAATCATACCCAACCCCAAGGGAGGGGTAGAAGCCAATCTTCAGTCGGTAATCTCCTATTGTTCTTCAATGTCTTCCAAGCCCTAAATGGATGAATGAAATTGATAAATGCTTGATAGAGGGATGTTGAATGTTGTTGAAGTCTTCTAAGATCTGCTCTTTTGCTGCATAGAAGGTCCTTGAAAGCCAAAAATCCCCCCCTTTCAAATGAAGAAAGAGAGCTCTTATATATGAAACCCTAGGTCTTAATTTCGACTTTTGGCCGACCTAGAGATTGAATCTCCTGCCAATTTCTTGGGGTTAAGCTTTATTTTATGATTGGATCGCGCTCCTAAAATTTAGGGAAAAATGTCCGGGACCATGTGCACTCCGGGCGCCATGGTCCCGACAACTTTTCACCAAATTTTCAGGGTCGTCGGATATGATGATTTTAGAGAGAATCCCAAAGTTACAGGTGATTTCGAGATGTTTTGACCCCCGAAATCAAGCCCCCAAGTTCAAAATAGGACCTAATTAGGGTTTTAGATTAAATGATGTATTGAAAGAATAAAATGAAAGGGGCACACTTTAATGAAAGGGCCCAACTTTATGATGTAGATGATGATGAAATAGAACCTTAGACCTAATTAATTTAATTAATTAAGTGCTAAAGGGGAAATGCAATGCAAAATACAAAATGCGCCAAGGCGGGTGCTAAACTAGGTGTGAAATTGTACCACCCTAGCAAGTGCGTACAATTTACGACGCTACAGAAAGAACATATGGTGCATCGCCTCCTAGGATAGTTTTTCAGTTTCAAGCAATCCTTCTATTACTTTTCCCATCAAAAATTTAGTTCATAGGAGGTCCATCAAGAGAACCAGCTCACTCTAGAGATTCACTTTCATTACAAGCAACCCACAGGCTCATAGGTGTTTCCATGTTGCATGAGATTGTTGAGTGTCATAGCTTAGCATTCAGAGCACAATCCTTGTGACAAGACTATGTTAAGCTACATATACAAACTATAAATGCTTGATAACTTGAAAATACAAAACGATAAAAAAATTTAGATTACAAAAATGAAAAGTGTAGAGTATAGAGATTAAGATACCAAGTAGGTGAGGTTTTAGGCTCAAATGCCAACGTGTGGGGATATATTTGTGTTGTGCTATCATCTATATAGACATCCTAGAAAAGATGCCAAAAAACCACCAAAATGTGACCCTTCATTTCTTGGATTTGTTCGCCACATGCACACATGGAGACATGAAAAAATATTGGGGTTTTATATGGGTTTCCCTCAGTCAAACCCTCGCTTTGGTGTTTCCACCTCCATGGGAAACTAGATATAATCAGATAAAAGAGGTGTAATAGAAACAATCCTCACTATGGAGGAAAACCCCTATTACAATAAATAAAATACATTAGCTGAGATAAAATAGATAAATTATTATAAATGATTTTAATGGACGAGATTGCAAGAGAGTGTTACCAATAGAAATGGCTCCCCTCTTAAGACAAGTAGATGTAGTAGACAATTGAGATGAATCTTGGCTTCTATTGTGAAAGTAAGGAGCTTAGAGAGATTTTAATAGAGCTTTGTTGCAAGATTGAAAGAAGAGATTGAGAGTAGCCAAAATGACCAAATGAGCAAGAATGATAGTTTTGTTTCTTGGAATGGGTGAGAGTAGTCATTATAGACACATTTGTACAATAGGACACACGCCGAAAATATTCTACTTTGTAATATGCTAATTTGAATCTCATAATCTTTTGGGATGTTAGTACATTGTCCAGACGTTTGTGCATCACACTACTATCCAACTAAATTCTTCCCAAATTCAAACCACAAGTTCCTAAAACTTCATCTTTTCCATCCGTGACATTAGAATTGTGAAATCCCAATCTTAAAATTTATCATAAATCCACTGAGAAAAATGCATAAGTGTGAAATTGGCACATGGTGCAATTTTCAACCCTACATTTTGTCCCTAGATTAGTAGGTTGGTTGTCCAAAAGGATCTACACTAAAATAGCTAGAAAGACGAAAAACATTAAGTACATGAAGTGCATTAATTACCTTGAAAAATGATACTATAGAATCTATAGAGGTCAACTAGGTGAACACAAACAATATCTCTAGTGCTTGGTGAAAAATTACAGTATCAGATGTGAAAATCTAGGTACTGCAAAATCAAAATTTGTTAGTGCCAAAATCAGAAGAAGCTACTTTAGCAAGAAGAATGCTTAAGAAGGAATCAATGAGTTGAAAAAGGAAAAAAGCTAATAAAGTGTGAGTATATGCCCCATCATGTTTTTGCCTTCTACTACGAGGGAAAAACAAGAAGGAAGACAAGCCAAAACCACCACAAAATTTTTCAAAATTTGGGTGAATTTTGGCTAATACTTGAGCAATGGGACCTAGAAGGTTCATTTTCACTACTCATCTTGAGGATTTTTGTTTGTATTTTTATAGAGCTATAGCAAAAATGCCTCACAAACAAGAGTTTAGGCCACCATAGGTAGAGGAGTTGCACACTTCCATGGAGTAGGACAAGCCACTGGATGAGGTAGGCTAGTTTTTTCTTTTCAAGTTATTTCATGCATTTTTGAACCAAACCAATCATGTGGCAGTATTTTTACATATTTGCATGCAGTTCTATAGTTAAAATTGAGGCACAATTTATTCCAATTTATAAAATACTATTTATCTCTTTTTCTATTGGTCTTCACTCCAAACAATCAATGCGGAAAATATATTTTCTATTTTAATTTATTTAGCTATTAGGCAATATTATTTACAAGCACCCAAAAAGACAATAAATTTTTGTCTCCTCCATAATGTTAAATGGTGGTTGCATTCCAAAAAAATCTTTTGAAATCTTATTTCATTGAATGAAACCCAACAAAATATAATTAAATATTATGTGATGGGATGTATTCCCTTGACAAAAGGTATTACATTCAAAAAATATTTAATTCAGCTTTGACAATTTTGTACATATTGAATGCATTGCATTGTTGATAGAGTACAATATACATGTATTGTCCTCTGCCATATCCACTATTTGCCACTATAGTTCTCATTATCTATCAACAAGATCTTGTATTATTGTTACATTCCCCTTTTGGAAATGGCTAGAATAATATTAATGCAATTCTATTTATTATTGAATGAACAATATGCTGGATATTGCTGTTGTTAGGATATGTTGTTGTCGTTGATGTCAACATATTCCTGTTGTTTGGTGATTCGATGATTGCAGTGAGTTGATCTGGTTGGTTTATCTATTTTCTATGTTTAATCAACTAGAGATACTTCATTCTTTATTGATTCTATGATTCTATGTGGCGATTTGATCGAGTTGAGGATTCCAGTATGAAGATTGGTTTTCAGTATTCAGTGTTGCAAGTGTTTTGGTGTTTGATCCGTTACGCTCCGGTATGATCATATCTTGTGTTGCAGATTTGGGAGAGTGTTTGGGATGTTCGTGTGTATCTTCATTTCAGATGGTTCATGATTTGATTCTCCACAAGTTATCTTTCTTGTCTGAGTTGCTGCTATTAAGTGTTCTTGAGTGTTAGCATGTTGATCAATGAAGATTTGATTAAATGGTGTTGGTGCAACTATTGTAGATGGTTATAATGTGCTTATTGGTGTTTCCTAATCATATCCTCTTTGTTTTGGTGGTCCGTATTGATCTTTGTGCTGTTATTAAAGATCTTATGGGTCTAGTGATATCCTTCATGTTATGCGATATTTTTGGTGGTGTAACGTGTTGTGGTTGATCTTGGCAAGATCTCTGGTGGCGTTGTGTGTTCGAGGAGTTGATTTGGGTCCATGCTATGTTTTCTATGCCATTGTATTGATCTGGTGGGTTATTTATGTATCATGTGATGTAATTTTGTATTTAGGTGTTGAGGGTTTGACTGACCTTGCAGTCAAGGTTGATGATTTGTATAAGTAGGTGTTATATTCATGCAATTTGTGTATGGGTGTTGAGTCTGCATTATCAAAGAGTGGTCTATGTGCGAAAAAATGAATTTATCTTTCAGTGTGGTGTATTGAGTAGAGAGTGTTGTAGGGCAGGCAATTGAGATTAACCAAAACTATCATCAAGCATTAGCAGATGCTGTTCTTTTAGTTCATCTTAATTGGATTGTAGTCCGAATATTATTGTAAGGTAGTGCCTTGAGGGTTGTAGCCTTCTGGGCCATTATATTTTGAGCAGTGAGCTCTAGATAGTGTGCTTGAATGCATGTACATTCCCCATTGCAATATTTACACATACTACCGCAAAGTATCATCTTACTGTGGGTAGGTTCCCACTGTGGTTTTTTCCTTGACCGGGTTTTCCAAGTCAAAAATCTTGGTGTTATGTGTGTTGCTATTATTGTTTTTTATCTTTATTCTTGTTGCAGTTGATCAATTATGAGATTGTGCTTAAATTATTTAATCTAGTGAAAACTAATTCACCCTCCCTCACAGTTTTCCTTCATTGTTGTTGCCAACAATTGGTATCAGAGCTAGATCCTCTTGAAGAAACTTGACCACTCGAGGAGATCCATGATGCCAATCTATGTGTTCAAGAAAGAGAGTCCTAGATTTGATGAAAATAATTATATTGTGTGGAAGGACCGGATGGAAGTTCAATAGAAGTATATTGGAGAAGAGTATTGGAAGATTATAAAGAATGTCTACAATGTTCCTCAGAATGGTCTAGTTACTACTGCTAAAATCAAGGATACTAAACATAATATAAGAGCTAAGAAAGCATTGCTGAGTGCCTTGACTGATTCAGAGATGACTAATGTGATGGGTCTACAAATAGAACATGAGATTTGTTGGCAACAACAATGAAGGAAAACTGAGAGGGGGGGAGGGTGAATCAGTTTTCACTGGATTATCAAACTTAACCACAAATACAAATCTGATAATCTGTAATAACAAAAAAGATAAGTAAATTTACAGCACAACACACAACACCAAGATTTTGACGTGGAAAACCCAATCAAGTGAAAAACCATGGTGGGAACCTACCCACAATAAGATGATACCCTACAGTAGTGTAGTCACATAAATCTGTCCACTTAATTAAATGAATACTTAGTATTTATTTGATTATTTAACCATCAATTAATAATTAATTAAATTAATATTTAATTAATTCATCTTAACCCTCTTCTCCTATTAATTAAATAAATTATTCAATTTATTTGATTTAATTCACTTAACAAAATCTGTCCACTTAATTAAATAAACAAATCATATTTATTTAATTAAATCTTCTCTCACATTCAAATAAATTAATATTTATTTAAATCCCCCAAAATCCCACCTCTCACATTTAAATAAATTAACATTTATTTAAATCACCTTTATCCTCTACCCACTTGTATTTTCCGACAAAAGCAAGTTGCACAATTATTTTAAATAAATAATTTATTTAAATCACCTTTATCCTTCACCCACTTGTATTTTCCTACAAAAGCAAGTTGCACAATTATTTTAAATAAATAATTTATTTAAATCACCTTTATCCTCCACCCACTTGTATTTTCCTACAAAAGCAAGTTGCACAACTATTTTAAATAAATTATTTATTTAAAATCCTATTTATCCTCACCCACTTGAAACCTTTAATGGTTTCCCTTAAAGTCTTCAAACTTGATGGCTTCCTTCTATAGTCTTCTTAAGACTTTAATGGTTTTTCTTAAAGTCTTCAAGCCTTTAATGGTTTCCCTCAAAGTCTTCAAGCATTTTAATGCTTTATCTTCCTTTTTCTCATTTAAATAAATTAATATTTATTTGAATATTTATCCAAATGCACATTACATCATTTAATTGAAATAAATGATTTTATTTTAATTGAAAATACCAAAATTCCTCCCACTTGCATTTTCCTACAAAATCCACTTGCATGCCTAAACCCTTTCTAGATTCTTCTAAACCTTTCCTAATTAACCTAATCCATCCCCTAAATATTGTCACATTCCTAAGCAAATTGGAGTCACTTCTCAAAGACTCCAAAGTCTTTGAAAAGCAATTAATGCTTTGTGTGTTCAACAAATTAACCTCTAAAGTCTTCAAAACCACTTCTGGCTCTTACATGACCATTAATGGTTAATTCCACTTGCACCCATGGTTAAGGACTTTGACCCCTAACTTAACCCTCATGTAGCCCATGTGTCTCTTCAAAGCATTTATTTCTTTGACTAGGGTAACCATCATGTCCCCTCAAGCATTTAATGCTCCTTATCTCTCCTCTCAAGCCTCCTCATGGTGACACTTGTCAACATAGGATTGGATTGAAAGTCTCACATGGATTGAATATCTTTCAATCCTAACCCTTGTTAAGATTACTCAATCTTAACCCTTCATTTCCCCATTTCTTCTATAAATAGAACCCTTCTCCTCAAGCAAAAAAAAGGAAGAATTAGAGTATTGTTGTTATACTGACATTAGCATAGAGCTTTCTCATAGCATCACTATCTACACTTGCATAGCATTTGCTTATCATATTTAACCATCTTGAATCTCCATATGGCATCCATGGCTAGTGCTAAAAGCTGAGAGCTACACTCATTTGGGACTTGGAGAGGAGAGGAACAAGGGAGGAGCAACTATGAGCATCTTGATTAGCTATTTTATTCTATGTTTATATGCTTTCTATTTCATGCTTAATATCTCTCTTGATATGCCTGTTTAGGATAATCTTTTGTTGCTAACACTAACGTTTGTTTCTTGTGCTCTTGTGTGTGTTGCCATCAAACAGATTTTCTAATCCTTTTTGCAGAGCATCATTTGGTGAACCCGACGTGAATCCAAACACCAAAAAGATCAACTTTTTTAAACCAATAACATGTTTGAATGTTGAAAATGTCACACAGGTTGCGCTTTTGACACTGTTTTGGCGCGTTTGACATTGTTTTGGCGTTATTCACCCTGTTTCAGCGCTTTTGCCTTCTCTGTCTTTCCCTTTCTTTTAGCGCATTTGTGTTAAATAGCGCCTCTGTTTAAATGCATACTAGCGCTATTGTAACAAAACGTTGTACAAATCACCTTGTAACCAAAAAAAAAAAATTAGGCTTGTAGAAGCCCACCAAATAGGTGGATTTTACTAACTATTTTTCTCTTTTGTGCAGATTTAAATTAGATTAAAAAGTAGATTTATATTTTTTACTAACTTGTTTTTGAAGTTGGTTTTAAAAATGAATTCACTTTTTATTTTGGTTTAAAATTAACTTCACATTTCAAATTTGGGCTTTTAAAAAAGAATCACACATTTGTTTGGGGCTCTTAAAAAGAATTTCATTGTTCCAAGATAAAAAGAACCACAAACTTATACAAAACAACTTTATTTCTTGCAAGTTAGGAAACAAACTTCGTTTTGGTGCTTAAAATCAACAAAACAAAATTTATTTTCTTGCATCAACTTAAAAGAAATTTACAATCAACACTTTCTTTTGGGCAATCTAAAAAGAACAAGTCATTTTTCCTTCAAGCTCAAAAACAATTTTACTTCAAGCAAGACGTGTTTTCAATTCAGTTGACTAGGATTTCAAAGTTCTTAGTTTACAAAATATTTTTCCTTTGAAGTTAAAAAGAACACCATGACTGTTGGAGCAACATCTCCAAATAGTTAGATCACATTGCAATGACAGATTAAAAAGAACAAGTGTTTTTCGTGCTTGGCACACTTGTGCAAAGAGTTGGTCGAGTGGTCCTACTTCTAACACACACTATCCTCTCCCTTGGCTTTCGTGGTCCTAGGTGCAAGAGAAAAGTGTTAGTAACACTCAAATTTTATCTTTTTAAGAGAGGCCTGCCAAGGGATCGATACTCTTGGGAACGACCTCGAGCGGTAAATCCTTCGAGCCGCTATAGAAATCAGGTGAGAGCGAAAGCTGTAGCCTTGGGTATAGCTGTTCCTACAGTGTAACTGGCCAAAAGGACAAATAGGCCCCACCACCAGTTACAAGGCTCTTAAGTGAGTCACTGTAGAATGAACTTATGTCCAAAAACATCGAACATGACTAAACACCTTTAAGTAGTAGCCCACCCGTTCTATTGATTGAGGATATTTGCGATATAATTTAGTACAAGAGCATAGATGGTTTTGCTCCCAAGATACTCACCATACATATTTCCTTGAATAGAAACATAGCTTTTGAAAAGTCACTTGTGGCTTGATAAAAGTGGTGACTCCCCCATCATAGGGATCATCTATTTGTTATACTCGTGCAAGACTTAGTATATCACATCCTTACCTGCCACATCGGGATTCATAAGGTATGTAGTACCAAAGTTGAAGAAATATCAAGATGTGGGCTAAATTTATCACAACTGGCCCTTTGACCTTAGGGATAAAAAGTGTTTGAAGTGTGTTCGTTTTAAAGACCAAGTGCAAATTGAGCCGACTTTAGGCTTTGGAAATACACCTTAAAATACATATAAAGGAAGGGTCATACACAAGTCCAAGGATTGGGTTGATCTAGATCCATACTCATTTGTGCCTTTGAGGGCAACATTCTTGTGTTTGTGTGCTTGCTTTGTTTTCTTGTCAAAGAAAAATCAAAAAATCAATCCCAAAAACAAAGTATTCATCCAACCAAACATTTCTCAAAACAACCAAACACATCAAAAACAAAGTGCAAACAACAAAGAGTCAAAATTTTATGACCATTCTTCACATCTTGCGAAAGAAGAAGCGTCATCAGAATATCAACTTGAAAAGAAGACCATTAAGCTCAAAGGCTTTGATCAAAAGAAGGAAGTTCTTCTATATAAATAGACAAATCTTTGTCTCACATAGAGTCTTTCTGCATCACACGCGTCTCTACCTTCAAGGCAAAACAAATGAATTTGATTCAGAGACTTTGAACTATAGAGCTTTTTTTTGCAATATAGAGCTCTGAGTTATCACAAAAACCAAGGAGGAAAGATTAATCCCAACTTTTTCCCAAACATCTGTATCACATACAACACAGCTCGAGAAATACCACCAACACCCGAAAGAGAAGAGATAGAGTTTGTCCCATTTGTAACACAAAGTTTTTATTGAAGTTAAGAACATTTCATCCATCATCTTATTCATACATCATCACTTCATCATCAATCTGTTCCAACTCTCAAAACATTAAGAGACTCTTGTCCAAAGTTCTCTTTTAGATATTGCTTGAATCAAACACATCACATCACTTTTTAGATTGTTTCTACATCTAGGATAAGCTCATCCTAAGAGACACATCTATGCAGGTTAAAACTAGTTCATGAGTGAATCCTCTCATTACTAGGTAGTTCAATCTGTAACACATCTCAGATTGTTCTACACCTTATCACATCAAAACTTATCAAACAAGCAAGCAATTCAAAGAAGGAATTTCAGTTACATCTACCTTAAAAGTGCTAGAGATCCACATACAACACAATTCACCAACCATCAACCTTTCATTTCATCAAAAACTCATCATCATTTTCACACAACTTCAACAAAGACTCATAAAGCAAAAATGGCTCAAACCCGATCACAGTCGAGGCAACGAGAAATAGAAAGGGAAGAAGAAGAAGAGGAAAATCTCAATGAATTTCAAGAAACACTTGGAGGAAATGCAGATGACGAAAACCCAAGTACTCCCACTCTTGCAACAATAGAAAGGGCCCAGCATAACCCTCTCTTTAACAGGCTGTTTGACGAAATACTCAGGAGTAATGCGGATGCTTACTTCTTAAGACTCGCTCAAGAAGGAGCAAAACTCCCCTTTGACTTTGATCTTGCCCAATTAAGACAAGCATCAGAAAGACAAAGTTGCCATGAAGAGGAAAGAGGAAGAGATCCCATCAGATATAACATTCCTCGAGGTAACCCACCACCTCCTCCTCCAAATGAAATGGAGATGTTGCAGCAACAAGTCGAGAATCTCACCCAAAAGCTTCATAGTGGTGTCAAGACTAACCAATTCTCACTCAATGACATCTGTCCCTATCCTTATGATAGGAATCTTTATATGCCACCCTTTCCACGAGGATTCGAAACACCCAAATTCAAAAATATAGAGGAAAGGGGGATCCCCACGATCATGTCAGAGAATTTCATTCCGCTTGTCTTGAAGTAGCATATTAAGACACATACCTAATGCGCCTTTTTCCCCAAAGCTTGGGAGGAACAACCACATCATGGTTTTCCCGACTACCAGGTGGCATTAGAACATTTGAGGAACTTATCCAAAAATTCCTTGCTCATTACTCTCATAACATTGAACGTGACATCACCATGGCTGATTTGTGCAACACCAAACAAAAACCAGGTGAACTATTCTTAGTATTCCTGCAACGATGGTGCCAAATGTCTAGCAGACGTTCTCTTCAGTTACCTAAACGAGAACTAGTGGAAATATTCATTTCCAACTTAAATGAAGAAATGGAATTTCACCTGGATGTCAAAGACACTGACTCTTTTAATGATATGATCACCAAGGGTTTAAAATGTGAACGGGCACTCATCAAGAAAGGACTCATCAAAATCTTTAATGAACCAAAAGATGGTCCTCGCCTACGCTTCAATAGCGATAAACCAAGCTTCTGGAATAAAAACAAGAATATCGTCAATGATGGGGTTGTGGATGCCCGGACTATCCAAAATGCACAACCTATGGTTTGGTTTGCAGGACAAAATCCTCCACCTCAAAACAACACAAATGTTCCTTCTAATCAAGGTCGCATCACATCTCATGATGAACCTAGACCTCATCAGCAAAAACAAAAACGAACATACACTCCCTTAGGGGAACCCATTGAAACAGTATTGTGACAACTCATTTCTCAAAATTTGGTCACTCTCCCTAAAACATCAAACTATGAACCTCAGGTCAAACCAGCATGGTGGAGAGATACTAAACACTGTGAATTCCACCAAGGAAGAGGACACAAGACAAGTAATTGTCACCGATTGAAAGATCTTATTCAGGATCTTATTGACCGAGGAGAAATTGAAATATAAGGACATGACCCAAAAACAACAAATAATGATCATCTGATGTTCAAAAATCCACTTCCATCACAAGATCAAAGGGGTCCTTCCACTTCCAGGCGAGGCACTGATACCATTGATTATACACAGGCTGCGTATAATTACACTGTAAATCATCTGTATGATGCCAATGAACAAGTTGCAACTATAACCTTCAAAAATCCCAACTCAAATTGCAATGTTGTTACGCATCGCGGCAAAGTTACCATAAAGGCAGCTCCACAAGGTACCACCTCCATCCCAAAGTAGTACAATCTTGTGGAACAATTAGACAAAACCCCTACGCTTATATCCATTTTAGAGCTATTGCGCCTATCGCCATCTCATAAAACTATCTTGGATCAAGCACTCCAAGAGGCGTCAATCCCTGCAAATCTGAATACTGACCAATTTCAAGCCATGGTTGGAAGTCTAAAGTCCTCACCTTGTCTCACTTTTTCTGAAAGTGAAAACTCTTCCTTCCAGCAACCTCATAATGCCTCACTCCACATCGAAGGATTTATTAACCAGCATAGGATCAAGCGAGTCTTGATAGATAATGGAGTAGGCTTGAACATTTGTACACTACAGTTGGTCACAGCATTGGGATATGCAGTAGAATCAATGGATCCTCGTAAGAAGATCACAATCAAAGCCTATGACGATGCGGAGCGTTCATCCAAAGGAGCTGTGGTACTAGCAATCCGAGTGGGCCCTGTGGTAAAGCACATCATCTGTCAGGTTCTGGACCTTCTTCTGCCATATAATCTATTGTTAGGAAGACCTTGGATACATGCCATGCAAGCCGTTCCATCTACCTACCATCAATGTATCAAGTTCCCACATAACGGTGTAGAGATCACAATCCTGGGTGATGCAAATCCCTTTGCATTTTGCCATAATATCAGCCATCAACCAGAGATTACTGTTCCTAATAATAGGGAAGCCATTTCCTCCACATCATATATAAGTCCTGCCTCTCTTGCCAGTTCAAACACCACTATACCAAAGCAAGAAAAGCTTAAGATGAAAGTAGTAGAGGAAGGTCCTGGAGAATACAACTTGAGTCAACTCTTTTGTGTGGGACAAATGCCCACTTCTCCTAGAACACATGGTAAGCCACAACAATTACTCAAGCAACCACTGATCATGCCAGCATGTGCTTTGATGCCTTTCATCCTTCGAAAGAGTCAAGAAGAAGAAACCCAAGATGAGGACTTAGCGGAATGGATCTATAAAGATCCCATCACCACTAATATACCGCAAGTTAAACTTCCTACGGATCAGTATGGCAAAGGTCTCCTCATTATGCAAAGAATGGGGTATGATGGTCAGAGTGCTTTGGGATATTGCAAACAAGGACGACATGAACCTCTGCTGCCGGAATTAAAGCCCAAAGGTAATACAGGCCTAGGCTTTGAAAAAGAGATCTTTCCTAAACTCAAATTCAAAGGAAAACCCAGCAAACCATTATGTCAGCCTACTGCAAAAAGGACACCTTTCATCATTAAAGAAGCCTCAAGAACCATCCCGACTGCCCCATCGAGGCTCACAGACCCAACACAACCATCTACAATACCAATCATCCCACCACTCAAACCAGCAATCCCATACGTAGTAGCCATTACATCCATAGTACCATTAGCAGCAGCAACTGTATCAGAACCCGCAGTAGCATCTATGGTACCAGCAGTTCCCGCAGAAGCCACTGAGGCAACACTGCCGATACTTCCTGTACCAGATCCTTTAATCCCCATTGACCTTCCTACAATACCGATCACTACAAAGGTACATAAACCAATCACACCTGCAGTGTTTAACTCAAAGGACATCCCAGTATGGTATAGTAATCGGATGCTGGAAAGTGATTCAGAGACCGACTCACATGAATGGGCATTTGATTCGGTATGGCTTAATACTTTAGATGAGGAAGACACATCACCACCTCCGCCACGCAAAGACATCCCTGTTTACGAAGAAGCACAGATAAAGACCACTTGGGTTCCTGAACTGGAAACATCTTCCACAGACCCTACGTCTCATCCTACGCTTGATTCTGACAGGGAGAGTACCATTAACAACCTTCACCATAACGTCTTAACCCTCACTGATACATCTAATGCGCTTAACCTAATCGATGAAGTAATGCCCGTTATCCATCCTGAACTCATCGAATGGAACCAACCAAATCCCCCATGTCTTGACCTCTTCCAAAACGATGAGGCTATCATAGACTTTTTGGAATTAAGGGATAACCTACCAAGCGGGGATCACAAAGCTGGATTTGCCATTGAACTTAATAGCGCAACATACTTTGGGGTGGATGCCAAACCTTTCAGCTGCAAAAATATAACAATAAAACATGGATCTTCCAGTGAAAACCACACTGTGGCATTGTTTGATCCAACAAAAGTAAAAAGAAAGAGCATATCCAATGGTGAAAACCTCTCTGAGGTGCCTGAGGATGAAGGGTTTGACATTCTCCTTGCTAATGCACAACAGGAACGATCAACGATTCTCATCGAGGAAACCAAAGAATAGAATGTGGGTACTCCTGAAAATGCTCATATCATACATCTGGCATCTCTTCTCACTCTAGAGGAACAACCTAAATTTATAGAGTTCTTCCAAAAACGTCAGATCAACTTTGCATGGTCATATGCAGACATGCCTGGGCTTGATTCTGATTTAGTCATGCATCACCTCACAGTAGCAAAAGGAACCAAACCTATCAAGCAGAAGCTTCGTAAGATGCATCCTCAGATTGCAGTGCTAGTCAAAACAGAACTCAAGAAACTCCTAGATGTTGGCTTCATTAGGCCAATTGATTATGTAGAATGGATCTCCAATATTGTGCCTGTCGGCAAACCAAAAGGGGGCATCCGCATTTGTACTGACTTCAGAGATCTGAATAAAGCCTGTCCTAAGGATGACTTCCCCCTTCCAAATATCAACATCATAGTGGATCTAACAGCAGGACATGCCATGCTTTCCCTCATGGATGGTTTTTCAGGATACAATCAGATAAAGATCGCACCAGAAGATCAACATAAGACCGCCTTCACATGTCCATGGGGCACATATTGCTGGAATGTAATGCCCTTTGGTCTCAAAAATGCAGGAGCAACCTATCAAATAGCAATGACCACCATCTTCCATGACATGATGCATACTATGATGGAAGATTATGTGGATGACTTACTAGCAAAATCACTCACCAGAGAAGGGCATCTCCACATCTTAGCTAAAATCTTTGATGGACTGGAACAATACCATGTTCGACTCAACTCAAAGAAATGTAGCTTTGGAGTGACCTCCGGGAAGCTTCTAGGATATATTGTCTCAAGCAAAGGTATTGAGGTCGACCCAGCAAAGGTAAAAGCAATCATGGACATGCCACCTCCAAAGAATATCAGTCAGCTAAGGACATTACAAGGATGACTTCAATCCATCTGAAGATTCATTGCAGAATTGGCTGATAAGTGTCACCCATTTACACACCTGCTACACAAGAACATCCGCTTTCAGTGGGATGCCCGATGCCAGCAAGCATTTCAGACACTTAAAGACTATCTCATGAAACCACCATTGCTGATCCCACTAGATCCAAGTAGACCATTGTTACTCTATATCTCAGCAACCAGTACAGCATTGGGTGTACTACTGGCACAACATAATGCAGAAGGAAAAGAGTGTGCTATTTACTATATCTCTCGCACACTGGTGGGCTATGAACTCAATTACACACCTATTGAGCGAGCTTGCCTAGCAGTAATCTTAGCAGCTACTAAACTGAGGCACTATTTGTTAACACACAAGGTACAACTCATTGCAAAGATTGATCCACTCAAGTATTTACTCAGCAAAGCAGCATTGACAGGCCGCTTGGCCAAATGGGTGATGATTCTAAGTGAATTTGACATTAAGTATGTGGACCGTAAAGCTATCAAAGGGCAAGTTATTGCAGATCAGTTGGCCGATGCACCACTCATAGGCGATCATCCCCTCATTTCCAATTTTCCAGATGAAGAGATATTCATGATCACAAAAGTACAACCATGGAAACTATACTTTGATGGTTCATACACTAGGCATGGCTCGGGGGCAGGCATTCTGTTTATCACACCTCAAGGTGATAGCATCCCAAAGTCTTACAGGCTCACATTCCCATGCACAAACAACATAGCAGAATATGAGGCCTTGATCACAGGACTCAGGCTAGCCGTACAATAGAAATTACAAGAACTGCAAGTATATGGCGACTCACAACAGGTCATTCGACAAGCAACCGATGAATATCAGACTAAGGATGATAAACTCATGCCATATAAGCAAATGGTGGACAATCTAAAGACATCATTTACTACTATCACTTTTGAGCAAATACCAAGAGATCAGAATCGAGCTGCTGATGCTATGGCTACCATCGCATCTCTCCTAGATCTTCCACAAAATTCAACACGCTACGAGTTCTTGGTAGAATAGCTTTGGATTCTCACTTATGATATCCCCAAATCCGAAATGATATGTCGCCTTATCGGTTCTGAATCCCCATGGTACGGTGAGTTCTATACCTATCTTCACAATCACACCCTTCCTCCCAACCAATCGAATAACCAACGTAAAACCTTCATTCGCCAAACTGCTCGATACACCATTATTGCTGAAACCCTATACCGACATGGTCTTGATGGTACTCTCCTTCGATGTCTAGAACAAGGTGAGATAACAAAGGCTTTGGAAGAGGTACATGAAGGGATTTGTGGAACCCATGCAAGTGGTCCGTCATTAGCCAAGAAACTCCTGCGCAATGGATACTATTGGCCATCTATGGAAAAGGATTCCTACTACTTTGTCAGAAAATGCAAGAAATGTCAAGTTCATGGCGACCTGATACACGCACCAGCCCAGGAACTACAACCAATCACAACACCATGGCCTTTTTGTCAATGGGATCTTGACCTTGTGGGTAAAATCCATCCATCTTCATCCAATGGCCATAAATTCATTATTACCGCCACCGAATATTTCACAAAGTGGATCGAGGCTGTTCTGCTTACCCAAGTCACCGGCAAGCAGATCGCCTCATTCATCCTCAACTACATCATTTTCCGGTATGGTGTGCCCATGTCCATCATCACAGATAACGGTCTTCCTTTCAAAAATCAGGATGTCTGTGAACTTTGTGAGAAATTTCATATCCAACACCGCTTTTCCACTCCCTATTACCCACAAGGCAATGGTCAGGCTGAAGCATCCAATAAAAACATATTAAGAATCCTAAAGAAGACAGTCAATGATGCCGGCCGTGATTGACATGTTCAATTGAATCCAGCACTATGGGCATATCGAACTAGCATTCAGACCCCTACAGGCGCAACTCCTTATTCATTGGTCTATGGTGCCGAAGCTATCTTACCTATTGAGGTGGAGATACCATCACTACGGGTTTCCTTGCATAATCTAATAGATGATGAAGCCTACAGAGTATCTCGTCTTCAGGACTTAGAGTTACTAGATGAGAAGCGACAAGCTGCATACAACCATCTCAAAGCCTATCAGCAGCGCATGAGTAGAAGCTACAATCATCGAGTTAGATCTCGTACATTTGAGGTAGGTGATCTTGTTCTACGAGAGAATCCTTGCAACCAACCAAACAGAGAACATTAGGGCAAGTTTGAATCAAACTGGCTAGGCCCATATGTTGTCACTACTGTATTCGGGTCTGGGGCATATCAGTTAGCTACATCAGAAGGAGAACCGCTTGCAGATCCAATCAACAGCATGCACCTCAAACGGTTTTATACCTAAGCTGAACAGAGCATCAGGCTCCCCTGCATATCGGAAAATACCAAAAACATTCAGAAAAATGTTCTGAAGAAATACAAAAACATTCAAAAAAGTAAAGAAAAATCATACATACAAACGATGAACAACCACTCCGGTGGCACCTTGGGTAAGTGCGATGGTGAAAACCTGGCAAACAAGCACCACTCGTAAAGACAAGGGCTCCAGTATCTTTCAGGCTCATTGCGATCACATTCATACATACACACATCCATCCATCCAAACCATGGCTTGTTATTTGATGTGTAATCAGAGATAGTACTTCATGCATCTTGCATCCCACTTTTTTTTTCATAGTCATGTCTACACTTGGGGGCAATACCCTTAAAATCTAGATGATGGAAGTGGATTCTACATTACTTATGATTCATTGGCAAAAACATCCAAAGATGTCTCACAAAATCCAAAAACATTCAAAAGGGTCTCGCAAAATCCAAAAACATTCAAAACTGTTCCACAAAATCCAAAACATCAAAAAACCATTGAAAATTACACAAAAACATGGCAACACCTTGTACATACTCATCCCTGTAGATACCGAACAAACATTGTGATATACTCCACAAAATGACCACTTATCAATTGACCAAACAATCGACATCAACAATCAAAACTGTCTTCAACAAGGATGCATCCTTCCTTACCAAAACAAAAACAAAAATGATGTTTTCTTTGACAAGAAAATTATGTTAAGCTATCAAATACTTGGTTGATTTGTGAGTACAATCATTTGTTTATCTGTATCAGGATCTTTTAGCATTGTTTTGTATCGTTTGCGCATTACTTCCGATGAAGTTCTGGGGCATGTACTAATGGTGTCTACGTGGGAAGTTCACCAAGCTATGTGATCTTATGCAAAATGTAGTCATAGATCACTACGGCTTGCTAACTACAACGTATACCTCGACCATATGAGCATGAACCATTACCAAGGATCCATATTCTTTATTCTTTATGTATATACTGTTTGTTTGCATGTACAATGCTTTTTCTTTGGTTCCTCCTACCTCATCCAAACTGGATAAAGGTTTTATCTCTTATTACGGTATGCACTTGTCTCAGGATATGATCAGTCTAAGATCAAGGAGGACATTCCAAGTCATGCATGAAAGGAGATAATCCTTGCTTGTTCTGAAGCAATACTCAGGTCAACTTGATCCATTATATCAAGTTGCTTATATTGACTTGCTATATCAAAATCCATGTAAGAAATACTCTGGTCATCTTGAATCTTTATGTCAAGTTGCTTGTATTTTCTTACAACATTTTAAAGCTCAATGATGAAAAATAAAGCACCATGGATCATCATTCCATCTCATTTGTATATATTGCATTCCATTGCATTCCATCCATCCATACATTCATAAATAGCTGCATATCATTCATACATAGTAATGACAATGGATACTCTATTTTCCTCTTCTTCCATAGGAATGTAATAGGTCCTCCATTTCTTCTATCTAACATTGAACCCCCCCCCCCAACCCTCCCCATCTTGACAATCACCATCACATACCCTACATCGTGTCCCAATCAACCTAATCAAGCCACGTTCATCACCATCCATCTCTAAATAGGAGGGATTGTGTTTCCTATCCTAAGTCATCCAATAAGTTAAGAAAGTTACTCTATCTGCATAGGTACATCAACTCACACACACCTAGACTATCAATAGATACTTTGATCAAGTATCTTCGGGTCTCAACAGGTAATCGATTATGGTAATCCTAGACTACATCAGGCATTTATCATAATGACCTAGTCTCAACGGGGCTGCCATGATTCCCCACAACCATCCATCACACGCACATACTATCAATTGATCAACCAATCAAACACAATCCAATGGACAATTACATCAATTGTCTACGTCTCAACGAGTATTTTGCTTCATATACCTTGACTTCATCGGGCAATTATATCAATTGTCTAAGTCACATCAGGTCACTTTGATTCACTTACTCAGACTTTATCATGTCCAAGCGACCAACTAACATCAACTGTCATGCTTTGACTTGACTGGGGCAATTAAACCGATTGCACCAGATTGTCCAACCAATTTTGATCCATTGTATAGCATCAATCCAAACCCCACACTACATCTGCTATGTATCTCTTGCATGACCTCAGGGTACTCGTTGGCTTGTTGTTTCTTCATATTCACTCCATTTTCTCCCATTCTTTCATCATTAGTTCTAATTTCTTCTATTCTACCTCCCTTCCACTTTTCATTCTTTTTCGAGAGATCGCTCGATTTTTCAAAAAAAAAAAAAAAATCGGCCCATCTCTCGAGGGGGCATACCACCCATTAAATTTACATTTTATGGGGCATTTCTTCACACCTATTTTTCTTTCTTTAAAATGACGCGATAAACCACACCATCTCAAAGAGGGGCAAATGTAGTCACATAAATCTGTCCACTTAATTAAATGAATACTTAGTATTTATTTGATTATTTAACCATCAATTAATAATTAATTAAATTAATATTTAATTAATTCATCTTAACCCTCTTCTCCTATTAATTAAATAAATTATTCAATTTATTTGATTTAATTCACTTAACAAAATCTGTCCACTTAATTAAATAAACAAATCATATTTATTTAATTAAATCTTCTCTCACATTCAAATAAATTAATATTTATTTAAATCCCCCAAAATCCCACCTCTCACATTTAAATAAATTAACATTTATTTAAATCACCTTTATCCTCTACCCACTTGTATTTTCCTACAAAAGCAAGTTGCACAATTATTTTAAATAAATAATTTATTTAAATCACCTTTATCCTCCACCCACTTGTATTTTCCTACAAAAGCAAGTTGCACAATTATTTTAAATACATAATTTATTTAAATCACCTTTATCCTCCACCCACTTGTATTTTCCTACAAAAGCAAGTTGCACAACTATTTTAAATAAATTATTTATTTAAAATCCTATTTATCCTCACCCACTTGAAACCTTTAATGGTTTCCCTTAAAGTCTTCAAACTTGATGGCTTCCTTCTATAGTCTTCTTAAGACTTTAATGGTTTTTCTTAAAGTCTTCAAGCCTTTAATGGTTTCCCTCAAAGTCTTAAAGCATTTTAATGCTTTATCTTCCTTTTTCTCATTTAAATAAATTAATATTTATTTGAATATTTATCCAAATGCACATTACATCATTTAATTGAAATAAATGATTTTATTTTAATTGAAAATACCAAAATTCCTCCCACTTGCATTTTCCTACAAAATCCACTTGCATGCCTAAACCCTTTCTAGATTCTTCTAAACCTTTCCTAATTAACCTAATCCATCCCCTAAATATTGTCACATTCCTAAGCAAATTGGAGTCACTTCTCAAAGACTCCAAAGTCTTTGAAAAGCAATTAATGCTTTATGTGTTCAACAAATTAACCTCTAAAGTCTTCGAAACCATTTATGGCTCTTACATGACCATTAATGGTTAATTCCACTTGCACCCATGGTTAAGGACTTTGACCCCTAACTTAACCCTCATGTAGCCCATGTGTCTCTTCAAAGCATTTATTTCTTTGACTAGGGTAACCATCATGTCCCCTCAAGCATTTAATGCTCCTTATATCTCCTCTCAAGCCTCCTCATGGTGACACTTGTCAACATAGGATTGGATTGAAAGTCTCACATGGATTGAATATCTTTCAATCCTAACCCTTGTTAAGATTACTCAATCTTAACCCTTCATTTCCCCATTTCTTCTATAAATAGAACCCTTCTCCTCAAGCAAAAAAAAGGAAGAATTAGAGTATTGTTGTTATACTGGCATTAGCATAGAGCTTTCTCATAGCATCACTATCTACACTTGCATAGCATTTGCTTATCATATTCAACCATCTTGAATCTCCATATGGCATCCATGGCTAGTGCTAAAAGCTGAGAGCTACACTCATTTGGGACTTGGAGAGGAGAGGAACAAGGGAGGAGCAACTATGAGCATCTTGATTAGCTATTTTATTCTATGTTTATATGCTTTCTATTTCATGCTTAATATCTCTCTTGATATGCCTGTTTAGGATAATCTTGTGTTGCTAACACTAACGTTTGTTTTTTGTGCTCTTGTGTGTGTTGCCATCAAACAAATTTTCTAATCTTTTTTGCAGAGCATCAAGTAGTATGTGAAAATATTACAATGGGGAACGTACATGCATTCAGACACATTGTCTAGAGCTCACTGCTCAAAATATAACAACCCGAAAGGCTACAACCCTCAGGAAAATCTCACTAACTTACAACAATATTCAAACTACAATCCGGAAGGAATGAACTGCAATAATAGCATATGCTAATGCCTAATGACAGTTCTGGTTAAGCACATTTGTTTGCCTTGCAACAATCTCTGCTCAATACACCACATCGAAAGATAACTTCACTTAATTATTACATATACCACTCTCTGATAATGCAGACGCTACACCGATACCCAATTTACATGACTAAATCACCTATATATACTTATCATCAACCTTGACAACAAGGTCGACTAAACCCTCATCTCACAATTACAAAATTACATCACATGATACAAAGATCGAACACCAGATCAATATGATGACATACATGATATAGCATGGACCTAAATCAAATTCTCAAACATGCAACACCACCAGAAATTACACCAAGATCAATCGCAACATGCTACACCACCAAGAATATTGCATAACACGAAGAATATCACCGGATCAACAAAATCACTAATACCGTGCACAATGATCAATGTGGACTACCAAAACAAATAGGACACGATTAAGAAATGGAAACAAGCACATTAGAACCATCCACAATAGCTACACTAATACCACTTATCAAATCTTAAACGATCAACATCTAAAACTCAAGAACACTTAAACAACAACTCATACTAGAAAGATAGCTTGTGGAGCACCAAATCATGAACCATCTGAAATGTAGATACACATGAACATCCCAAACAATCTCCCAAAATAATAACTCAAGATATGATCACATTGGAATATACCCGAGGAAATACTGAACTCTGCAAAGTACTGATCAAAGAAACCAAACTGCAAACCAGATCAATAAATCACAGAAATATTTTGATATCAATGACAACAACATATCCAAGTAGCAACAATGTCCAACAAGATCTGGAAAAAGTTAGAGACCTTGTATGAAGGAGATGCACAAGTTAAAGTTGCTAAGTTATAGAGTTTGAAAGGAAAGTATGAAACATTAAAGATGAGAGAGGATGAGAACATAACATCCTTTATGGCTAAAGTGAATGATCTTGTTATGAACATTAGATCTACCGGTGGAAATCTTGAAGAAGATGATATTATTGCTAAGATGTTGAGATCCTTTCCTTATGCTTACAAAGCTAAAGTTACTCCTATTGATGAGATCCAAAGTGTGACTACTGTAACAAGAGACATGTTGGTTGGCAAGCTTGTTGCATTTGAGTTCAGTGAATTTGGTGAGTCACATGGTAAATCTAAGACTGCATTTAAAGCCTCTGTGTCTGGGAAGTTAAAGTATGATCTGGGAGAAAGTTCATCTAAGGTTTCAAGGTATGAAAGAGAAATGAGAGAGATGGAAGAACAAGAAAAAGAGTTTGATGAGCTTGTAGCACTTATTGCTTGAAGATTGCTTAAGGGAGACAGTAAGTATGATGGAAAGTTACCTTTGAATGTTTCTCTTGTAATAAGATAGGACATTTTGCTTCTAGGTGTTCTGAAAGAATGTCTAAGTATGATAAGCATGATAGATATGTGAAGCATGATAAGTATGATAAGCCCTATAAGCCTAACCATAAGTACATATATCAGAAGAGATGTTATTATGCTGATGATGAAGGTGTGATAGATGAGGAATCTAAGAATGGGAATTCAAAAGATAAATTTGTATTTATTTCTATCAAGGAAGATGATCCAGTACTAGTGAATTCCATAAGCTGCATTGTCAGGGAGACAACTTTGGTTGCTAAGATTGAAGAGAAATATAAATGGGTAATTGACAGTGGTTGTTCACATCATATGATAGGTAATAAAAATAAATTTATGAATATGGAGAGGTATGATGGTGGTATAGTGAGATTTGGTGATGATAAAGCTTGTGTAATTCATGGTAGAGGTTCTATTTCCTTTGATGGTAAGCATAATACTGATGATGTCTTATATGTTGAAGGTTTGAAACATTATATTTTGAGTGTTGGACAGATGATTGATAAGGGATATGATTTGCAATTCAAGAATGGTAAATGAAAGATTCTGAATGCATCCGGTGCAAAAATTGCATCAGGGACTAAGACAAAAGGTAATATCTTTCACTTGAATGCCAGTGAGAAAAGTTGTTTGATTGCTCAGATTGATGAAAGTTGGTTGTGGCATAGAAGGATGTGTCATGTTAATTTTGACTGCATGATAAGGATAAGTTCTACTCAAGCTATAAGAGATTTCCCTAAAATTGTGAAACCTTCTAATCCGATATGTAAAGAATGTCAGTTGGGAAAGCAAACAAGAAATTGATTTAAAAGTGAGCTGTATACATCTAATGTATTGTTGGATATTGTGCATACTGACTTGTGTGGTCCTACAAGAGTGAGAAGCATGTAGGGTGATAGGTATTTCATATTGCTGATTGATGACTACTCTAGAATGATGTGGGTTACTTTTCAAGGGAGAAATAAGAAGCACTGGAGAAATTCAAGATATTCAAAGCTAAGGTGGAGACAGAGACAGGGTTGAAGCTAAAGTGTCTGAAATTTGATAGAGGAGGAGAATTCACATCCGATGAGTTTGATTCATTTGGTGAAAGTGATGGGGTTCACCTAGTTTGCTAACACTTCACCTAGTTGGTGTTGCTCAATTCCACCAAATCTCTAGGCCTAATTGCACTCTAGACCTCCAAGTCCTTCTCAATATCTTCTAGGGCTTGCTTCTTATCCATTTCAAGGTGTTTTCTTCAAGTGTTTTAGCTAGGAACCCTACCAATTTCACAATGCTTCCCATGTGCTCAATATGGCTGTCTTGGCTTCAACTTGTCAAATTGACCTCCTACTATTGTGAGTTGATGTAGAGGTGTGGAGGTGGCTTCTAACATGTTTTGAATAGCTTTTGGGTCCATTTGAGGATTGCAATCATTTCCCTCCTTATCGATTTCACCATTTTGCCTAGAAAAGGGCTACAAGGAATTAGCCCTATTAGGCCTCCAAAATCTAGTTTTCTAGGGCTTGAGGGGAAACGGTCCGAAAGACCCCATAGAAATTTTGGATTTTCTTAAAAGATACACCTAACCTCAAGTTATTTTTATGGTTTTGGTTCCTTACTCCATCGTACAATTCCCTAACCCAAAAATGAGGGTTTTTAAAGGTTTCTAGGCCTTCTAACCAACAATGACTTGTCAAGTTGGTGTTTGGGAAACAAATGACTTTTTTCAAGGCTTACCCTTGCATTGGAAACTTTGTACTAACTTCATGGACCCCTCTAAAAGGTTAGATGATGGTTTGGAATTCACCCCTGCACCTTGCACTTCAATTTTACCCTATTGGACTCGCCTAGAACAAGGTGACAGTCATATTAAAAGTCATCTCCAACACTTGTCCCTGCATATGTACACTGTACAAGTGGTTGCCTTCCATTTCCCAATAGGCCGTGATGGCAGCATAGATGGAATTCATGGGGCAACCATTTTACTCAAAACTGCTATATACAAGCCAAAACTGGCTGCTTGCAAACCAAAGCAAGAAAACACTAATACAAACTATCTAAAAAGATTGAAAAGGAACTAACAACTTTATAAAACACCAAATAAACTCAACCATTACTAGATCAATGGATCCAATCCATTTGCATTCACAAAATGAGTAAAACAAGCCAAAATGATGCCAGCTAGTCTGAAAATGAGTAGTTTCAGATTGTTGAACTTACAAAGCAAAGACTCTAACTTTGGTAACCATGCAAGAGAGGGTTATTATAGTATTCCCCATGTGTGGAGTCTTTCTAGGGCATTTGGAAATCCCTAACTCCATCGCTAATCAAATTAGGACAAAAGTTTTCATGACAACTTTTTTTGCAACTTTGCACTTTTGTACTTTTTGCCCTTCTCAACCCATGAGACCTATTCCAAGTCATCACTCATGACTTTTAAAACATTTCTAAGAATAATTTAACCCTCCCTAATTCCTATACCAATTTTTGACACTTTTGACCATCAAGAAGGTCAACTACCTACTCAAACCACTGCTTATGTACAAAATGCAAACCTAAGATGAATTAACTCAACCTAGGCTTACATTTTACTCATCTCACTCACTCTTGGACCCTCCTGGAGTCCTTATTCACTACCTGACTTGGCTAGGGTCAGTACAAGCCAAAATTGAAAAAACTAATAGCCTAAGTCCTAGGTGCTCCTGCATCATCCTCCCAAACAAAAAAAAATCATGTCACCTCCTTGGGAATCAGATTCTGATCAATACCTAGCTTATTAAAATCTATCTCAAGCACCCATGTAGCTTCAACATCATCCATACCCTGCCATTTGATTAGGTGCTCCCAATAGGTTTGATGCCTTGTCTTCTTGGCAATCCTTGAACTCAACACCTTCTCGGCCTTTGGATTTGGTTTGGCTGGTAGTTGAAGGTTGTTCACATCATATGATACCTCTGAGTGACTGCAATCTGAACCTTGAATTGGTCCTTTGTAAGCAACTAAGTCTGCTATGTTGAAAACTGGTGACAATCCTATGTCACTAGGTAGGTCCACCTTGTATGCATTTTCTCCATACTTGGCTAGAATAGCACATGGAACCAACCTTCTCATTTGCAACTTGTTAGGCACTCCTTTCTATAGCCTTTCTTTGTTTAGGTGCACCATGACAAGATCTCCCACTTGAAATTGGAGGTTCTTCCTTCTTTCATCAACTTTTTGTTTGATTTTGCTTGTGTTCTCCATCAAGGCTTGCTTGAGTGATTCATGTACCTCCTTCATTGATTGAGAAAAGTCTTTTGCATATCCACTTCTTGTTGCTACACTACTGTAAAGCGGAAAAAATTGAACCCTAGTTGTTCTCCCCTCCCCAACTCCAAGGAGAGAGAAGGGAGATTCACTAGGGTTGATGGTTTTCACTTAGGGGAGACTTTACATTCAAAAGAGGGGTTGAAACCCACAAGATCCAATCCCACACAAGGCAAGATTGGATTCTATATGAGTTTCAAGGGTTAAGACAGCAAGGCTACCCTCTTTTGTAAAGAATGTAGATAGAATGATTAAGCTAGGAATACATAGAAAGTGAGAAAGATTCGCTTATAAACTGAGATAGGGATATAGGATGAAGTTGCGGACCTGGAATTAGCAGTAAAATGTCGAGACGGTGTTGTCCTGCAAATTTGAGCAAAAGTTGACGGGACGATGGCACCCGGCGTGCACATGGTCCTCCGAAAAATCCGCGAAATGAAGGGGGATCTGTTCGTCTCTACACAAGGATTCCAGATCTTCAATTTCAGCCGCGTACCTGCAACCTACACACAGAAAAGCGAAGACAATTGGGGGGTTAGGGATTAGGGGTTTGCCCTTAGGTCAAACCCCGGTTTTGGAATTAACCAAGAAATGAGAAATGCTGTAAATGTAAATGACTGTAATGTAAAACAAGTACTAGTACCTTGTTGTAAGGATGTTTGTATCCTTATATGCGAAGGTATAGATGTTGTTGTTTGTTGTATGTTGTATGTTGTAGCATGTGATCTCCTCTTCAATGGTTGAATCCTTATCTTGAATGCAACACTTAGCCTTGAATGGAGACTTAGAATGATCAATTGCTTGAAGGAATCTTTGAATGCTTGAATGCTTGAATGCTTGAATGTTTAAGTATCGTTTCCATGTCTTGTACACATATGTCCTTCCTCCTCAAATGGGAGAGGAAATGTAGTTTATATACTTGCCAATTAGGGTTAAAAGACTGATTTTCCCAACCTTAGGCCGACCAGGAAATGTTATTTTCCAAATTGCAAACAAAAAGACCCGAAGCCCCATAGGAGACCGGGCCCAAAATAGGGCCAGGGACCAGGGCACTGGGCGCTCTGGTCCCACCTCCCGGGACAGCAGGGTGCAAGGAGGGATCAGGCAGGGTGCTGGAAAATGCAGTTTTTGGTGTCGTGAACAAGTTTCGGGGTCTCCATTCAGGTTCAGTGTTGCGTCGCCATCGTGAAGACCCAAATGCGGTCGAAATTGCAAGTGTCGCAATTTTAGGATGCTACATTTAGCCCCCACTTTAGCGGGAGTATAAGCGTACGCTCATACTTCCGGTAAAGTACAAGGAAACAATATTGAAAAAATTTCACCACGTCAAGGAGGCAAGATACACCCAGTCCCTAGTGGACTAAGGATCTTACGACTTCGATTGACAAAGTAAAAGGGAAGATCACGAGGGAGAACCATGACTGTCAGTAGTAAGGTTCCCTCACTATGAGTCATGCAAGAAAGGTATCAAAAATCTTCAAGGCAAAATTTGTCAAGAAATTTTCAAGTATCTTGAAAAGATATGAACGGGATGTATGCCCCTCTACGTTAAAGCGATCGCACAGGCCTTACCGGGGGTGATTGCTTTAAGGTAGTGATACATATAATAAATGAGAAAGGAGCATGTTATCACAAGGATTTAGCCCCCAAGTGTGAGATAAGCCCAAGGATAATAGACACAAAACACAAAGCACAAGGTGACTTCACTTTCCTCGGGGTCAGTATGCTGTATGATAATTCATGTATATCATATGTATGTATGCATAATTGTTCTTCATTCCCTAATCAAGGAAGGTCACCTAGAAGAAGGGAACACATGTGTCTTTTGAGTCAACATGAGAGAGATCGAGAGATCTCAATGTTTTGCATCGTCCTCAAGTAGACAACACTAAGGACAACAAATAGAAGAATGAGAGCAACATATAGAAGAAGTAACAAAAGAGAGGAGGAGAGAATCTACTATGCTAATGAAACTAGTCTAGCACGTCATCTACCCCCCGATCTTGCTGATCAATGTTTCGGGAAGGCAGGGAACATGCTAGAGGAGGAACATTCAACACAGCAGATGGAGCTATCACAAGATCCAAACAAGGGCTATGTTCATGTTCCGAGCCATGTTGTTCTTGTCTAGGAGCTAGGATAAGTGCTTTAGAAAATTCATTAGATAAATGGTTATCAATATCAACAAGTTCATTATCAGAATGTAAAGAAGTAACATTTTCATCTATATCATCATCAAGATTTATAAAAATAGGATCTTTAACTCACACAGGATCAAGACCATCATGCATCTTATGTTTAGGAGATTTTGGCTCAATTTCCAGCTGAGGAGAAAATGGAATAATGCTAGTTGAAGGTGTTTTTGGGGATTGCAAAGTTTGAGCTCTAAGACGACACTTTCGCCGGCGTTCACGTGCAGAACGATTTCGTCTAGTCTTAGTAGGAAGTTGCGAAGATTGAGGAGGAGGAATGTTCTCATCTTTATCACTTGGGTGTTTAGGTTGCGGTCTCTTAGGTTGAACAATAGGAGAAGAGGAAGGTCTCTTCTCTCCATAAGAGGAAGGAGGAGGAACTGCTCGATATAAGGGAGGAATATTTGGTTTTGGAAGGAGACCAAGTCCATCATGACGAGGAGGGATAGGTCTACTTTTGGGAAGTTTATTAGATATAGGCATAGTCACATCCATAGGAATGGGTGAGGAATCTTCTTGAGGAAAGACATTAGTTTTATCTTTCAAAGGAAGAACTTCCTTCTCAAGAATGATAGGAATATCAAGTTTGGGTGTTCTAGGTTCACTTAGAGATAGGATCATATCTTTTTTCCACTTTTGATAAGATTTGAAAAGATGATCACTTCGCGGAGGAAGGGATTGGAATTGTTTAGGCCAAAAGTAATCAAGAGGAACGCTAGAAGTTCTTTTAGCTGGTTTAAAGAGACTATGATTGACAGTAACAACTTCACCATTATGGGGAAATTTCAAACACTTGTGAATAGGAGAAGCAATAGCTTTCATGGAAGATAGCCAAGGATAGCCAAGCTTCACACAAAATTGTTCGGAAGATGGAATAATAGCAAAGTTCACATCAAGGGATTTGTTATGAACTTCAATAGGTAATGTAATAGAACCAATTGCAGGAGAAGAAAATGCATCAAATAGTTTCACAACCACATCTGTTTCATCATAGATTACTTGATTCAATTGCAAAGTAAAAAGAAATTCTTCAGTAATGACATTAACCATGCAAGAAGGATCAATAAGCACTCCACGACAAGGTGTATTTTTGACTTTTGCAACTATATATAACGGACCATCAGGTGCCCTGATAGTTTCGCTAGAATTAAAGGTGATGGAAAGTTCTTTAGGGATTTTCTGCTGCTCCACAAAGTTAATCACATTCGGAGTCATAGACACGAGATCATCAGGTGAGACAGAGGAATCAGTAGTATCAATCGCATTAGAGGTATGAGAAGGCAATGGATCAGTAAAAATCTGAAGATTTTGGTTAGGAGGAGCTACAGATGTATTGCCTTTATCATTCACTCCAGAAACAGAGATAGTATTATTATCAATCAAATCTTGAATTTTCCCCTTTAAAGCAAAACATTTTTCAGTATCATGCCCAGGTTGACGATGAAATTGACAAAAAGATTTGTTATCAAAATAGGGTGAGGTAATCTTTGCAGGATCAATTTGCCTTATAGGAGGAAGAGTAAGCACATTTTGTTCCAATAACTTATTCATAATACTATGCAATGATTCATTCAAAGGAGTAAACTTTCTCTCTTTCTTGAAAAACTTAGAAATAGGAGGCACACCTGATGCTGCATTCACATTGTTGTTGATGATGTTTTCATTGAATTTAATGGACTCTCTGTTCGGTTTAAACTTCCCAAATGGTTGTTGACTACTATCACCCTTATCACTCGAAGCCATAGGATGTGATTGTTCCATTTGACTAACAGTCAGTTGATAATTGTGAAGAGTTGTGCACAACTGTTGGAAAGAAGTAAACTCAGAAAACAGGAGTTTGTCTCGAATATCTTTTTGTAAATTAGAAATAAAGATTTTTTGAATATCATTGTCAGGCACTGGAAAAGAAATTTGAGCATACAAATGCTTATATCTACCAATGAAATCAGTCACTTTTTCTTTAACACCTTGTTTACAATGCATTAAATCAATCAAAGTAACCTTAGGATTTATATTGTTTTGAAATTGTTGAATGAAAGCATTTGCAAGTTGTTCAAAAGAAGTAATAGAATAGGAAGGCAACGAGCAATACCATTGTAGGGCTTTGTCTCTTAATGTTCTAGTAAACAGTTTTGCAAGCAACCTTTGGTCATAAGCAAAATCAGTACATATTGTTTGAAAGGTCTTAACATGTGTTAGAGGATCACCCTTACCATTATAAAGTTCCAAGTGCGGAATTTCAACATGTTTAGGGGGAATAGCTCGAACAATATCAAGAGAAAGTGGGCTCGCAACATCAAATGTGGGCACACTAAACTTAGATTGATTCATAGAGGCAATTTGTTGCTGTAAAGAAGAGACAGTTTGTGCAAGATTGTTAATGGTCACTTCAGTCGAAGAATTCATATTAGACGTGTTAGATTGTGATGGAGGTGTTATGTTATTGAAAGAAGGTAGAGAGTAAGGTGGTGGGACACTATGATAGTTAGTCATAGGAGATGATTGGACAGGAGGAACACTACAAGGAGGAATGGAAAACGAATTGCCCCCTTGTGTCATGTTCATTTGTGGAGATATAATAGGAACACTCATTGAAGGAATGAATGAAGAAGTTGGATTGAATGAAGGAAGAGGGTTGATTGAAGAAGAGGGATTGCCCCCATGACTGGTGATCATAGGAGGAATGTCTTGTATAGAAGTAGTCATTATGTTTGATGTAAAAGTAGGTATACTAGCAATAGGAGTCGTCAAAGGAATAGAATGATTGACTTGAGTAGGAGGTTGTATATAACCCAAAGTTTCAGCACAACTCTTCATAGGCATCACATTTGAATCCACAATGTGTGCAATACCACGCAAAATATCAATTCCATTCTTATCACTTTGAAGCATATGTTTTAGACCCTCAATTAAAGGAAGAGCTTGACTATCAGGGTATTCTTGAGACATCCACTGTCGAAAATCGTCAAATTGGTTATCCAATTTTGAAAGTTGTTCTACAGAAACCTCATGGAGAGCTTCTTCATCATTAAGAGGATTAGAGGAATTACCCATGTCCTCGTTAAAAAGACCATTCAAATTAGGTTCCATCTCCTCAGTAATTAAACCTTGGAAGGACTTAATTCTAAGGCTTCGTCTAACGGGAATAGTGTAAGTAGGGCTTATTGTTGTAAAACTCATGCACTAAAGAGAGAGAGAAGATTTTGAATTTTAGAGGTAGCAAATTTCAGTAAAATCAGCCAATCTTCTAGATTTAAGCTGTTAAATACAATCAGGACAATCTCCTGAAATTTCAAAAAAATGTCCGGGACCGTGGCGCTCAGGGTGCACACGGTCCTCGCAACTTTTTTCAAAATTTGCAGGGATGAAAGTTATGATGATTTTACAACTAACCTGAAAAAATTGAGTGATTTTACAATCTGTAGATAGGCCAAATTAAAGTTGCAATCTCAAAATTGAACCCTACCAAGATTGTCGAAAAATGCAAAATTTGAATTTTGAAAAAGAGAGGGAAACTGAAATTTTGAATTTTATGATTTTAGAGGGAATGTTAAGAGCAATGCAAGTTTTGAAATTTAGAAGTTGACTCAATTTCACGCAAAATTCAATTTTGAAAGTGGAAATCAAAGTTGTTGTAATTAAGCACTTAATTTCAAAAGTCACAAATTGCAAAAATTTGAATAAATCACTGAAATTTCGAATGAATGATAACACACTTTTTAGATTTAGGACTGTAAGAAACACAATTTTGACACAAATTTCAATTTCAACAATTTTTGAATGATTAGAAGCCTCAATCCAAGCAATCGCTAGACCAACTTTGACTGTAATTTTGAAAGTGTTAAAATTGATAAAATCAGCCAAAATTCTGGTTTTTAGCAGAAAAATACAGTAAGATCTAGCTCCCGAAATTTCGGAAAAAATGTCGGGGATGATGGCGCTCGGGGTGCACATGGTCCTCGCAACTTTTTTTCAAATTTTCAGGGATGAAAGATATTGTGATTTTATTGCGGAATCCAAAGTTACAGCCGATTTGGAGATGTTTTGATCAGTGAAATTGTCGGACAAAGGTTGAATCAAGAGGGTTTCAAAAATTAGGGTTTTGACACTTAACCACTTAATTTTCAAAATTAAAGCACAAATATGAATTGATAATTTGTAATAGAAAGGCAGATCTGAAACAAGCATTAACAATTAAACATTTTACAAGTTTAATTACCTAAAAAGAAAATTTAGGGTTTTTATGCAATTAACTTCTAAAATTTTGCAAAAGATCAAACATGGAAATGTAATCAAGGAATCCAATTTTCAGATCTAACTATGAATAATCAGAAAGGATGTTCACGTTGGGCTCACCAAAATGTAAAGCGGAAAAAATCAAACCCTAGTTGTTCTCCCCTCCCCAACTCCAAGGAGAGAGAAGGGAGATTCACTAGGGTTGATGGTTTTCACTTAGGGGAGACTTTACATTCAAAAGAGGGGTTGAAACCCACAAGATCCAATCCCACACAAGGCAAGATTGGATACTATATGAGTTTCAAGGGTTAAGACAGCAAGGCTACCCTCTTTTGTAAAGAATGTAGATAGAATGATTAAGCTAGGAATACATAGAAAGTGAGAAAGATTCGCTTATAAAATGAGATAGGGATATAGGATGAAGCTGCAGACCTGGAATTAGTAGTAAAATGTCGAGACGACGCTATCCTGCAAATTTGAGCAAAAGTTGACAGGACGATGGCGCTCGGCGTGCACACGGTCCTCCGAAAAATCCGCGAAACGAAGGGGGATCTGTTCGTCTCTACACAAGGATTCCAGATCTTCAATTTCAGCCGCGTACCTGCAACCTACACACAGAAAAGAGAAGACGATTGGGGGGTTAGGGATTAGGGGTTTGCCCTTAGGTCAAACCCCGGTTTTGGAATTAACCAAGAAATGAGAAATGCTGTAAATGTAAATGACTGTAATGTAAAACAAGTACTAGTACCTTGTTGTAAGGATGTTTGTATCCTTATATGCGAAGGTATAGATGTTGTTGTTTGTTGTATGTTGTATGTTGTAGCATGTGATCTCCTCTTCAATGGTTGAATCCTTGTCTTGAATGCAACACTTAGCCTTGAATGGAGACTTAGAATGATCAATTGCTTGAAGGAATGTTTGAATGCTTGAATGCTTGAATGTTTAAGTATCGTTTCCATGTCTTGTACACATATGTCCTTCCTCCTCAAATGGGAGAGGAAATGTAGTTTATATACTTGCCAATTAGGGTTAAAAGACTGATTTTCCCGACCTTAGGCCGACCAGGAAATGTTATTTTCCAAATTGCAAACAAAAAGACCCGAAGCCCCATAGGAGACCGGGCCCAAAATAGGGCCAGGGACCAGGGCACTGGGCGCCCTGGTCCTGAAGGACCAGGGCACTGGGCGCTCTGGTCCCACCTCCCGAGACAGCAGGGTGCAAGGAGGGATCAGGCAGGGTGCTGGAAAATGTAGTTTTTGGTGTCGTGAACAAGTTTCGGGGTCTCCATTCAGGTTTAGTGTTGCGTCGCCATCGTGAAGACCCAAATGCGGTCGAAATTGCAAGTGTCGCAATTTTAGGATGCTACAACTACCTAAGTCTCTCAACTCCAAAATACCTCTTGGGTGCACACCATAGACCACTTCAAAAGAGCTCTTTCCGGTAGTCCTATTTATGGTGTCATTATATGCATATTTAGCTTGTGAAATCACTTGATCCCATGTCTGACCATACTCTTTGGTAAGGCACCTTAATAAATTCCCTAAGCTCCTATTTGCCACTTCGGTCTGCCCATCTGTTTGAGGATGGTAGGATGATCTAAAAGAGAGGTTGGTGCCAAGCTTTTGCCAAAGTGTCTTCCAAAAATGACTCATGAACTTTGAGTCCCTATCTGAAACAATGCTCATGGGTAAACCATGTATCCTTACTACTTCCTTAAAGAACAAATGAGCTATTTGGCATGCATCATGAGTAGTCTTGCAAGGCACAATGTGAGCCATCTTACTAAATCTGTCCACAATGACATAAATGCTATCAAATCCCTGCTTTGTCCTTGGTAAACTTACTACAAAGTCCATAGTAATGCACTCCCAAGGTCTATTTGGTATGGGAAGAGGTTGGTATAAATTGACATTTGAAGAAGTACCTTTGGCCTTTTGACAAACTATGCAAGTCTCCACATACTATTTCACATCTTGATTCATCCTTGGCCAATAGTAGTACCTCTGAACCAACTCTTGAGTCTTATTGACTCCAAAATGTCCACTAAGGCTGCCATTATGCTTCTCTTGAATGAGGTTTTCTCTCATTGAGCCTCTAGGAACACAAAGCTACCCACCTCTAAACAATAGTCCATTTTGCAAAGTAAAATCAGAATACTCACTATGGAAGTGATTTTGATACTCCTTACACATCTTATAGGCATTTGAGAAGTCTTCATCCTCTGGGTACAAGTCTCTAAAACTGTCAACTCCTATGCTCCTCAATTGGATTTCTTGGACTGTCAAAAGTCTCCTGCTTAATGCATCAACAACCCAGTTTAACCGCCCTTTCTTGTTCTTAATGGTGAATGTGTAGGCTTGCATGTACTCCACCCATTTCATGTGTTTATGACTGAGTTTGTTTTGTGAGTTTAGAAAACTCAATGCTTGGTTGTCCGTATAGACTACAAATTCCTTAGGAAGGAGATAGTGTCTCCACTTCCTCAAAGCCTACACTAAAGCATATAGTTCTAGATCATAAGAGGAGTACTTCCTATTGGCATCACCTAGCTTCTCACTATGGAAAGCTACTGGTATTTCTTCTTGGCTTAGGACAACACCTACTACAACATTGCTTGCATCACATTCTACTATGAAAATTTTCTCAAAACTAGGCAACACTAGCACCGATTGAGTAGCTATCTTCTCCTTCAAGGTTTCAAAACCTTTGTTTTCTTGTTCACCCCATTGAAACTTTGCCTTCATTCCACCTCTAATGGTGTCTAACATTGGTACACATATAGAACTTAATTGCCTAATGAACTTCCTGTAGTACTAAGCTAGTCCATGGAAGCTTCTCACCTCTGTTGCTGACTTAGGAGTAGGCCAATTTACTATGGCTTCAACCTTGCTGGGATCCATATTGAGGTTTCCTTGAGACAACACAAACCCAAGGTAAACCAACTCCTGCTTAACAAATTCACACTTATCCAAGTTCATGATTAGCTTTTCATCATACAATCTTTGTAATACATCTTGCAAATGATTAATATGATCTGCCCTATCCTTAATGAAAATGAGAATATCATCTAGATATACCACCACAAATTTACCTATGAAGTCCTTCATCACCTCATTCATGAGTCTCATGAAGGTTCTTGGAGCATTGGATAAGCCAAATGGCATTACAAGCCACTCATAAAGACCCTTTGTTGTCTTAAAGGCAGTTTTCCATTCATCACCCTCCTTAATCCTAATTTGGTGATATCCACTTTTAAGATCAATCTTGGTAAAGTACTTGGATTCCCCTAAAAAATCCATTAGGTCCTCTATTATAGGAATTGGGAGCCTATATCTGATGGTGATCCTATTTATAACTCTAGAATCAGTACACAATCTCCAAGTACCACCTTTCTTTGGGGCTAACATGGTAGGGGCAACACAAGGGCTAATGCTTTTCCTAATTAGGCCTTGGTCTAAGAGCTCTTGGATTTGCTTGGCAATCTCAACATTTTGTTGGGGAGTCATTTTATAAGCTGCCTTGTTAGGTAAGGATGCTTCGAGAATGAAGTCTAATTGATGGCTTATGGTTCTTTTAGGAGGTAAGGTGGTTGGCTGTCCATGACTTACAATGCCTTTGAATTTCTTCAACAAGTCTTGAACCTCTTTTGGCAAATCTGGCTGCTCTTTCTTGTCTTCCTCCTTAGGCTTCATTACTAGTGCAAACCTTATACCTTCACCTTCCTCAAGTGTCTTCAAGAATTTCTTTTCACTTACCGAAAGAACATTAGGACCTGCTGCCCTCTTTTCACCTTCCTCAAGGATAAACTGAATCTTGAATGTGACTCCATCTTTCTTCAATGAGTATGCATTCTTTGCTCCATCATGAATAGCTTGTCTATCAAATTTCCATGGTCATCCTAGTAGAAGATGGCATGAATCCATGGGTAGGACATCACATAACACCTTGTCCTTGTACCTCCCAATGGTAAAATCCACCCATGCTTGCTCATTGATTAGGACATGTTGGCCTTTGTTCAACCAAGTGACTCTATAAGGGTTGTTGTGAGGTATCCTTTGCAATTTGAGCTTACTCATTGCCTCTTCTGACACAATGTTGTTTGTTGACCCTGAATCAATGATCACTTTGCAAACTTTGTCCATAATCTTGCATTTGATCCTAAATAAGGACCTTCTTTGGCTTGGCTCTTCTTTGAACAGTTCTTTGATCAAAGTTCTCCTTATCATCAAGTTGTCACCTACCTCTAACTCTAAGGCAACCTCTGAAGTCTTTATGCTTGAAGACTCTTCTTGAATATAGTTCACTCTTCTTTCACCACCTTGTGATGATGAACCCTTCTTTGGACACCTATATGTTGGATGACCAAGTTGGTTGCAATGTTAACACTTCATTGTTGTAAAATATGAGGAACCTCTACCTTGGCCACTAGATCTTCCTCTCAAACTAGAGTTTGATCCCCTTCCTCTATTGAATCCTCCTTTATTAGTGCCACTCTCTTGCTGCTTAGTGAGTTTAGACTCACCTTGTGTCCTTTGTTCAGAACTTCTTCCTCCAAAGCCTTCCCCATGGCCTCTATTGTCTTTTCCTCTACCTCTGCCCCTATTGTTGCTTGAGTCATGTCTTCTTTTCAGTTTTTTCTCCACCTTAAGGGCAAGTTGATAGGTTTGATGGACTATTTTTGGGCTCATTAGACTGATTTCTTCTTGGATGTTCCACTGTAGACCATTTAGGTACCTAGAAACCTTGAGACTCTCTTCTTCCACTGCATGGGATCTAAGGCTAAGTTTGTGAAACTCCTTCGTATAGATACTGACATCAAGGTCTCTCTATCTTAAGTTTTGTGTCTTCCTATGAATTTGCACTTCATAGTCATCAAGGAGATAGACTTCTTTGATTTTGACTAACATCCATTTCCAAGGAGAGATGGGTACTTTGCCCATTTTCTTTCTCTCATCTTGCACAAATTTCCACCATGTGAGGGCATCTCCTCTCATCCTTGAATTGGCTACCTTAACTCTCCAGGCTTCAGTTATGCCTTCACATTCAAAATGGTTCTCCATGCCTTCTATCCATTCTAGGACCACTTTTGCCTCCATCTTACCAGTGAACAATGACAATCCTTCTAGTGATTTACCACTTAAGGCCTTCAATACCTTCAAGAAAGGTTCTTGTTCTAGGACAGGGTTAGGTTCAGGTAATTTGTCAATCTTTGACACTTCTTTACCCTTCCCTTTTTCTCCTTCAACCTTTACCAACACTTCATCTGCCTTGGTTTATCTCACCAAGCTTACTCTCCAATTCAAGCAACTTCTCCTTCAGGAGTCTATTCTCTTCCTCCTGATCATCCACTTTATTTTCCAACTTTGCATTGGTCACCATGTTGTTGTATCCTATAGATTCCACTGAGGACATCTACTCACCTAGCCCAAATTTTATAGGCTCTGATACCAATTTGATGGGGTTCACCTAGTTTGCTAACACTTCACCTAGTTGGTGTTGCCCAATTCCACCAACTCTCTAGGCCTACTTGCACTCTAGACCTCCAAGTCCTTCTCAATCTCTTCTAGGGCTTGCTTCTTATCCATTTTAAGGTGTTTGCTTCAAGTGTTCTAGCTAGAACCCTACCAATTTCACAATGCTTCCCATGTACTCATTATGGCTATCTTGGCTTCAACTTGTCAAATTGACCTCCTACTGTTGTGAGTTGATGCAGAGGTATGGAGGTGGCTTCTAACATGTTTTGAATAGCTTTTGGGTCCATTTGAGGATTGCAATCATTTCCCTCCTTACCGATTTCACCATTTTGCCTAGAAAAGGGCTACAAGGAGTTAGCCCTATTAGGCCTCCAAAATTCGGTTTTCTAGGGCTTGAGGGGAAACGGTCCAAAAGACCCCATAGAAAGTCTAGATTTTCTTCAAAGATACACCTAACCTCAAGTGATTTTTATGGTTTTGGTTCCTTAATCCACTGCACAATGCCCTAACCCAAAAATGAGGGGTTTTAAGGGTTTCTAGGCCTTCTAACCGGCAATGACTGGTCAAGTTGGTGTTTGAGCAACAAATGAATTTGTCAAGGCTTCCCCTTGCATTGGCAACTTTGTACTAACTTCATGGACCCCTCCAAAAGGTTAGATGGTGAAAGTCATATTAAAAGTCATCTCCAGCACTTGTCCCTGCATATGTACATTGTACAAGTGGTTTCCTTCCATGTCCCAATAGGCCGTGATGGCAGCATAGATGGAATTCATGGGGCAACCATTTTACTCAAAACTGCTATATACAAGCCAAAACTGGCTGCTTGCAAACCAAAGCAAGAAAAAACTAATACAAACTATCTAAAAAGATTGAAAAGGAACTAACAACTCTATAACACACCAAATAAACTCAATCCATTACTAGATCAATGGTTTCAATCCATTTGCATTCACAAAATGAGTAAAACAAGCCAAAATGATGCCAACTAGTTTGAAAAGGAGTATTTTCAGATTGTTGAACTTACAAAGCAAAAACTCTAACTTTGGTAACCATGCAAGAGAGGGTTCTTATAATATTCCCAATGTGTGGAGCCTTTCTAGGGCGTTTGACAATCCCTAACTCCATCGCTAATCAAATTAGGACAAAAGTTGTCATGACAACTTTTTTTGCAACTTTGCACTTTTGCACTTTTTGGCCTTCTCAACCTATGAGACCTATTCCAAGTCATCACTCATGAATTTTAAAACATTTCTAAGACTAATTTAACCCTCCCCAATGCCTATACCCAGTTTTGACACTTTTGACCATCAAGAAGGTCAACTACCTACTCAAACCACTACTTATGTACAAAATGCAAACCTAAGAAGAATTAACTCAACCTAGGCTTAGATTTTAGTCATCTCATTCACTCTTGGACCCTCCTGGAGTCCTTATTCACTACCTCACTTGGCTAGGGTTAGTACAAGCCAAAATTGAAAAAACTAATAGCCTAAGTCCTAGGTGCTCCTGCACCATGAAAGGAATGGAATTAGAAGACAATTATTTGCTCCTAGAACCCCTCAATAGATTGGAGTTGTTGAAAGGAAGAACATAACCATTTTGGATGCTGCTAGGACTATGTTGATTGAAGGAAATGTTGCACAAACCTTTTGGAGAGAAGCTGTTAGCACTGTTGTTTTGCACATTCAACTAGGTGCATATAAAAGGTGATTCTGGTAAGACTCCTTATGAGCTATGGTTTGGTCATGTTCCTACAGTTAGATATTTCAGTGTTTTTGGAAGCAAATGTTATATCAAGAGAGATGAGGATATAGGGAAGTTTGATGCAAGATGTGATGAAGAAATCTTCTTGGGTTATTCTACTAAGAGCAAGGCCTACCAGTGTTCCAATAAGAGGTTGAAGAAAATAGTGGAAAGTGAAAATGTGAAGGTTGATGAATGCCATGAGAAGAAGATCATAGCATGCAAATATGAGATTGATGATCAGGATATTGTTTCTAAGCCTACACAGACTGAGATCCTGAAGTAGAATGCTCTGGTATAGATAGTTAATCTAGATATTGTTGTTGCCGATGAAGAAGTTCAAGAACTAGACAATCAAAACAATCAGAAGATTCTAAGGTATGTAAAATTGAATCATTCAGAAAATCAGATTATTGGTGATAAAAACAAAGATGTGATGACTAGGAGAAGGATTGCTACTAAAGAGATATGCCTGATTTCCAAGATTGAACCTAAAGATGTTGCTGAAGCATGTAAGGATGAGAATTGGATAAAGACTATGGAGGAAAAGTTGAATCAGATTGAGAAGAATAACACATGGGAACTTATTCCGAGACCTAAAGACAAGAATGTGATTGATACTAAATGGGTGTTCCAAAATAAATTGAATGAAGTTGATGAAGTGGTTAGAAATAAAGCAAGATTTGTATGTAAAGGATGTTCTCAAATGGAAGGTATTGATTATGAGGAGAATTTTCCTTCGGTAGCTAGAATTGAAGCTGTTAGATTGTTTCTTGCATATGCCGCCTACAAGAATTTCAAGGTATATCAGATGGATGTCAAGTTAGCCTTTTTGAATGGATATTTGGAAGAGGAAGTCTACATTGAGCAACCAGAAGGATTTTCATTATCAGATGAGGGAGACATGGTATGCAGATTGAAGAAAGCACTTTATTGACTAAAGAAAGCCCCTAGAGCCCGGTATGCTAGATTGGACAAGTATTTGATGAAGTTGGGATTTTGTAAAGCTACTGTTGACAATAATTTATACTTTAAGGTTGATAATGATAACATTTTGATTATTGAAGTGTTTGTTGATGACATTATTTTTGGAGGAGATGATGATTTGAGTATGAAGTTTGTTGATGATATGCAAAAGGAATTTGAGATGTCTATGATAGGTGAGATGAAATTCTTCTTAGGATTGCAGATTACATAGAATGTTAAAGGTATTTTCATTTCTTAATCTAAGTATGTGAAGGAACTATTGAACAAATTTGGGTTAGATGATTCTAAACCTGTTGGAACCCCTATGGTGTCTGGATGCAAGTTGTCTAAGCAAGATGAATCTCCAAAAGTTAATTAGACCTTGTATAGATCTATGGTTGGTGGACTGTTGTACCTGAATCAGACTAGACCGAATATTATGTATGTTCTTTGTGCTAGATTTCAAGCTAATCCTAAAGAAAGTCATGTTACTGTTGTGAACAGGATTTTCAGATACTTGAAGGGGACTATTGATTATGGGTTGTGGTATCCAAAGAAAGATAATTTCATGTTATGTGCTTATAGTGATGTTGATTAGATAGGTGATGTAGATGATCAGAACAGAAATACCAGTGGAGATTTCTTTTTGGGGGAGAAGTTGGTTTCATGGGCAAGTAAGAAACAAGATGCTATATCTCTATCTACTACTAAAGCTAAATACATTGCTACTGCTAGCAACTGTACTCAGGTAGTTTGGATGAAGTAGACGTTAAAGGATATTAGAGTTGTGTATGATGAGCCTACTGTTATATACTGTGACAATTCAAGTGCCATTAATATTTCCAAGAATCTAGTACATCACTCTAAAACAAAAAACATATATCAATTAAGTAACACTTCTTGAGGGAGAAAGTCAGTAATGAAGAAGTCAAATTGGAGTATGTATCTACAAAGGATTAGATTGTAGATATTGTTACTAAAAATTTGTCTGCAGATACATTTGTGTATTTGAGAGACAAGTTAGGGATCTCTACACCTCCTGATGAGAAGTAGATGCATGGAGTTGCATCAATCCAATGGACTTCATAGTCTTATCTTTTCATTGAGGTTGATGAGTTGGTGATGCTACTCAGCCGAGGTAGTCAGTGTGTTGTTCGTATCTGTGAGTTTATCCTAAGGGGGAGAGATTGTCCTTCTTATAGGGAGAGATGCATGATTTGTATTTTGTCTTTGGCATTGCTGTCAAAGGGGGAGAGAAGCATGTGAAAAAATGCCTTATCTTTGGAGATTTGTAAGCATAATCTTAGGGGGAGATTGATGGAGTTTGTTGGTGTTGATTTATTCCTTTGCATTGATTTATTTTCACATTCATATATTGCCATCAATGCCAAAGGGGGAGATTGTTGGATATTGATGCTACTAGGATATGTTGTTGTCATTGATGTCAACATATTCTTGTGTTCTGGTATTGCCAAGAGTTTTTTGGTGATCTGGTGATTGCAGTGAGTTGATTTCGTTGGTTTATCTATTTTCTATGTTGAATCAACTAGAGATATTTCATACTTTATTGATTCTAGGATGCTATGTGGTTATTTGATCAAGTTGAGGATTCCGGTATGAAGATTGGTTTTCAGTATTCAGTGTTGTAAGTGTTCTGGTGTTTTATCCGTTGTGCTATGATATTATTATATCTTGTGTTGTAGATTTGGGAGAGTGTTTGGGATGTTCGTGTGTATCTTCATTTCAGATGGTTCGTGAGGTGATGCTCCACAAGTGATCTTTCTTGTCCGAATTGTTGTTGTTGAGTGTTAGTATGTTGATCGATGAAGATTTGATTAAGTGGTGTTGGTGCAACTATTGCAGATGGTTCTAATGTTCTTGTTGGTGTTTCCTAATCATATCCTATTTTTTTGGTGGTCCACATTGATCTTTGTGTGCGTTATTGAAGATCTTATGGGTCTGATGATATTCTTCGTGTTATGCGATATTTTTGATGGTGTAATGTGTTGGAGTTGATCTTGGTGAGATTTTTGGTGGTGTTGCATGTTCGAGGAGTTGATTTGGGTCCATGCTATGTTGTCTATGATATTGTATTGGTCTGATGGTCGATTTATGTATCGTGTGATGTAATTTTGTATTTAGGTGTTGAGGGTTTGGCCGACCTTGTAGTCAAGGTTGATGATTTGTATAAGTAGGTGTTATATTCATGTAATTTGTGTATGGTTGTTGAGTCTTCATTATTCGAGAGTTGTGTATGTGCGAATAAATGAATTTATCTTTCAGTGTGGTGTATTGAGTAGAGAGTGTTGCAGGGCAGACAACTAAGCTTAACCAAAACTATCATCAAGCATTAGCAGATGCTATTCTTTCAGTTCATCTTAACCGGATTGTAGTCCGAATATTGCTGTAAGGTAGTGAACCTTCCCTGAGGGTTGTAGCTTTCTGGGTCATTGTATTTTGAGTAGTGAGATCTAGGCAGCATGCCTGAATGCATGTGCATTCCCCATTATAATATTTACACATACTACTGCAGAGTATCATCTTACTGTCGGTAGGTTACCACCATGGTTTTTCTTTTGACTAGGTTTTCCACGTCAAAAATCTTGGTGTTATGTGTGTTGTTCTTATTGTTTTTATCTTTATTCTTGCTGCAATTGATCAAATCTGAGATTGTGCTTAAATTGTTTAATCCGGTGAAAACTTATTTTCTATCTAACACTACTTTTAGTCAGGTCTTTTCTCCAGTAGGCACTAGAATCTTCCCTCTTCAAAGTAGTTGCTTTTGTGTTTTTTAAATGGGGTGATTCAATATATTGCAATTTGTAGAATCCATAACCGTTTTTTCAAACCATTTGGGGCTCAAAAATTGGATTTGTAGCAATCTCCTTTGGACCTTTGTGTTCCTTAATTAGCACTATGCTTAGGATTTAGTTTTTAAGTCACCTCAATCTTTACTGCTTTTGTTGTTCCTTTCTAGGATACTAGTCATCATAGCTTAGGCGTAGTGATTTTGCTTCATTCAATGTAGCCAAATATAGACTAGGACAAATCTATTTGCCAAGTCCACTCAAATTCAAATTGGATTTGGCACAAAAAATTTGCATACTTTAAGTAGTAAAATATGGGAAAATGTTTAAGATCATGAGCACAATCTCTCAATTGACTTATAATTGTCTAAATATAGATACGCTAAGGATTTGTAGCTGACAGTTAATATGTACAAACCTAATAGACCAAGGGAAAAAATACTTTATAAATAATGTGTAATGTTAAGTATTCATAAAAAAATTAGGGAGTGAGGAGGACAGATGCATCAACTAGTACCAAATTAACACTTATGAATGATATTAACAACTGTCCCTTTGAACTTATGGTCAATGTTTGCATACTAGAATTTGCAACATAAATACAACTACCACATATAAGGGTTGTTTGGATAAAAAATGCATAAATCTATGTACTTTTTTCTACAATACTTCATTGTAAGGGTTGATGGTGAAAAAATGTAAGTGTTGTTGAATGGCATTTGCCATTTTACAACCAATCTGTAGAGGCTACCCTAGAGATGTCAGTTTGATACTGATTGTCCAAGCCTGAAATACCTAAGGCATAAATGATTTCTGAATATTGAAAAATCTAGGTGATGTCTTCAATAACTTGTAATGATGGAGATCAAGGAAAACATTAGTGTCATAAAAAAATTAGTTGATGCTAATTGTTGATAGCTTTTATAAGAGTTGATGCTAATAGTTGATCTACTCAAACTCATGAAATTCACTCACTTCCTTTTCCGTAGCACCATCTGTTGTAATGTAGAATACAATATATGCTTATGCCTTTGTACAAATTCTCACTCAAGTTATCTAAATTATTTCCGTTGACTGTTCTTTCTGGCCATTTTTCTTCTAATTTATAAACATATTGACATATCCTATCAAAACAAACTTGACCCAAGTTTTGAACAATCATATTAAATGATTTTTTATTTCTCTTAATAAGAAAAAAGTTTTCTACATTAATATTTTTTTAGAATTGCTTAAATGAAATATGAATTATATTTTATTTTAAAAAATTATAATAAATTAGATATCTATTTTACTAGTTCTAAATGGTTTATCTAAAAATTTGTCAATTTATTTAATACAAATTTAAATTTTATTTTATTAAATAATTGTTAAATACAACAAACAAACCATCAAATATAAGCAATCTGAATGATTGTCTTTACATCTTAACATTAATTAAAAAAAACTCATTTCTGCCATTACAAGTCCTTCAAAAATAATAATGTTGGGAGATGCCCATAATAAATTTCAAGATAAAGAATAATATGAAGAAACTTAAAAAATAACAATGTTTGGAGAGAAGAATATGCCAACCGAATTCAACAATTCTTCGCCTTTTGATTTAGTATCATCCAACATGAAGAGTATTGTCAATATTTTTGAGTTATAACATGCATTCACTTTTATTATCTTGTTTTAGCTTTGTTTGTGTGAGCGATATAAGCGTATCAGTTAGGTTATGTGTTTATCAAGTACATCTACATAGGGATTAGGTTTGTAATTTAGATGAGTAATTAATTTTGATTTTTTTTTTTTAATTTTTTTTTTTAAGAAATCTATTTTTACTGTTTAAATTGTTTTTTTTTGTTTAGTAGTGATATTTTATTAATATAATTAGACTCATTTTCATTATAGATTACAGTTCAAGTTAAGACAAATTATTACATTTTACATCCATTTATAATTTTCCAAAATGTTATATATAAATATATTATAAACAATTAAAATGTTTAGATTTATTTTCTAAAATTTGTAAACAATTAAAATAATTTAAAGAAATATATAATTTTTTTCATTTTAATTATTATTTTCAATTTCATAAAATTAAATTTATATGCATATTTGTTTATCTTAGATAAACTTTTCTAACGAGTTTAATTTTTTTAAATATATCTTGTAACAAAAGTTAACCAGTGCCACTCAATTACAACCTTGTTCAATTACTCTAACAATAGTAGCTCTTGACAAATGAATTTTTATAGAAATTTAACTTATTTATTTATTTATTTTTTATAAGTATGGGAAGTTTAATTTACTTTACGAAAATAATACTGGTTCAATTACGCTTATGGTACTTCAGTTTAGGTTTTATAACAGAATGTACAAGGTGGCAACCAATAACCATATTTACATTCCACCACCAAAATGACTACAATGGCACACATCTTCTATTTTCATTCTCCATCTGCTGAAGAATCTTTGAGGTCAATTTTAGGTGAAGAAATTCTCCAAAATTCTTATAGCTCAACATGCTACTCAGATGTCGTTTCATGTTTCCTGTCAAACTGCATGGACTTGGTACATAATCTAGAGTTTGTGGAAAAGTTAGCAGATTCATATGTTCAAGATTATTTTTCTCGATCAATTGGATACAATGTAGCTATCAATTCTTATGATGTAAGAAACCATGAAGGTCTTTTGGGGGGTATATTCTCGTACGACACAATAGCATTATGTGATGCAACTTCCTGTGTTTACAATGCTGTAAAAGTTGTTGTGAACAATAATTGTGAGTCAATTTTTACAAATGTGTTGAAGGAACACAACATCCATTTGAGCCATGATCTAACAACAAAGCTATCAAATATCTTCAATGCATTGATGTTTTTATACACACATATTCCTCCTCATTCACCTGTTACAATTGCAACTTCCATGCTTTTTTCTAAAGCATTTTCTTAATTTGCAGCTACACCTTTTTCATGTACCTATGTTTATGCTTCACTATTATACCATCAAAACTATGTATGCTTCCATGTTTACTAGTATGAATATATTCCAACTCTAGCCTTATGTCATCTTCTCAGGGAAGTTTACATTTAAATGTGTCACTCTTATTTCTCACAAAATCTTCTTGCACTATTTATCTATCTATTTTAGATGTATGTGTATGGAAATGCAAAATCAGTAATCACAATCATGAACTCTAATTGTTTTAACTTGAAGATTGGTTCATGTCATAATGTTTGCAATCTTCTATTATGTCATAAAATCAACATCTTAGTTATGTAATCTATTATTGGAAATATAGAAGAAAAATTCATCGTTTTGTTTGTAGACAACAAATTTAAGCTTATAGCTTTACCTATTTATGTCCCTAAAATAGTCAAACATTTTATTAGAATGATATGGCTTAGCATATATTCATTTTATTTTGTAGTAATATGAGCTGAAAAAAATAAACAATAAAAAAATAATAACAATGGAGGAAAATTGGGTGCCCAATTACTCTGAACAGTGAAGTATTGATTATGAAATCAAAATTAAAGCATATTTCAAAATAAATAAATTAAATATAATGGATGATATAGTCTTCATGATCAACTAGTATGGCTCATGATTAATGATTGTATGGCAACTCAAATATGAAATGCAAGAATTAATTACATTACAGTTTGTCTTTGACAAACTCATACGTATGATAATGAAGTAGGTACTCATAAGGTGTATTGTTTGCTTGTTTTGCAGGTTGTTAATAAAACTAATATAGTTGATAAGCAAGGGAAACCAAGTTCAATAATAGCTTCATACTTCTACATAACAGGTACAATGCAGTTTGTTTTGTTTTAAGATAACTTAGAAAAAATGAGAATGAAAAACAAGTCTTCCACTCTAAAATGAACTTAGCATTATAGACATAATGTAGTTCCATAGTCATAGTAAGAAATTTATTCAGAATAGTAAATGATCCAACAACTTTGTGAACGTAGTTTATAAAATGCTTCTCCTTCAATTTTGTAGAAGGCAATTATTTTTTACTTTAATATACAATAAGATATTGGTAGGAAAGAGACATATTTAATTCAATCATAACTCTTGTTAGCCTTTCCACTTGGTTGTTCCAAATTAATAAAATATTTGAATGATAATTTCCATTCAAAATACTAAAGTGGTATACATTTTTGTTAAGAATTTTGTACAGGCCATCAATATGCCATGTGCACATAGTAGTACAATACTATAAAATACAAAAGATGGTTTTCCTTGTCTATCAAAATAACTTGCCATTTGAGCTAGGCGCCCTCTTCCTAGAAATGTGCATCGTATTTGTCATGCTTATGTCAGTGAAGGACACTCCTTTATTCATTACATTATTGACTTGCAATGTAGTACTCTTCTACTACTTCTTTGCATGGGCCATTGTAGAATGAAGTGCAACTAAAGGACATTAATGGTACAAGAAACGTATCTCTAACATGGCGTAATGAATTTGTGTAAATAGGTTCTAGAAAGTTGAAAAAAATATGGAGAGATTGCTTAAAAAAATCCCTATGTCATGTTTGTCAAAACAATCTAGTTCCAAGGCACAACGAAATTGCAATACTTGCACATGTCAAAGATTGATTCAATATCTTGGTCATCCTTCTCATACAAACCATGTTGTTTACTTGATCTCTACCGAACCTATTCATAGAATCCAAATACTCTATCTTAAATCTATTTTGCACAGTACCATTGACATTGACAATTGTCAATAAAATGAATGAAAAGGGTGATTGCATGTTGCCAAGTGATACTGTTTAGTTGTTTCTATCAAATGCATCTAACACAAAAGTGGAAAAGACATCTACATTAAATGCTTATCCAACAATTGGATTGTTGGATCAGATTGTCGATAAATACTTACCACTGCCAAATGTTGTTGACATTATTAATAGGAAATGCAAGAATTATGTAGATCAAATTACCTGTAACTGTTTGGAAAATTCTATTGCTACATCATGTTTCTCATCTGCAGCTCTACAAAATGTACCTGACACAGGTTCAAAGTCCACATGCCTGGAGCAAATGACCAATATGAACCTTAATTTCACATGATTTCTCCAATTCTACGTATTGATATTCAATAACTCAATTGACTCATAATTTCTTGTCCTCATAAATTCAAATATGCAAGGCATGTCAAATGGTCATCAGTTCAATAATCACATTTCAATTGAATGTCAATGCGATGACTACTACTCCTTAAAAAAGGTTAGCTCTTAGCCTACCACAAGACAAGAAACAATGTTGTTAGCTATGTTCATAAGTTGTATTACAAGTGCAACAAGTAAAGAAGGACTTGACAAAGATAAAAGAAAGCTTAAAGAAATTGGAAAACTACAATGCCAAATTATGCACATATTTGCAAGACATTGTTAAGACTTTAATGCGATGACCTATTCAAACAAGTCCTCAGTGCTTCTACTGTAACAAATTTCACACAATGTGCAAACTCTTTGTAAACCCCTTTGTTTGCAGAGATATTCAAAGATTAAATTTGAAGGGAGGAAACTATTTCCAGCCAAAACTTTGTTCTAATTGTAAGCTTTATAAGTATTATTTCCAAATGCTTCAAGTTCCACTCTATAAACAAATAACTAAAATTAGAATTCTATGAATATGAATTGTATTAATTGTTGCCAAACAACTGTTTTTGTTTTTATATTACAATTCAATAACCCAAACTACTTTTAGTGGAATACATGATACAATTCGAAATTGTTTATGCCTTAGTTATGATTCATAGAGATTATCTATAAATGACTCATACTTTAAACCACTATACAATTTAACCACTACAATCATGTCCACCATGTATTCATTGTTCTTAAAGTCGTATGTATTTTCCCATACGTAATGAAAATCCATAATTGAATACCCCAAATTATTTAGAGAAGGATAAATGATAGAATTGCAATAACTTTTTGCCTTTCTCCATCATGCTTCAACTTTAAAATTGTAACCAAACTAATGAAACCGTAACCCTACATACAATAAAAGCTTATACTATCTAATTTTGAAAACAATATGTAGACATTTGAGAATAAACCAACTATAATCCATGGTTAATTCAATGCATATAAAACTACAAATATATCCACCAATTTATAATAATTGCAGCTTTTTACAACTGCAAGTATTTAGGTACAATAAAAAAATGAACAAAGATAATTTCAAATAAAAACACACTGTAGTCACATTGTGTGTTTTTGTGGCAGATATCGACATGCGTATTGAGAAATAGCTGGTATGCCATTCAATTATAGTTGACAAGGTAAGTCAAATACAAGCTACTTTCTACATATTTAATAGTTACAACATCAGCCGACATATTCAACAACGGTGAATTTCCATCTTCAAAATATCACAATAATAAAATATGTCATCACACCCAAAAATGGAGTAGTAGATATTGAGAGTTACCAGTGTTTAAGTCAACAGCAAATAGCAAACATTGGTAATGTACTAAACAAACAAGGACTATACATAGCACACAATTTCAAGTACAATATGGGAGATTGTCTGTTTGACTCTTTTGAAGTACTACTGCAAGCACAATACACATCAACTGAACTTTGAAAAGGAACAATCGACTACTTTGAAAGCTGCCTTGCAAAAGGTGAAATAGAAGCAATCAACTACTTTGAAAGCTGCCTTGCAAAATCTCTCGCTATTAGAAGAATGGTCAACTTGTTTCACTCTGAATTACATTTGCTCAAATTTGGGAGCTAGGTTATAAAAGATATCAAATTGGACTAATAGGCTCTATTATTAATGTTCCCGTCAACATGAATTTTATAAAAAAAACACTTCCACAATCAATCAATAGTACAACAACAATAGCTGTCTATCTGAAAAGACGCTTACACTATAAAAATGTCTTTCAAAAGGGAATGGTACAACCAAACATTGTGATTCAAGCTTTGACCCAACTGGCCGAAATAAAACTATACAAATTGGAAAATGTCCAAATTAACAAGGACTAGAGATAATGTTTGGAAACTAATAACGATGATGAAAACTAGTGAACTTAGTACAAGTGATAATGACTCAGATATTGACAAAGAATAAGAGTACCCATAAAAAACTTTGATACATGGATTCATTGAGTCTAAATCTATACAAAAAATGGATGATAAAATCATTGAAATTGCACAACACCCAAAAATTATGGATAACAATGACTACTACAAATTAAGGCAAATGCTTTTTAAAGAACAACAACAAATTGTCAAGGACATTGTGATTAAAAAAATAAAAAATATGACAACTTAGTTGCACTTGTTTCTAATAGGAGGAGCTGGAACTAGAAAGACTTTAACTACAAAGGGAATATACGAAGCACTTCTTCACATTTATAATAACTCTAGTGAGAATGATCTAGACAAACCAAAGGGTCTAATAATTGCATTCACTGGAAAAGTGACATATGACATAGGTGGAATCACATTGCATTTAGCTTTTCACATTCCATTTAACAAATTTGAATCTCTTCCACTCAATATTGAAACACTAGATAGTATGTCAAAGCATTGCAATCAACTCCATGTACTTCTTATAGATGAAATATTATTAGTAGGCTCCACATTCTTATGGTACATTGACAAAAGGTTACGTGATATAATGCAAATGCCTACTACACATTTTGGAAACCTTGATACAATCTTTGTTGGAGATCTTTATCAAGCACAACCTATACTTGACCTTGTAGTGTTTGAAAATAAACCAACTAAAAAAAAATGATGCCTTACAACTATTGGAAAGATAAAATAAGGTGCTATTCATCGAATTGTATGATGAGACAAAAATATGACATTTTCATCTCAATCCTTAATAGAATTTGCATTATTTGACTTATCTCAATCAACAATTCTTACGCCCAGCACCCATTGACCCAACATTCCCTTTCCTATTTTTTAGAAAACAAGGATGTCGACGAACACAAAAATAAAATGCTATCAACCATTTTAAACAATCTCATTGTAATAGATGCAATCGATGAATATGAAGAAAATAATAGTGCAATAAGACTCTACAATCATACAACAATGCTGCCATCTCAAATCAAATTGAAACGAAACATTCTTGTTGAAATCTATACGGGTAACTATAACACACATGATGGTCTAGTCAATACAGGCGAAATATTTAAAGCGCACACAAAATACAATGACATTGACATTATATGGATCAAAATAAACAACTCCACAATAGGACAACAAGAAAGGAAAAAACTAGCACAATGCTACACAAACAATATTGACAAACAATGAGTGCCTATACTTCGCATTGCTAGACCCATTCAAAAAATATCATTCAACAACAAAATAACCATTAGAAAACAATTCCCTATACAAATAGCATGTGCAAGAGCCATACATCATTTCTAAGGACTAAAAAAGGAAGGACTAGCATTCGATCCCACTGGCATATGACAACATGGGTTGACATATACAACACTTTCACAAACAAAATCAATTCAATCATTTTTCTTGCTCAAACCTCTAAATACAAACAACTTCAAAATAAAGAAAAAAGTACATCTCAAAATTTCACATCTTCAAACCAATGCAAATTAGCAATTTGAAAACATCACTATTTGTTCGCACAACACATCACAACTGTTGTCATGCACATTAAACACTTGTACTATGTGCACATACAAACAAAATTCTCAATGAATATAACATATTGTTTTCTGACATCATTTGTTTACAAGAGGTTCATACCCATCCATCTAAAACTAACACTCTACTCAACCTTTACAATTCCTTGACCATACATAACATACATGGCATAATGACTTTAACTAAGAAACATCTACTAGTCTCAAAACTAAAAGAACATAAATCACCAAATCTAGAAGCAATTACAACAACACCACCACTACCTACTAATGAACTCAATGTCTGTAATGTTTATGCAAGACCAAATGCTCATATACTAGAAATCTTAACAATTATGAACAAAGTACTCTTCCACATATCAAAAAAAAAATATTTTATACATTGTAGGAGATTTCAATATTGACATGACCATACAAAGAAAATGCCAAAAAATGCTTGCGAGTTATATGCAAAAACACAATATATATTTCTTGTTAAACCAATCACATAGTATAAACAAACCATTAATTGATCACATCCGATCTAATTCAAACAAAAATGTATGCTCCATTTACAAAGAAGAGGTATACTGGATTGACCACCTTGCTAGTTTTATGAACATGCATCTTACTAAATTCACAAACTAAACTTAAAATCAAGAAAAAAATATCAACAAACAGAATCACAAACAACATATTCTTCAAGCGTAATACAAATGTAATTTCCACAACACAAATACAATTTTGCTTTTACAATTCACAATTATTGCATTCATACATACAAACAAAACACGACAATTATATAAAATATATTTCAATAATACATAGATTTTTTTGCAACACAAAAATGGAGTCAACAAAAAGAACATGAAAACAAACACAAATAAAGAAACAACAGATCACAAAAAGGTATTCAACTTACCTTATTTCAACTTAATACAAATTATGTAAAGTTTTCAATATTAATGCACTAATCTTATGATTTTTGCAGATCAAAAGTCAAAGGAAACAATTCCATATCTATTGAAGACTTATATACAAGGAAAGCAGGGAACATCTTCGAAGGGGATGTGCTTGTTGTCTACAAAGCCACACTTGACAAAGTGAACAAATCAAGGGATGTCCTTCGTGCTAATTTGACAGATTCAAAAGCTGAAATGACAATTACAGTTAATGTTATTGGTGACCTAGTACAAAAATATGAAGACAAGATAGTCCCAAACTACGCAATTTGCATTTGAAGATTTGATATTTCCCCCAAGACAGACTATGATCATGGCGACTGCGACTGCATTCTAATCCTCAAAGATTTCACCATAATTGAAACAATGCCACGCATCTGTCAAGAATATAATTTTATACCAAGCACCACAACTAAACAACTATGCATAAGTACAAATGAGTACCCCATTGGAACAATTGGTGCTTTGGTAACAAGGGCATGAAAACAAGGTCCACAATACACACTTGAAATCAAAGATGGTGACAATGAAATAGACAAAGTACAAGTAAAACAACCTCTTAATTCTTCCCAAATAACCCATTTCAAATTTCTCTTCACTAAAACAAAATACTTTGCATTCAAATACTTTTTAAACAAAAAAACTAACCATGTTATTCTTCAAAAGCTTCTTCTGCACCAAAGTTTTCTCCAACAATGCCTCGCAATAGAAGACTAGCAACAAAGGAATGAAATCCCTGCAACTTTCTTCAAAAAAATTGTTAAAAAGGTGGACCCAAAAATAACATTCTACACAAGCCTTTCCACGTTCATATGCAAGCTCAATGACAAAAGAACATTGGAAAGGCTGAATGGTTTATTGAATACAATATTTGAGGTAATTGTTTTCAAAACACTTATCTCTTCATTTTGAAATGTAATGTTTGCAAACCAGAATAACATTTAACCATCTCTTACAGGTTGATGGTATCTTAAAAGTGGAAAATCCATTCTTAGTTCCATTCCATGCATTCTGCCCACAATGCAATTATAAATTTTTGAACTATGGCATGCTTGAAGACAACACTGTTCATTGCACTAGGTGTGACAAAAAAGTCACCTATGAATATTCACTTCACCTCAACACAATTCTCATAACTGAAAACAAACAAACCATACAATATTCTCTTGATAAGTCCACAATTGAATAATTGTTGCCCGCACTTCAAAATACTACAAATGAAGATTACACCCAAGACAAATTAGGAGTTATCTTCATTCTACACGATTTAACAACAAAAGGCCACTTCACTCAAACAAAATAATCTAATCACTCAAGTCATTTCTCTTGATGATTGATCTATACATAAAGGTAAGCATAATACATTACATTAACCTTTCTTCGGCTGAAATATATCTATTAAGTATATACTGTGAAAAATACTAATTTACAAACAAAAATCACAATCCACATTTTCTAGGAAGGACACCATTTCAAAGGCATAAATCATGGATACCTGTCATATGGAGCAAAACCTATCAAATGGAGCACTAATACTTAATACATCACAACAAATTGGCTACAAATTTTCTTTCTTTGTTTAAAATTCTATATTTATCTTTCACTCCACAAACTGTCACTTACATATATGTTGCACTAAAATAGTCAACTACTCTTCTTTAAATGTTGCAAATGCTGAAAATACAAATTTATTATAATATGCAATGACCCTCTTTTATATTTAATTGTGCATTGCCTTCTCTGTGTTCAACATCTTAATCAAATTTGTTCACGATTAGATTGCATACTATTAACAATTTGTTTCACTAACTAACAATTATGCAATTTTCTAAATGGGTTTGGTCCTACTAATAATATGTGTCCCTTTTTGTCTTCAAATTTTTGTTTCTCTTGAAATAATTTCGTGAACAAAAATCAATTACATTAAACTAGGTGCAATCCCTCAAATTGTGGATATATTAGCAACTGAAACAAATGCTACATTTCTTGTGGAATCTATTGTTTCTGTAGGGAGTTTTGCTAGATATGTTGATGTTGGTGTTAAGGCTCTTATAGATATTGTGGATATATTGGAAATATATATCTATTTTTGTCTTCAAATTTTTGTTTCTCTTGAAATAATTTCACGAACAAAAATCTGTTATATTAAATTAGGTGCAATCCCTCGGATTGTGGATATATTGGCAAGTAAAATAGATGCTGCATTGCTTGTGGAATTTGCTATTCCTGTAGGGAGTTTCGCTAGATATGTTGATGTTGGTTTTGTGAAGGTTGTACCGTAGGTTGCTATTTTGAACCTACAACAGGATATTTGATGGTGCCTTGTAAGATTGTGAAGTGGTAGAAGGTGAAGTCTTATTCATTGCCTAAGATATGATGGATGTAAAGCTATGTTTCTGTTTCTTCAGTACCCACTTGGTTGTTTTTGTATTTCAATGACAATTTCATCTGGGAGTTTGTCCTCTTTTCAAAACCATTTTGTTCTTCTTTTAAATTGTCTGCTTCTGTTTCCTAGGAATAAGGCATAGTTTTTTTTGCCACTTAACATTTCCTTGATGGATGATAAGTGCGTAGATGTTGGTATATATTATGTTTGCTTGTAGTAGACAAAATAGATTCATGAATCATGGATGCTTTACATAAATTAGGGTTGTATTATTTTGTATAAAACATAACAAATGTTTTGTCTATGCTTCTACAATTTCTGTATATGCCTGCCAAAGCATTCCAAGTACAATATCCCGCAAAATGCCCCTTCTATTACACTTTGATCGATGTCCATACCTTGATAGAAACCTCCCATTTTGGCACATGCAAGGAGGATGTTAACTTGATAATTGCCAATTTTATTTACTCCAAAAGTTCTTGAGCCTGTCTCCACACTTGCCAATTGCATTTTCTTGAATGTTTCAAAAGCCTTTACAACAAATGCATTTTCTACATGTCCTACAATCATGGCATTCAGTTGAACAACTCATCTACCTTGTCTATGATTACGAAGTTTGCAAGCATATCTACTAGATCATCTGTGATAAAATGCCCCTATCATTTTATATTTCATAGCTCCCACTTTCAAATAGATTGGGAATATCCTGCCAAATGTAACCACCACCTCCAATGACACCCTCTCTTGAACAAAAGATAAACCAAAACACTTCATACACACAATTTTAACATGAATCTAAAACATCTCAGTAGGAACTTGACACATCTCTTGTTTGAGTAGGAAAATTATTAGCAACACATGCATCTAGGATCTGCACATTAGTCCTTTCATGCTAGCCTCCATGAGATGCACTAGCATCCAAAGGACATGTTGGCATCTCAAGCCAAGATGCATGGTCAACTTTGATGCGTTGGTCAAGAAGTACCATTAGACACCATTGAGCATATTTATATATTAGGTGGCTAGAGTAGAAGCGAGTCATAGCGCCCCTCATCAGATGTATTATGATAGTCACAATGGCAATCCGATTGTTCAGTGATAGACAGGGTTCCCATGTTATGGCAAGCCTCATGAGATACATTCAGAGACATAGAGGAGCAAGGTAGAGTATTTTTGTTGGGGTTGGAGCATGCTTGCCCACTTATAACATGACCTTGGGTGATATGTCCACCATAGTTCCATGGGATCACAACCTACACACTACTGCAGATGTGGGCGTTCAAGCACATTACGTTCATGAGACTACTGGGATTCTCATACTCAATCCTTAGAGATGCACCTCGAGTGCACACATACCCCTTGGTGTGTAGAGAGTCAAGGTTTGGAGATCGATCATCACCCTGCTTGGGATCAATGATGTTGTATGGCGACCCTATCATAGCATAGAGCAATTGTCCACAAATAGCATACAACTTCCTTGCATGCAACACGATCAGTTCATTGTTAGTCAATATGACTACATTGTTCTTCCCTACCACTAGCAACACTACATGTGCCAATTTGGGCTAGGCCAAACCCTACCAATGATTTTGAAGGCCTATGTGAGGTCATATAGGAGTATGACTAGATCGCACGATCACCCACCTCCCACCCAAGCAGTTGTAGAGTAGACCAAC